>NC_136513.1:9860000-10357500 GCF_053919585.1 Euprymna scolopes
TTTCAAATCCCCAATTGCTTCATCCATTTCCGAGAGTGCCTAAGAATTTCTTCCTTGATAGTTGCGAATGAATGCCTAATGAGTGGAATCATTTGGATACCCATTCCTTACAAGTAGCTACCATTGTTATTTGCATTGTTATCATTATTATCAACAATTTAAAATTGAGTAAAACTTATAGCACTTCTGCAGAATACGGACCATACAATTTTTTATAGGATTTTATATGATTTTCAAGTTAAATCCAATTTAATAGTATCTTAAGGTAATATAATATATTGTGTTCAATAGTATCTTTTATTTATTAAATTGTTAGATGAAAGTACAGAATAGTTACAAAACGCTCTCCTCTCCTCATGTTAAGAATCACGGGTTTCTATAAATAATAATGTTATTATTTTAGTATGATCCGTGTTCTGCAAAAGTACCAAACTTGCGGTCATCATCATCATCATCGTCATCATCATCATCATCATCATCATCATCGTCGTCATCGTATAAATCCAAAGATTCTATTGTTGGCATTAGTTTCTCCGATATTTTTCTAGTCAGAATTCTTTCTACAAAGACATCGGGTACTTACAGGAAGAACCACGAGAAGTTCGCCAACATCCACAGTGAAAGCGACGTTTTTGGAATGAACTGGATTCGAACTGAAACTACCAGGTCGTCAGTCCGTGTCGTTAAGCACTAGACCACCCAAACTTGCGAAAAAAAAAACAGTTTGGGTTTAATGAAAGAAAGAAAGAGAGAAAGATGCTTTATTTTTCAAATAGCTCGAAACAGAAATGATCGGTACATTTATTTGAAATGGGAAAGTGTTAAAGACTAGTCGAAAGAGTGAACAAGAAAGTGCAGTATTTTACGCAGAAAACTTGCGAAAAGTTTAACAAATACACACACACACACACACATACACACACACACATGCACACACACACACAAACATAGATATTGCTGCTCTTAACGGTGTTGAGTTTTCTCTATCTTGAAAAGTTTGCTTTGTTAAATATATAACTTCATTATGTATATACACACACACATATATAAATAAATACACACACATATACAATTGTACTCACATATGCGCAAACACATAACTAAGCACACACATATATAAATACACACAGACATATATATATCAATACACACACGCACATATATATAAATACACATACACGCACATATATATAAATACACACACATATAAATACACACACATATATAAATACACGCACACACACATATAAATAGATATACATATAAATAGTTTGGTTTGGTTTGGTTGTTTTTGTTTTGCGGCATATCAACCCTTTTCGGGTTATTTAATGCCGAATCCAAAGACTTTGAAGAAAAAATTTTATAATAGAATATATTTGTTGTTTTCCCGTCGGTTTCTATTTAACCCATAGTTGGGACCCTAACAGGTACTACCACTCCGGGTCAAAGTGGACCTGGGAGCAATGGTAATTAAAGGGTGGCTCCACACTCCCCAAAGCCCACAAGCTGGGGCCTTACCACTGGATATAGTTTAAGGTCATATCCAGGACCACATATAAATAGAAACACACACACATATAAATAAACACACACACATAGACACACACGCACATATATAGACACACACACGCACACATATATATAGGCACACACAGACAGGCACACACACACACACACACACATATATATATATATATATATATATATATATATATATATATATATATATATATATAGACACACACACGGACATACAGACACACACACACGCACATATATATAAGGCACACTGATTTATTGAAAAATCATATATACGGGCACGAAGAACTCAGAGAAATGCTTATAAGGGTTAGCCAGGCAATCATAAATACTATTTAAATATAAGATGTGAACACATCAAAAGATTATGTAGCAAATTAAAATTATAGGCAAAGGTAGTATAATATATTGCGTACAGATTTTCAGTATTTATTTCCATAGTGCTCTATACGTGAGTAAATCTTAGCAGTAAAGTATGGAAAAATATTTATGGCAATTAAGCTACAAAGAGGCGTTCGCGTTTTATTCTCGCAGGGAATCGCCAGACTGCGTAGGTGTAAATGGCAATTAATATATTTTTATATTTTATTACTTCTATTAATATATATATATATATATATATATATATATATATATATATATATATATAGAGAGAGAGAGAGAGAGAGAGAGAGAGAGTTATAATTATCGGCTAGTTTTGTATTATTGTTGCTAATGCATTTATTAATTTGTTGTCAGATTTTTTTTTTTTTTTTTTTTTTTGTATTTCTTTCTCGTTTCATTTTGCAAATATTGTTTTCGAATTGTTTGCCAATAAATATAAATTTCTATTCACAAATATGAATCTGTTGTCACCCAGACTTAGGGTTATTGGTATGGCTAAGAGAGGGGGGGTTCTTTTGTTTTATGAGAAAGAAATAACAAATTAATAGTTAAAAAAAATAAGATTTTAAATCTGAAAAAAAATAGACAAAACTAGCGGATAAAAGTTGGCAGATATTTCGAGAGCTAAATCGGTTAAATATAACCAAAACCGGGCGAAACACTAAACAGTGCATACTGCATAAATTGCGTTAAAGTTCCGTAAGAAACTTGCGAAAAGTTGAACACTTGATTTATGTGTGTGTGTGTGTGTGTGTGTGTGTGTGTGTGTGTGTGTGTGTTTAAAATATAATTATCAACTGACACGTGTTTCGTCGTCTACGACTCATCAGAGCGGCTGAATTTGAATCTGGTGTACTAAATTGGTAAAAGGGAAAATTATTCTCAACTCGCATTTAAGTAAAAATGCATTTACGTATAAATAATTGAATTGATTCAAAAACTGTCGAAAAACAAAAACAAATAAATAACATCCCTCTCTCTCTCTCTCTCTCTCTCTCTCTCTCTCATATATATATATATATATATATATATATATATATATATATATATATATATATATGGTCTTTGCTTGCAGTATCTGCCAGAACAGATACTACATTTTGAGATATTATTTTTTTTATTCGCAGGAAAAAAATACAATTGGGACAATGAACAAAATAATTAGGCACAAGGCCAGCTACACTTTGATCCCGGCCGGAAGGCAAAGAGATGCAGATGGAAAGTATGTAGAATAGGTAAGTGTATGATTTATATGATTACAACCGTGTTCATATATAATTACAATTTCATTACTACGACAAGAAATATAAATATGTATATGAATCGTTAAATAAATGTGTGATCATTTACTGCCCAAAACTATTTGGCTCATTTTGTGCGTTTATGCGTATATATATATATATATATATATATATATATATATATATATATATATATATATATATATATATAGTGTTATAATGGAATAAATCCAGAGGAAATCCGGGTATGAGAGCTCAATGTGGTAAACAGAGCAATAAGATAAAAATTATAACACGGAAATTACATAATTGTCGATGCAATAATTTATTTCAACCTTATGGTATTTTCAAGCATCTAAATCAGACAATTACATTTTTGATAGTATCGAGTATCAAAAATGTAATTGTCTGATTTAGATGCTTGAAAATACCATAAGGTTGAAATAAATTATTGCATCGACAATTATGTAATTTCCGTGTTATAATTTATATATATATATATATAAGAGCAAATAGTTAATAAAACATGTTAAAAACACTTTGAAAAAGAGTTAAAAAAAACATATTTAATTTTAAAAGGAAACACTAAATAAGTGGATAGTCCTTAATCCGCGGAGTTTCGAAGAAATACTTTCCTTCTCATCGGAGGGTAGGAATTAGCAAAATGGGGGATCGGGTTTTGCTTGATGAAACTGCAAGTAAGTCAAAGATTTTACTTGATAACAAAAAGCGAAGAAGAGGGAATAGGGTGGAGAAAATATATATATATATATATATATATATATATATATATATATATATATATATATACTAGCAAGTAATCCGACGTTGCCTGGGATTGAATGATGATGAACGAATGTTTCACACTCTCATATTTTCATTGTCATCGAAACCGGTGAAATCACCCATTTTTCAATCAAATCGATTGATTGCCTAGCAAACTCTAATGCCTCTCGCAGTGACTTAATTCACAATACATTGAAGTCTACATTGCACTGTAGAGAATTCATGCTGACCTTATAAAATTACTTTATATATACAATGGCTTGAATTAAAGTTTAAAATGCAAAAGTCAAGTATCATGTTTAAATTGTACTCTAAGCAGAAATATTCATTTCGAACGCACCCCTGTCATATCAGCGAACCTACTATCGAGGCTTTCGGCTTGTGTTGTAATAAAACTTCTCAAACACACTTGTGACGTTAGGCTGTGTAAGGTGTTAACTTTGGTCAAAATCGCCTGTTCCTTCTTTCATCAGATTATTTCGATTATTGATATTTATCGAAGACATTGCGGTACAAAAACTATCTACAAACACATAATGCGCTTTCGTGTGAAATTTCATAAAAATCGGCTCAGCCCATTTTTCGAGTCTATAGGGAACGAACTCACACACACATACACACAAAGTTTCTTTTAGATAGCAGTACAGAAGAGAAGATCATATATATATATATATATATATATATAGGCAAAGATAATATTCATGCTTAATCTAGGATTATCAGTAATTGGCTGTATTTATTTCGCACTGAGTAAAAGAAAAAAAAACTCAGAAATATAGGTTTTTATTTAGAATTCAATCTAATAAAAAATACTACGGAAAAATCTTCATGATGTACGTACGGAACGAAAATGTCATATTCCAAAAGTCATATAAATTGATTAAGTTGTTTAATTTTGTGAAGAAAATCACTCTTAAGCGATTTAAAAGCGATTGATGTGAAATCGGTAGCATTACAAGGCTGGTCTCGCAAGTTTGAATTATTTTAGACGTATCTGTCTTTGTTTTGATTTTTTAGATGACAAATGAGACAGTCCCTTTTTGCTTATTCATTAAAATTGTATCTTTTTAGTTAAAACTGAAACTGCTTGTGCATCTATGTTACCGCGCTTTTTTTTAAATCGTATTTTTAAGTTAATTTCAATTTTTACGATATTTTTGTTTATTTAAAAGTGTTAGGTGAAAGTACAGAATAGTTACAAAGAACCCTCCCCTCCCGATGTTAAGAATGGGTTTCTAAATAATAACGTTATTATTTTAGCACGATTGCATTAGATGCATTGCATAAGTACCTATTTAATCAATTTACTTGATTTTCGGAATCTGACATTTTCGTTCCGTGACACGTACGTATACTACAAAGTTGTTTTTTGTTTTGGTTTGTTTATTTTGTTTGTTTTTTTTTGTGTTTTTTTTGTTTTGTTTTTGTTTTGTGTGTATATATATATATATATATATATATATATATATATATATATATATATATATATATATAGAACCCCATTTCGCATCAGGTAAGGTTAAAAAAAAAAAAGAAAAAAAACTAACTATTCGAAATATTAAAATATACTTTTTCTTTGTTTTGTTTTATTTGTTTTTGTTGTTTGCTTGACTTACCGAATTGGACGTGACGGACGACGTACTGTTTTGTACGATAATCCCGCCATGCTGCTGGCTTTTGGTATCCTCCTGTTCCGTGGAACTTTCTTCGACGGTAGCTAGTTTAGCCGTTTGGCGGGTATCCACTTTGCTCGCATGGTGAACTTGGAGGCGACCCGAGGAGGCCGTGTGGTTAGCCCCGGGCCACGTTCCCGTGCCCCCGCCACCGGCGGCCGACGCCGTCGCCGAAGAGGACGAGGACGACGAAGCTGTGGTCAGCGTCGAACTCATTGTATTGGCCGCAGAACCGCCCGATTTTCGAATAGGGAATTCCACATTATCGTAAGATCCGGCATCCATTTGGGGTAGATTGGTTTCTTTACAGGTATATACCGGGTATATCTGGCCAAGATGAAGAATAAATATCCTTCCAAGTGGTAATATTTTTCGAAGTGGAATAAATGCGTTAAGTTGTCGGTACCGTTTACCGTTTTAGTTGAGGCTGTAGTAGTAGTAGTAGTAGTAGTAGTAGTAGTGATAGTTGCGTAAGTGTGTGTGCGGGTTAGAGTGATAGTGGTGGTGGTGGTGGTGGAGATGATGATGGTGATGGTGCCAATCGTCTTATAGAAGAGCAAATTGTGGTCGACGTGACGGTGCTTATTCCTTTTCTTCTGTTTTACTTTCCTTCCTTTTCTTCTCTCTCTCTCTCCCTCTCGTTTCTCTCTCTCTCTCTCTCTCTCTCTTCTGCTCTCTCTCTTCCACTCTCTCTCTCTCTCTCTCTCTCTATATATATATATATATATATATATATATATATATATATATACAGTTCACATGTATCAAACTCTCTCTATATATATGTGTGTATGTGTGTGTGTGTATATGTGTGTGTTTGTGTGTGAAGTTCACATGGATTAAACTCGCTTTCTCTATGTATCTCTCTCTCACACACACACACAAACATTATAGGTTACATATATAAAGTTTAACAGCATTAAATTAAAACCAATACTTTTTTCGAAAATTCTCAATTCATATATAAGTGAGCATAAGCGAAATTATATATATATATATATATATATATATATATATATATATATATATATATATATATATATCCCTTTTGTTCCCCTTTTCTTCTCTCTCTCTCTCTCTCTCTCTCTCTCTCCCCCTTCCTCTCTCCCTTTCTTTCTGCATAACTGTTTTCCGTTTTTCCTTCTTCCCGTCTGCTCCTCTCTCTGTCTCTCTCTCTTTCTCTCCCTTTCTTTCTCTCTCTGTCTCTCTCTCATACGTTTGCTCTGTCTAACTCCCTACCTCCCTTTCTTTCTCTATATCATGTCATTCTTTCTGTTTTACTTTCCTTCTATTTCTCCTTTTTCTTTCCCCCCCCCTCTCTCTCTCTCTCCCTCTCTCTCTCTCTCTCTCTCACTCACTATTTATAGATACATACCTCTCTTCCTATCTTTTTATATAACTTTACAATTTTTGGTTTTTCTTTACTTTTCTCCTTTTGCTTTATTCTTTTTCTCCCCCCCCTCTCTCTCTCTCTCTCTATCCTTCTCCCTCTGTCTCTTTCAGAATAACTTTTATATTTGTTTCCGTTCATTTATTCAATTATTTTTTCGCTTCCATTTCTTCTAGTTCTTTTCACTTCGTTTTATTTTTTATTCTTTCCTGTCTATTTCCCCTTTTCCTTGCTTTTTTTACTTGTTTTAATCTATTTTCTTCTTCCTTTCTTTCTTTCACGCTTTCTTCTTCCCTTTTTCTTTTCTTTTTTTTTTTTTTTTTTGATTCTCATCATGTTCACCATATTTTGTGCCTGGAACTTTCATTTGTTTCGGAATCTTTCAGACGAAGATCGATAATTTGTGTTGATTTTATTATTCGACTCTTTCCTCTTCTAATACTGAGTGTTGTTCGCGGCCGTTGTAACCTTCGACCTACTTGAAGAACGGATAAAAGCGCTAAGAATGACACCCCAGATGAGAATAGTAGTCCGAATAATCCAAATAATACAAATTAATTATTTCTCTTTCTCTCATCCCTCTCTCTTTTTTTTTTTACTTCTTTTTATGGAAATCGCTTTAGATAACACATGAAACCACTTGATGTCAAAAACTACAAAAATACCACTTTAAGATCAAAAACTATAAGCGTTAGATGAGTGTTAGATGGATGGATTCCGAATCAGAAAACAGCAATTCTTCCCCTTTTGTCAGAAACATCACTGATAGACTGTGAGAAGTAAAAGACGGACCTGTACGAGAGTGCCCCCCCCTAAAAATTCGGGGGTGGTCACTTTTTTTTTAACTTTTTTCCGACGATTATCATAGATACTTAGACTTAACTATCATATTAACAGAAAAAAAAAAATTGACAAAAAAATAATTTAATGACTTTTAAGAAGGGGGTTCACTTTCTGGTTATCATGTTCTACTTATTTGCTCCCTGACTTACTGTACATCTCTTTACCGACGTGTCACGTGATTAGTCACGTTGAGATTTCCTTAAATTCCCTTACAACAAACAGTAAAAATAAATAAATAAATAAAAATGTCCCGTACTGATTCCTAATTTTAAGCATCTTTTAATACGGGACTGTCTTTTTTTCTTTTTTTTTTTTTTTTTTCTTTTTTCTTTTTTTTTTTCTTTTTTTTCTTTTTTATTTATTATCAAAGTTACACAGACATGAGGAATACGTACACACGCCACTTTTACTCAGAAAGTACTCCGCTGATTTGGCTGAAAATGTATTGGACCTTTTTATGATAAGGTGCAGCGAATTAATTATTATGGTATTTGGTCGATGCACGGTTAGGGATTACTAGGGATCAATAAGAATAAGTGATCGCAATACCACATTTACTGTAAAACAGGGGCTTACAAACTATGGCCAGCAGCCTAGGTACCATCACCGAGTCACAAGGCCTGCTAACTAAAAAATGACGTCACGCATAGTAGGCAAAAAAGCAATGGGACATTTTTTTCCACAGGAATCACCACTTATCAAGGCCCGGAGGCCACTCGAGGATAAGGATTAATGGGCGTACATTAGTTGATGTAGATATAAGTAGGTGAATTTTGTAAATTGGATTATTAGGAGGATGGTTCATCAAGAACTTGTTTACGTCAGATTGTAGTCAGCTGGAAAGCAGGCAATCGAAAGAGAGTTCCACAGGCGTGCAGTTCTAAGAAAGAAGATTTGTTCGTGGAATCTATGTTTAGGTTTAGGCACAGATAAAGAATGTGGGAAATTATTGATAGTGATTTCGGTTAGACGGGTGTTTTTCGTGAAAGGTTTGTGAGGGGAGACCATAGATTGAAGCTCAGATGAGCACTTGCCATGAAAACAGTTTTTTGAAATAGAATCAAATCTTTATTTTAATATATTGAAAAAGATAGAAACAACGGACACAATTTATACTTGAATTTTACCTTGTTCAGTATTTATCAAAAAAAAAAAAAGCAGGAATGAATTCAAAAAGAATATATATATATATATATATATATATATATATATATATATATATATATATATATATATATGTGCTAGCAAAAGTACCCGTCGTTGACTGGGTTCAAAAACAGCCTACAGAAAATGGACTCTGATTTATTAAAGTATGATAGGTAATGAAAAGGAAAGGTTGTAAAGAGATAGCTTCGAATTTGGGGGTATCAAAACCAAAGCAAAATATGATGAAAGTAAAAATAAAATAGATAAACCCCATAATTTATTATACCATCTGTTCACACTGAAACACTTATCACAATATTCTGTGGATCTATATTAAAAAACCTTGTTAAAATTTGTGACAGATTTCCATTCTATGGAGGTCAGGTGCGAACGAACGCCCCATAATTTTATTATACCATATTTCTTCAAACTGAAACATAATTATCAAAGTATACTTACGCAGATAGATATGAAAAGTCTTTATTAAAGTTTGCGCCTATTTCCATTCTATGGAGGTCAGGCGCGAACGCAGACCCACAATTTTATTATACCATCCCTATTTATGTTTAAACGTACTTATCAAAGTATTATTATGTACATATATATCAAAAACTTTTTTTTTAATTTTAAAATTTTTATTTCCATACTTTGTGGACCAGGCGCGAACGCAGACCCCCACAATTTTAATGAACCACCATTCTGCAGGATCAAACATACCCATTCCTGTGTCTCGATACATTTTCTATCATTATATGTAATCAGTTTTTTTTTTAAACAGTCAACCATATAGGAGCCTATACGTGATCACACACACACACACACACACACATTCAGCTTTATATATATATATATATATATATATATATATATATATATATATATATACACGAAAGAACCCCGCCGAGATACGATAGCCTTAGAATAGTTTTTTCTTCAGATTACCATATGGAATACGATATTTTTCCGGCCCTTGGTTACGGTATTTGCTCCGCCTTACGGTGTTATTTATAATGTTATTTGATTATAGACAAGTGTATTATATACTGTGCTGCATTTTCTTACTAATTTTTAATGCCGTATCCCATGTTTCTACTGTATATCAATCTATATATATATATATATATATATATATATATATATATATATATATATATATATATATATATATTATATAAAACTGAATGTGTGTGTGTGTGTGTGTGTGTGTGTGTGTGTGTGTGTGTGTGTGTGTGTGTGTGATCACGAATAGGCTCCTATGTGGTTGACTTAAAAAACCTCATTACATATAATGATAGAAGATGTATGGAGACACAGGAATGGGTATGTTTGATCTGGCAGAACGGTTGTTCATAAAAATTGTGGGGTCTGCGTTCGCGCCTGGTTCACAAAGTATGGAAATAAAAAATTTAAAAATTAAAAAAAAAAAAACGTTTACAAGTGTTTTTGATATAGATGTACATAAGAATAATTTGATAAGTATGTTTTAATTTAAATAGGGATGGTATAATAAAATTGTGGGGTCTGCGTTCGCACCTGGCCTCCATAGAATAAAAATAGGCACAAACTTTAATAAAGACTTTTCATATCTATCTGCGTAAGTATACTTTGATAATTATGTTTCAGTTTGAAGAAATATGGTATAATAAAATTATGGGATGCACATTACCTACATAGAATGGAAATCTGTCACAAAGTTTAACAAGGTTTTTTAATATAGATCCACAGAATATTGTGATAAGTGTTTCAGTGTGAACAGGTATGGTATAATAAATTATGGGGTTTATCTATTTTATTTTTACTTTCTTCATAGTTTGCTATGGTTTTGATACCCCCAAATTCGAAGCTATCTCTTTACAACCCTTCCTTTTCATAACCTATCATACTTTCATAAATCAGAGTCCATTTTCTGTAGGCTGTTTTTGAACCCAGTCAACGACAGGTACTTTTGCTAGTATATATATATATATATATATATATATATATATATATATATATATATATATATGCATTTATATGTATGTATGTATATATGTGTATATATATATGTGTGTGTAAATATATGTGTATATATATGTATATATATTGTATATATATATGCATACATATAGTAAATATGTGTATATGTATAGTACATGTATATGCATACATATAGTATACATATATATGCATACGTATCGTATATATATATATATGTATACATATAGTATATATATATATATGTATACATATAATATATATATATATATATATATATATATATATATATATATATATATATATATATATATATACGTATGTATGTATACATATAGTATATACTAGCAGTTCAGCCCGGTTTTGCTCGGGCCCTATGTACTGTCCATAACTTTATGTGCATATGTATAAATATATTCAAATATCTGACTTATGTGCAGGTAACCTACATCTAAAATTTCAAGTGTTTAGACCCAAAACTGGCGGATGAGTTTGGTAGAGTCTGCAAAGGGTGTCTCTTTCAACTTTGACTTCTTGGCAGCCAAACTTTCGCCCCAAAACTGATTAAAGGCTTGCTGCATGTCTGAATATCCTTTATGTAAAATTTCCAAGGTTTAGACCAAAAATTGGCCCAATAGTTTGCTAGAAACCGCAACGGTCAAATCTTTTGGACTTTGACCCCTTGGCAGCCAAATTTTCAGCCAAAAACCGATTAGAAAGCTTTTCCCATGTCTGAATACTCTTTATGTAAAATTTCAAATGTTTAGACTAAAAATTAACTGAGTAATTTGGTAGAGACCGTAGGGGTCCTTTTTTTTTTAATTTGACTCCAATTTTTACCCCTCAACATTTATTGTTTGGGGCTCAAATCAAATCACAAACTTTGATCAATGTCCAAGTAATTTACATCTAAAATTTCAAGTGTTTAGATCCAAAATGGCAGAGGAGTTTGTTAGAGTTTTCAAAGGTTTAATCGTTGAACTTTGACTCCTTTACAGCCAAATTTCTGGCCGAAAACCGATTTAAAAGATTTCCCTAATCTCAATATCCCTTATGTCAAATCTCGAGTCTTTAGACTGAAAATTGACAGAGTAGTTTGGTAAGGAAATGTACACACACACACACACACACACACACACACACACACACACAGATTGACAATTTCACTTTTATAGATATATAGATATGTATAGATGTATGAATAGTAGCTATTTTTTGGAATATTTTAAATAATATAATGTTTAAATTTGTCCAAATGATTACGAAACAATTGTAACATATAAGGAAGTACATTATATGTTCTTATCTTTTATTTTGTTGTCTTGATTTTTGCAAAAATATTATATGTGTGTGTGTGCGTGCGCGTGTGTGCGTTCGTGCGTGTGTGTGTGTATGTGTGCGTGTGTGTGCGCGTGTGTGTGTGTGTTGTGTATATGTGTTGTGTATGTGTGTGTGTTTTGTATGTGTGTGTGTTGAAGGAAAAGATACAAAAAAATAAAATGGAACAAATTAAATTGAAATACTTAATTTAAATACAAACCAGCAATAAAGTTCTTATAGTGCAGACATATTGTTGTTGTTAATTTAATTATTCGGGTTAATGTCAAACATATAACTAAATTGTATTATTTGTAATATGGTTTATCTCATATCGTTTCGGCCGATTTAGCCTCCGATTTTCATTAGGTTATCTTCTTGAACTCGGGAATCTGTATCTGATGTATGGCGGAGGTTACATCGGCTAAATCTTTGTGAGATAAGTATGCAAGATGGGAGCAATAGTAAGAATACTGCAAATAATAAAATTGAGTTAAATGTTTGAACTTTAATTTTTTTTCTTGTTTATTTGTTTTTATTAATTACACCATTCTCCTTGCCACAAAAAATATTTAAAAGAGTATTGGAAGACCTCCAGATAATCATTCTTTCTATTTTTTTTTTTTTTTTCAATTGTGACCATTATCATTTAGACAGAATTTTTATCTTTCTCTGATGGAATATACACAATTTCTTCTCCAATTGATTATTTGAATATATATATATATATATATATATATATATATATATATATATATATATATATATATATATATATACAGGGTGGCCGAAAAGTCCCAGGACACTATACACATGGCTTATAAGCTTTGACATCCAAGTCCTTTTTCATATGATCCATCATGGCAGCCCTTGGTATTCCAAGTTCAGCAGAACGTTTTCTGGTGGATTTCTTGGGAGACTGTTGCAGTGATTCTTGAACACCAGCACACGTTTCCTTTCGTGTTTCAGGCCTGCCACTTCTTGCCTGATCCAGAACGCTACCTGTTTCAAAAACTTTCTTCTCCCACAGATACAGATTACTTCTTGATGGCCTTGATGGCGCGGGCTTTCCAAATCTTTCTGTGAAAGCACTTCGAACATCTTTTCGGCCAGTGTCCTGGGACTTTTCGGCCACCCTGTATATATATATATATATATATATATATATATATATATATATATATATATATATATATATATATATATATATATATATTTATGTTTGAACAAAATTAAACAGGAACTGAAAGAACTTTCGGTTTTTTCTACTATGCACATAGATTCGAAAAAGCTGTCAAAAAACAAACAAATATATAGCAAATAAATGTTATCAAAGGCAAGATAAGTTACTTTTCTACCTAACTGGATAAGTTTTTAGTGTTCTTATTTAATGTAAAATGTTTATTCGGTTCGAAAAGCATGCAGTGTTTATCGGTGTATTTGAAAAAGACAAATGGCGGCTAGCTCGATTTATAATACGTTAAGTTTGGGAAAATGAGTTCAAACTAAAAAATTATACAAAATATTTTTAGAATCCCACCGAATATATGTCAACCTATATCACGGTCACATATATTGAGTGAATTTTGGTGATGTTCTCGACGTATAGAAAAACGAAGTATTTCAGCGGGTTCGGGTTGGGAGAGGAGGAAGACAGAGAAGGGACAAAGTCGTGACACTCCTTCTGAAGCCAAGAGTGGGTCTCTTTGGACTTGTGGCCTTGCGAGGAGTCCTGTTGCTACGCTCAGAGTCTGCAAGCGGCTATTTGATTGCACCAGGGGATCATCACACTCTTTAGCACACGAAGGCAGATTTTGGTGTTGACTTTCAAGCTGACTTCGAAGATGTGACGTTGCATGCTATGATCCTCATTTGAAACCACACCAAAGACAATAACCTGGACCGGAAACTTCGTTGAGCTGTGCCATCAAGCGTTGAACCGTCTGGATTTGCATTTTGAGGTTGTTGACAATGGTCCTGATTTCTCACTAGAAAGCATAAGTTGTACAGCGGTGCATCTCTGGTCTCGCTCGTTAAACAATGTGTCACTTTCAGACATGATAGATTGCTCGTATCGTTCTTGGGGTGTTACACAACTGGCCAACTAGTAGATAGTCTGCAAAAAACAAAAAGAAAACCTGTTTTCATCAAACGTAAATTGATTCATGTGGTCTTGTCTAGGTCGACAATATATAAGAAATTTGATTTGATTTCTCCTAGTCTGTGTGTTCTACTTTTTCTTGGAAACTACAGTCGATCTGGTTTAAATACTGTATGTAATTTTATTATGATCAGATGTAACATCTGATGCACAGTTAGGGATTAATAAGGATTTAATGCAAAGATGAGCAATCATATTCAACATTCAATTCGGCATAAAACACTTATTCTCAGTCAATAGGCAATAACTTGTAACTGTTTTTAATCGGCAACAAGTCGAGTATATATATATATATATATATATATATATATATATATATATATATATATATATATATATTACGTAGGAACGATCTCCTTATATTTTCAAAGCCAATATTACTACAACAGAAGCACATTCAATAACAAAAATCGTCGAGTAAAAGCAGCATTAACGAACTAAATTAAACGAAAGTGGACGGTTGCCGATAGTCGAATAGAAAATAATATGGCAAACCAACACATGTAGAAACTGAGACAACCCCTGTAGACTATGTTTGAATATCAAATTAGGTATCCTAAATTTAAAAAAATAACAAAATTTGTTGATTTATTATTTAGGAGTGAAATAGTAAACGTATCTATTCAAAAAAAAGTTTTATCTTAGAATAAAAAAACAAAAAAAAATCTTAAATAAATAATAACAATATCAATAATAATAATTCTGATTCTGTTTACCAACGTCTCCCTGAAAAGAGATAGGATTCATTTCCATAGGATTTCCCTAAATCCCAGCTTCAAACCAGGAGCTTCAAAGATCAAGGGTTTTCCTAAGGATGTTGGCGGTACCTACAATAGCAGACGTCTGAAGGCCGCCTAAAACATCGGGGATTCGTAGTTTTTTTCAATTGTCCTTCCAGACGACTTGATACTACTCCTAGCGTACCAACTACGACCGGGATTATTTGTGTTTTAACCACGTGTATACACCTTATCTCTATCTTATAATTGCTCCACTTCTCATTCTCTTTCTCTCTCACATTCCTGTCGCAGAGTACTGAGAAGTCTACAATCTGCTAGTTTTTCGAGACTTTGTCAATGACTACCAAATCCGGACGATTATATTCCAATTGCTTGGTCGTTATGACACTTTTCTCCCACCATACCTCTACATCGCCTTCCTCACTTGTTCTCACTTCATCAATCACCTCCTCAAACCACTTTCCATCACACTATGCGATCGTGTGTTTTGCGGTACCCTTTCTGCGTCAATCCGCTACACCCTGCTGCAAGGTGTGCAATTGACTCTGAGGTCTTACCACAAATCCGGCATTCTGCAGCAACTTCCGCTCCTAGAACCACTTTTTTGAACAGTCGTGTTCCTAATTGTCTGTTCTTGTGCTGCACAAACAAAAGCTTCAGCACTCTTAGCCATTACCATGATGCTTCATCAGCCACTTCTGTTACATCCTAGAGGAACTTTCTGTGCATTTTCTTCCTAGCCAATTCCTCTGCCCTTTCTCCGTCCATAGGTTTCACATACTCAGCCTTCATTGGGCACTTGAGCATCTACTCCTCACTTCTAACCACATGCTACTTCAACGACATTTCCTCAGTTCTAACACAATCTTTTACATTTTTCAATCCTCTCCCACCATCTTTCCTCTTTTGATACAGCCTCGCTACGCTACTTCGAACATTAAATATGCCAAACATTGCTAAACCCTTTCTTGTTTTGATATCTATGGCATGCAACTCCTTGTCAGACGATTCTCAAATTCCCGCACTGTATCTTAAAACACTGACTGCCCATGCATTTGCCGTTTTCATTAGGTTTCCTCCATACAATTTCGACTTCGCAATTAGTTTCACTCTTCTAAGATACTCCTTCCAGACTTTCTCTTTCATCTCTCTGTTCATGATGCCTACACTCTCCAACACTCCAAAATACTTATACCCTGTATCTTCTATTTCTCTCATAATTTCTCCATTTGGCAGCACTATTCCATTCGAATGGACCTTTACTCCTCTTTTCATCACCGCACATTTATTAATCCCAAACTCCATTTCGATGTCTTGAATAATAATAATAATAATAATAATAATAATAATAATAATAATAATAATAATAATAATAATAATAATAATAATAAATGACAAAACAAATAAATAAACTAGTATAAAATAAAATTTAAGATAAAAATTTTAAACATTACACTAGGTCACTTCTTAACCAAAAGAAAAGAGAACCCCATCCACGCCAAAAACAAACGAAGAAAGAGGTGAATCAGAGGTCAAGTGAATCACCTTTTTACAAATGTGCGCCTATTGTCTAAAATAACTAGGTGTGTAAATAACAAAGAATCTGATTGGTTGACTAGCAAACCCAGTATCAGGGTTATATATATATATATATATATATATATATATATATATATATATATATATATATATATATATATATATATATATATATATATATATATATACACGAAGTAAAAAAAAATACACGAAGTCACGGTGAATCTATACAATAGGCAGACGAATCTGCATACGGATGAAAGGCGGAAAATTCTGTGAAACTTAATTACCATATATATATATATATATATATATATATATATATATATATATATATATATATATATATATATGATTGTTTATTTATTTTTTATAAGCGATTCTGTGGCGTTTTTTTTTTGTTTTGTTTTTTTTTTTTTGTTTTTTTGCTCCTTTAGTGCTTTAAAGGGAGAGGTTATCTGCCCTTTGTTTATATTCCAGACGCCCCCACATTTTCGGGACGTATTATTTGTAATTAATTTATTATTTAAATATTTATTTAAATACTTTCTTGCTTTCTTTTCTTTTATATGCGTTTCTCCATCTTTTACTCATTCTCTCTCTTTTCTTTCTTTGTTCTATCTTTACTTTCTTTTGTCTTTAGTTTTTCCCCCTTTTTTATTTATAGTCTTTTTCTCAAATACGCTTGCTTTCGAATCGATTTTCCTTTCTTTTACTTTTTCTTTATTCTGCATCTTCTTTTTTTTTCATTTTCTTTTTTCTTTTTACTAACTTTTACTCTCTTTCTCGTATTATCTTTCATCATCTTTTATCTCACAAATACGAATTGTTCTCCCTCCCCAACTCATTAAAATACTAAATACAATGACTCCATACAAAAAAAAACAATGCATTATTCACTTCCATAAAACTATTAAAATACGACGTATCTCTGCGTTTAAGATACGTCCATTCAATATACGTTTAGCGATAAAAAAATATGCTATTTAAAACGGAAGTGTTGGCAAGCGACGAAGGGACGTTCCCCTAATAGAAACTATCGGACGGATCTAAAATTGCTGTGGTTCTGGTGTATTTGAACAGTCCTAAATTCCTAATCTCGGAAAATTGATCTCGGACACCTAGAACTGAATTTTACTAAGTACATAATCCGTTACCCACAGGTCCTTGCTAACAATTCTAGTATGAATTAAAGTTCTAGTATATATATATATATATATATATATATATATATATATATATATATATATATATATATATATATATATATATATATATATATATATGTTTTATTCTTTTTATATATATATATATATAGAGAGAGAGAGAGAGAGAGAGAGAGAGAGAGAGAGAAAGAGAGAGAGAGAGGGGGGATGGAGAGAGAGAAAGAGAGAGAGAGACAGAGACAGAGAAAGAGAGAGAGAAAAAGTGGGAGAGAACGAGAGAAAGAGAGAGAGACAGAGAGAGAGAACAAAACAAATCGATAAATATAGGTATATATGAGTTTATTTGTCAGTTCAATAAGAAAAAAACATCATATAAAAAGAGAGGTTATAAATGTTTTTCATACCTAGGAGTTAAAAATTATTTAGAAAAACAATATTCAAACCCCCGGCATCTAAAAAAGAAATGACTTCGCTAGAAAAGTTAAATCTAAAACAAACTTCACTACCCAACCTATAAAAGCCTAGCAAACATTAACAACCCTTCTATTAGATTAATATGCTCCTACAAATCAGACCTAAGCAAAATAAGTAAAAGTTTCTAGAATAAAATAATCCTAATCATAAAAATCTTTTGTTCTTCCCTTTGGTAATCGTCTGACAATGATCGACTGGTTTTTTAATCTTAAAAATAAACCTAACTACATTCAACATGGACAACTACAACCAGTTCATATTCCCAATCTTACACCGAACGGTGATGGTCACTTTAATAACTATATTGTTTATATTTAACGGCATTGCTTACATTTCGTATTATTTGGATTCATCGAACTACTGTTCTCATTTTTAGTGTGATTTGTCACAACTTTTCGGTCGATGTAACCTCCGACCTTCTTCAGGTGTATTTTATTGAACTCGAGAATGTTTCTGTCGAATTCGGGAATTTGGACGGAATTTCGAGCGGAACCCTTTATTTAGTTCACGGGGGTAGCATGCTCTTGTTCCGTCGGCCATGACTGAATAGAGGTTCTAAGTAATTCGCAATTGTATTTTTCGGATTGAACTTTCAACCTTCAGGAGGATATCACTTTTTACAATTGATTTGTTTTCAAGTGCCCTAACCACTGCGGCACGGGTTCTTGCTTACATTTCGTTTGACAATTCTTTTTGTTACAAAATATAATAAAGATTAGCCCTACAATCCATGGGAAGCAATCCTCTATATACGCCCCAAAAAGGGAGGTTCTAGGCATAAATGATGATTTCGATTATTTAAAGGGACGATTCAACAATAACTTATTTACATTGGACTTGAAGACGACCATGCTATAGTCAGCTGGAAAACAGAACAACGGTACAGAGTTTCACAGGTGAGCAGTTCTAGGAAATAAACTTTGCTCATGGAATTTCCGTTTAGCTTTTGGCACAGAGAGTGGAGAAAATTGTTGACAGTGGTTGTAACTAGACGAGTGTTGGTTGTGAGTGTTATGCCGGGAAGATGGGGCATAGATTGAAGTTCAGTGGAGCACTTTCCATGAAAATGAAAAGGAAAACGTGCTCTAGGCATCATCACTTAAGCTCTTGTACGGGTAGAGGATTGCGTCTGGGTTGAGATACCTTCTGGAGAGTCATTTGCTTCCACGAAAAGTAGAGATAATTCGAGTCTGACGGTCTTATTGAGAGTCTATTTGAATGTAATTTACAATGGTATGTAATGCTATTACATATATTCGATAACTTTAAGACTGATAGACCTATAAAACATTGCATGCAGGTAACGAAAAATAAATAAATAAGAATGTAGCCGCTTCTATTTTTCCAAGATTTGTGCCAAATTCTTGGAATTTCAGCCAGTTTTTTTGTTTTTTTTCTCCAAAGAAAAAAATTTCCTTTCAACCAAAACGAAATGAATTTCCTACTTTTAATCTTAACCGCGCGGAAAAACAAAATAGAACCACGCCTATCCATAAATAGAATGTGCGGTAACGGCACACAACAGTCAACTTGCCTTGGCCCCCACCCACCTACCCCAA
Source organism: Euprymna scolopes (assembly GCF_053919585.1). Lineage (NCBI taxonomy): Eukaryota > Metazoa > Mollusca > Cephalopoda > Sepiida > Sepiolidae > Euprymna > Euprymna scolopes. The sequence goes on from NC_136513.1 coordinate 9,879,933, forward strand.
AAACTTACTTCTGCTCATACCCTACTATGCACGTATGATGAATTTATCTACATACTAGGAAGAAGACTTAGCGTTGTTCGGGATTGAATTAGGAATACTATGTGTCCTGTATCCTAATAATGCAGGCTGGAACGATAAAGTAGTCATCCTAAAGAAAACAGCACTACAACTTTATTTTAAAACTTTTATTGAAAAATTCAATCCAGGTAACTTGATTATGTAATAGAGCTGACATCTATTCAATATAGCCGCCTTCCGCCTCAATCGGCGCCGAGTTCTGCTGCCACATCCAGCGGTCACCTGATTGCACTAGATCACCACATTCTTCAACACATCCAGGTACACTTTGGTGTTAACTTTTAAGTTGACTTCGAAGATGTGAGGTGGCATGATGTGGCCCTCACTTGAAACCACACTAAAGACCATAACAGTGACCGAAAACTTTGTTTTCATCAACCTGGGCACGTCCCTGTTATTCGTGGCAATCCAGCGATGCATTTTGAGGGTGTTAGCAACGATCGTTTGTCATAACTTGAATCGGTAGAGAGCATGAGTTATACAGCGGCGCATCTCCGATTTCGCTCGTTGAACATTGCGTCACTTTCAGACATGATAGAAGGATCCTATAGCTCTTGGTATTTGCACACAACTTGCCAACTAGTAGATGGTCTGCAACCAAAAAAGAAAACTGGTTTTCATCAAACGGAAATTGAATCGTGTCGTTTTTTTCTAGGTCGACAATTTTATCGTTCCACCCTGTGTAAATATTTTTCCCTTCGGTCGCATATCTTCGGTAGCTTTTTTTTTCAGCTATTAACATAATTTCCAACGGTATTTGTAATGTTTACCAAATACTAATTGAATTATTTCTTTATTATCGTTTACGTTTGAATTCATATTTTGAAACAGGACGTAAATCACATCTCTGTGATTTTACGCTAAAACTATAACTATTTTGCTCAGGTAATTTTTTAAGGTTTAAGACTGAAGACCTCAAGATTTAAGCTTTCGTTTTTTTTGTTTTTTTTTAATTTTTAAATTTTTTATTTCCATACTTTGTGGACCAAGCGTGAACGCAGACCGCACAATTTTAATGAACCAATGTTCTGCCAAATCAAACATACCCATTCCTGTGTCTCGATACATCTATCATTATATGTAATCGGTTTTTTAAAATAGTCAACCATATAGGAGCCTATTCGTGACCACACACACACACACACACACACACACGCGCGCACACATTCAGCTTTATATTATATACATATATATATATATACATATATATATATATTCCATTAAATATCATGATAATAACGGCGATATCCAGTATACTGCTAAAAGTTGAATTTATTTTATAAAAACTAACCTACCTACTGTATGAATTTCTGTCATTTTTCGTTAATGAAATTTAGTTTTCCTCACAAGTAATTACTTTATAAAGGTTTCTTGCTTTTATTTTTATATATCCATAATCAGTTTAAAAACTCTGTTTAATAACTTGAACATAAATTGATATTAAATTGAATCTATTTTCAAGTTATATGAAAGATAAATTGCCATTCTGTTCATTGTCAGATTATTGGGGGCTCGGGAAGACGGTCTTATAACTCAAGGGGTACTTAACGAGAAAAAGAAAAACTTTGAAACCTCCTGGTTTCGATAGTTCGATAATAGAATACTAAAATTATAAGTACTTAAATGCATTTTTAAATAATTACATTGTAAAACTTATAAAACATTTATTGATGCTTCATAATGTAGTGACGCATTTATGCTGTAAAGAAATTGTATACTTACGATCGTCGGTGAGGAGGACTCGTTGTGACTTGTTATTTGCTTTTATGTATATTCTTAACACTGATGAATTCCCTATTGATATAAAACTAATAAAAAAAAAACATATATGCAGAAAACTACTAGTGGGACTATACAATTGTCGCCCAAGAAAAGACGGCATGGTTCCATTCCCGTTTGATGAAAACCGGTTTTCTTTCTTTTTCTTTTTTTTCTTTTTTGTTGCAGATCATCTACTAGTTGGACAGTTGTGTACACATCCCAAGAGCGATAGGAGCCTTCTATCATGTCTGAAAGTGACACAATGTTCAACGAGCGTGATCGGAGATGCGCCGCTGTACAACTCATGCTCTCTACCAAACAACAGGACCATTGCCAGCAGTCTCAAAATGCAAATCCGGACGGTTAAACGCTGAAGACACAGTTCAACGAAGTTTCCGGCCACGGCTATGGTCTTTGGTGTGGTTGTAAGTGAGAGCCATATCATGCCACCTTACATCTTTGAAGTCTACTTGAAAGTCAACACAAAACTGTACCATAGGTGTGCTGAAAAGTGTGGTGATCCCTTGGTGCAATCAGATGACCGCTGGCAAGACCTGGGTGTGACAGCAGGACTCGGCACCGGCGCACAAGTCCAAAGAGACTTGGGCTTCAGAAGGAGTGCTACGACTTTGTACCCTTCTCGCACTGGTCACCCTCCTTCCCCGACCTGAACCCGCTGGACTACTTTGTTTAGTCATACGTTGAAAACATAACCCACACATGACCTCCCACAACTTTAAAGCCAGCCTGATCGCGACCATCCGCAGAGTATTCCCGCCAGCACTTGTGAAAAACGCATGCTCCTATTCCCGGATCCGTATCATGGCGGCTACATTGAATAGATGTCAGCTTTTTACATAATCAGGTTACCTGAATTGATTTTTTTTTTCAATAAAAATTTTTAAACAAGGCTGTAGTTTTTATTTATTTATTTATTTATTTTATTATTTTTAGGGCGACAAATTTATCGTTCCGCCCCGTATATAAGGACCAAAAAAAATTGCACGTTGTTGTAAAGTAAATAAACTTGAACTTTTTTGATGAACAGCAATTGAAGCAAATGCTGCCATGCGAAAATTTTATAGCAAGCCCCACTCTCCCCAATGGTTTACTTCGACTTGCGCAACTACCATTGCTCAAAGGCATCATGCATACAACAGATTTAACCGACGTAAGTTCAGTTCAAACAAACATAAATATATAGAAGCTAGAAGTAACTGTAAGAAAGAAATAGCGGCAGCTAAGAGAGAATTTACTGAAACCACTAAAAAACGCATCGAAGCACAAAAATTAAAGGTCTACCTCACACGATTTCCAGCTACGGTATAACTGGAAATGTTTTCTCAATCATTAAATCATTTCTCTCCGATAGGCTCATAAGAGTAGTGGTCGATGGACAAAAATCGGAGGCCTGCAGTATTAATGCTGGAGTCCCTCAGGGGTCAATCCTGGGTCCAACTCTCTTCCTGATCTGCATCAATGACCTCCCTAAACACATACTTAAATCATTCGTTGACATCTATGCTGATGACACGACCATCTACGGCAACACATCAAAGGCTGTACATGACAAAGTTCTCTCTGATTCTCTCTCCTCTGATCTCGAGCGCGTGGTTCAGTGGGGGAAGAGGTGTCTGGTTACCTTTAATGCATCTAAAACCAAACTCCTATCCTTACATCATCAACGCTCTGATTCCCATCTGGCATCAATTGGAATGGATGGCTCTCGTCTGGGAGAGGCCCCGTGTTTTGACAAGCTTCTGGGTTTGACCTTTACTCCTGATCTTAAATGGAACACGTACATCGTCTGTTGCCAAGGTCGCTGGAAAGATGGTGGGATCCTTCTACCGCTCCAGAAGATATCTCACTACTGATGCAATTCTCTATCTATATAAAAGTCAAGTACGTCCAAGGATGGAATACTGCTGCCATATCTGGGCAGGAGCTGCTAAAACAGCCTATCCTGCCTTGACATAGTACAAAATAGACTTCGTGGCTTAGTGGGGGATGCCTTTTTCTCTACCCTGCAACCTCTCTCACACAGAAGAGACGTTGCGAGCCTATCCTTGTTTTATCGTTATTTCCATGGCAGGTGCTCGTCTGAACTCCAATCTCTGGTCCCCCCTCGCCAATCTTTCACGAAAAACACCCGTCTAGCTGAATCCACTGTGAAAAATTTCCCCCACTCTTTATCTATGCCTAAATCAAAACGTAGATTCCATGAGCAAAGCTTCTTTTTTAGAACTGCACGCCTGTGGAACTCTGTTCCGTCTGCCTGCTTCCCACCTGATTACAACTTTGATGTGTTCAAGTCCAACGTTAACAAATTCTTAATGAACCGCCCCCTTAAGTAAACACTTCATCAAATCTCCACACTAACGTAATATACTTGCAATAAACCTTATCCTGAGTGGCTTCCGGGCCTTGATAAGTGGTGACCACTGTGTAAAACAAAAAAAAAATAGGAAATCGTGACTTCTGGAAAATCTACAATAGTGTAGTAAATAATGGGAAATCGGCAATTCCCCCCACTAACCAACAATCACAAGGTTGTTTGCTCAGCAACCGAGAAGAGTAAAATGCTTGCCAGCTGGTTTGCCTCAAACTCCACACTGGACCCTTCCAACCACCCTCTGCCTGACTTTCCTTTGCGGACAGACGCCACGTTAGACGATCTGAAAATCACCCCTGCTCACGTACACGCTATCATAAAAAATCTTGACACTTCAAAAGCATGTGGACCTGATCTCATCCCAGCTGTGCTATTAAAAAAGTGCTCAGCCGAAGTAGCTCCAGTTCTCTCCAAACTCTACAACCAATGCCTTAATGAATCATGCTTTCCGGGCTGTTGGAAAACTGCTTCCGTGGTACCAGTATTCAAGAATTCTGGCGAAAGAACTGACCCATCAAATTATCGCCCCATTAGCCTCCTCCCACTTTTCGCCAAAATATTTGAGACCATAATTAACCATGTTCTAGTCCGTCACCTTACAGATGCTAAACTTCTGACTGACAAACAATATGGATTTAGACAAGCCGGTTCCACAGCTGACATCCTCACTGTAATCTAGGAACGTATATACCATTCACTGGACAATGCGGGGGAGGGCAGAGCGGTAGCTCTAGATATATCTAAGGCCTTTGACAGGGTATGGCATGAGGGTCTCCTCAGGAAAATTAAATCATACCGTATCACTGGTAGAATACTTAACATAATTAAATCCTTCTTAGATAAGAGAAAAATCCAGGTTGTCCTCGACGGTCGTACATCTAAACAATATGATATAAATGCGGGAGTGCCTCAGGGGTCTATCCTTGGACCTCTGTTGTTCCTAATATTTATTAATGACCTCCCCGACAAAACTGCCTCTGAGATGGGTATATATGCTGATGACACCACGCTCTATAACAGGCATGACAGGAAAACAAATGAACACAGAACTAAAGAAATGGCAAAAACACTAGAGGATGACCTCCCATCTGTAGTGGAATGGGGACAAAAGTGGATGGTTACATTCAATGCTGCCAAGACTAAACTGATTTCCTTCAATAATTACAAGAAACCTTCTCTGCCACTAATAGCAATGGCCAGTGTCTCCTTGTCTGAGAGTACATCTTTCAAACTGCTTGGCCTAACGTTCACAGGAAACATGAGTTGGAACAATTATATTGAAAACATCGCCAGGGCCGATGCGCTAAAGGTAGGCTCTCTCTCTACCGTGCTAGAAAACTACTGACACCTGAAAGTATCCTGTACCTCTATAAGGCCACCATTCGCCCATGTATGGAGTATTGTTGTCACATTTGAGCTGGTGCATCTGCTGCTAGTCTCTCGCTCCTAGACAAGGTTCAAAAGAGAGTCGCTAATCTGATAGGCCCTGAACTGGCATCTAAGCTTCAGCCTCTAACCCATCGACGAAACGTTGCATCCCTTTGCCTGTTCTACAAGTATTTTAATGGTGAATGCTCTGACGAACTGCAGACACTTGTGCCCCCACGACGTAGGCACCCTCGACAAACCCGACAGGCAGCTAAATCCCACCTCCACACAGTAAAGATCCCTAGATGTAAAAGATCTTTCTACTGCAGTAGTTTCTTCCCCAGAACCGCTAGACTCTGGAATTCCATTCCGGGTCCCTGCTTCCCTAACTGTACTGACATCCAGAAGTTCAAGTGTAACGTGAACTGACATCTTGCTGCCCAAATCCCAACATAGTGTCCCAGTAGTTGCTGCCGCTGATAGTAGCCCCCTACATCAAAGTGGCAATGTGCCTTGTTTGGGGTGAAAATGTAATAAAAAAAAAAAGATGAGCATAAAAATGAGTGACTATTTCCAGTGAAGCTGTATATATATATATATATATATATATATATATATATATATATATATATATATATATATATATATATATATTAGCAGGGTGGCCCAACGTTTTCCGGGATTAAATGATGATCAACGAATGTTTCACACTCCTATATTTCTATTGTCATCGAAATCGATGAAATAGCCAATTTTTCTATTAAATCGATTGATTGCCTGCTTTAATCGGGAACCCATTGCGATGCACATAGAAGAAGCTTCATATGCCTCTCGTAGTGGCTTGTCCACAATACATTGTAGTCTACAGTGCCGTGTAGAGAACCTACTGCTGATTTTATACAATTATTTTCATATATAATGGCTTGCATTAAAGTTTCAACTTCACAAGCCAAGTATTATGCTTCAATTATATTCTAAACAGACACATTCATTTCGAACGCGCCTTTGTCAAAGAACCTACTGTTGATTTTATATGCCTGGCATTACTGGTTGTGTGGTGATAAAAGCTTTAATTTAAGTTTAAAATTAAAAAGTCAAGTATCATTGTGAAATTGTGCTTTAAATAGAAGCATTCATTTCAAACACGCCCCTGACATATCAAAAAACCTACTGTTGATTTTATATGTTGGGCCTTTCGACTTGTGTGGTAATAAAACTTTTCAAATACACGTTTGGTGTAAGGCTGTGTAAGATATTAACTCGCCTGTTCCTTCTTTCATCGGATTATTTCGTTATCGATTATCAATACTTATCGAAAACATTCAGACAAAAAAACCTATCTAAGAAAACCGCCAGGCACATAAAATACATTTGTGTGAAATTCCATAAAAACCAACCGTTTTCGAGTCCAAAAGCATTCCAGACGTTTCTGTGACATTTTTCCGTGTTTAAAGCAGAATGTTATTGCATATCGTTCTTCAAAAACGTCCTCACGTCCAGATTGCATTTTTTACATTGACCAGTTGTTACAATCGGGCTTTAGTAGGGTGTATTCCAATTACTGCTGTAGCTGTTCATTTGAACTTGGTCAGTCATCATATAAGATGTATAGCAACAGCATACTGAATGTTCAAGAGTAAACGACAATTTTAAATGCCTGTACAAAAAAGTCTGGAAATTATTGAAAGCTCCCCGTGTATATATATATATATATATATATATATATATATATATATATATATATATATATATATATAAGAGAGAGAGAGAGAGAGAGAGAGAGAGAGAGATGGGAGGGGTATTAGTTTGTTTGTTTGTTTGGTTAACAAGCCAATTCCTATAACTTGAACATCTTTCTATGAAGCTAACGACATCACAACAAATCTTCAGTTTATCCTGGGAACTAGGAGACTCCCATACCAACTTGACGTTGTCAATTCGTCGAGCTCAATAACCGTGGGAACCAGGAGTAGCTGCAGTAGCACTCAAACAGACCTTTTTAGGGCTAAATACGAAACTATTAATGCGATCCAAACCGTCCTTTTAAGGACGAATCACAAACTACTTGAATGCAGTACACACTTCACTCTATGCTACTGCCTGCCTCCTGGGACTTCCCTTTAAAGCTTGTGACTCCAGCAGTTCCATCTCACTCTTGCAGCTTCCAGCTAGTCCAGCAGCCTCCAGGGCATCTAGCCACCAGCTCCAGTGGCTCTTCACGTCCGACCTCTAGCTCCAGTACCTATCGACGTCCACTGGGAGTAGCATGCTCATGTTCCGTCAGCCATAATTGGGTAAAACTCCTAAGTAATTCGCAATTGTTATTTTAAGTGTCGTCCACACTGAGAATTGTGCAAATAACACTCAAAATGAGAAAACAGTAGTTTGAAGCATCCAAATAATACGAATAATCAATTTTCATCTAAAAAATTCAGAAACGTAAAGTCAGTTTCTCGAATTTACGTGCTTCACAACCTAAGTAGGTATTGTCAGTACCAGTAGATTATACGTCCTCGACAATCTGTCCGACACTGACCTTTGTTGATATCGATCTGAGTTATGGTTCTGTTCAGTTTTAGAAGGCCCATCCTCCAAGCCTTTACTTTCTCTCTTTGAGAAGGTCGTAGTTTATTGAGAATTGCCTGAAGCGTACCTAGCGGTGAGTGCCTGCAGAGCTTCTCAGGTAGTTTTCGTAGGCTAGAGTTCATTTCCTCTAGTGCTCTTGCTTTCCAATCCCCAACCGACTTTATGTCTGACTTTCTGAATAGGTAAATATAAACTGAATTCGTATGAAATCAATATTTGATTCCCGTTCGCCAATTTTGAGGGCGCAAGATTGATCAACAAAATATGCAATTCGATTTAAATTCTTTCAAAAATTAATTTATCCGTCTCGGAGTATTTTTAAAATGGAGGCTATCTTGAATAAACTTTTTCGATGGGGGACATTTCCCTATCATCTTTCAGTGCTATAAAGAGAGGGAAAGGGGAGGAGAGACACAGAAAGAGAGAGACAGAAAAATAGAGAGACACACAGCGAAAAAGAAAGAAAAACAGACAGAGACAGAAAAAGAGTGACAGGGAGACAAAAAGACAGAGAAAAGCAGACAAACAGACAGACAGAAAGTATACCTGCTTTATGTTATTAATACTGCTTGATGAATTAATAGCGTCACCGCATTGTACTTGAATCGTGGAACAATCGCTTAGCGCGCAGTCCCTAGAAAGAGAAAAAGTATTCGAAGCTCAACTGGGACAAAATAATCTTTTACTATTATTTAACTATTTACTATATTATCATAAATAACTTTTACGATTATTTAGTACCATTTACACTGAGAAGCCAACGTTTCAAACGTAGTTTCCTCAGATCCAAGTTCAGTAATGTATGAACGGAAGTGTAATATGATATCTTAGGTTAAAATTAATTTAATAAAAAATATTCCAATTTTCTCCATTTTCTATTTTTATTTCCTTTTCGGTTTCATTCTACAGTAGAACTTTAGGATACGGTGGCCTTGGAATACGGGTTTTTCGGGTTACGATGTGGAATAAAATGTTTTTCCGGGCCTTGGTTACTGTATTTGCCTCACCTTACAGTGTTATTTATAATATTATTTGATTATATACATCTGTACTGTATTTTGTTACTAATTTGTAATGCCGTATCCCGGGGTTCTACTGTACTTATAATGAACCTGCCACATTTAGACGAGGCAATCAGCCTTTATCATAATTCTTACTATTATTTTACTAATTACTTGATGAGTTGAATTTGATGTTGTAATTGCCGAATACTGTTTTGTACACACAAAAAAAATTGTCCTTTTCGTATTGCCAATCTGACTGCTGCTTTTGTTGTTGCAGAGCAAACTATCTGGGGAATAAGTGGTGCGCCGCACTCCTGGATGTCGACTGTTCCTGTGAATGAACATGATCTGGGCCGCGTTCAGCTCAGACATATGCACTGCACCGATCAGTGGCTCGGGACCCGCATCCTTCTTCATAGCATTGAACCATCGTTGTGGTACGCGCGTCAATTGATCGGCCATGTTGTGAATTGGCGCAACCAAAGTCACGTCTACTGAGAGCTAATATTCCCTCACTAATTCTTTAAGGGTACCCAGTTGTTTTCACTGGCAGTCTTAGTATGATTTTCCGTTGAGAGTTTCTGACACCCAGTGTTACGTAGTGGGTGTTATTTTTTAGAAGGTACCAAATATGAGAGTATGTCACGTTGTTCTTATTTAGATGACGACTTATATATTTGTTGTTGTTCATGTTGTAAGAGTCTTAGTGCGTTCATGTGTGTGATCATGTTGTTGGATGTTAGATATTATATATTCATTGTGAGTGTTCATATGTCTTAAGATGTTCATGTTTGTGGAGATAAAATATTGGAAACATAAACAGGGTATATATAAAGAGAGAGAGACAGTTATGTATATGTATAATAGACTACAAGAGCACCAAGCCTGTAATTCAACTAGAAGAGATTATTGAATATCTTGATAGATAGACTGAGAGGTAGTTTGACATTTACGTTTGACAGTTGTACATTTAATATAAACACGTTACCTTTCTCGTTGTAATGATGAACACAGAAAGACGGCGGTTATAAAAAAAAAACATGATGATACGTTTATTTCTTCTTCGACCGGTCGGACATGATTTTGTATTTCATGGATTCAAAGTTGTTACATGGTTATCTCTAAACCCTCTCACTTCCAGAGGGAGCCTGGACGCTAACGGAGAATCGGTCTGATCTCCTCTGCTTCTCTGATCTGACTCCCTTCTCTGGCTTCTCCTAACTGACTGATTCTGATTCATCTCACTAAATTCATAACTCATGACGTCACTGCATGACGAAGCACGTGCCTCTTAGAACACATGGCACGACATGCCTCCGTGTTTAAGCATGCATTGTTACTCACATGTTTCTTACAAAGCTGGCCCTCTAACCTAATTTTCGTAACTCACTTCACAAATAACATTTTCCATTGTCCGTTTTTAAATTCCTTTTTTAATTTTCATTTTTATAACAGAAACAAAATTCATCATTACATTCCTTTTTCAATAAACAGATATCTAACTATTTTGTGTGAGCTAAATAATGACAATTCCACATTCCTTATTTTCAATAACATTCTGTATTTATTTTAACTTATGATTGGAATTCTCAATTCCAAATCTAGCTTCGCAAGTTCGAATCCTTGACTATCCTATTTTATATTTACTCACTTACAAGAACAGGCTTCTGTTCTTGTAACAGCAGTTATGCACATATGCAGAGACGATCTTAAGGTGCAACACCTTGGTCTGCCACTGGAGTGACAAGTTAATTCCCCTAAACACGGCATCCAATTCAGCCAGATTAATATGCTGCACATCGTTCTCGGGTCGCAGCCAACACACATCCTCCATCACAGTTTCATCTCTTTCTAACGTCATTCCGATTGCTAGCACGCATCGACCCATACGGTCAGTTCCCGGCTGTCCACGCGCCATATCGTTCAGTTTTACTGCGTTTACCGTCTCACACATCATCACACATCACACATCATATGCCGGAGTAAGGAGTCTGTCACATTGTTGTCCTAGCCGTTTGTGATTGAACAGGTTCTTCTCTTTATTACTCGGCATGCCACACGCAGCTACACACAGACTGGGAGGTGTTCCACGAAATTTCCACACAAGGAAAATACGATCCGTCGTGTTATGACATTGGGAATTTCTTGGATTGCGATCCTTCGTTTCCAGCGCAGGGACACCGTGCTCTCTTAAAACTGTCAGTGCCATCACACGTGTGCCGTCCCCAAGTCGTTCCGGGTTCTTGCATTCTAGTCCGAATAGAGCTAGAAACGGGCACAACTTCTTCATCAACAAAGATATCATCGATGTAAGCTGACGTTGTTCGGTCCACAGCTTCCTCCTGTGATAGCACCCTGCTAACAATAGCCTTCATTATGAGGGGAGCTACGTTCAAGCCAAACCCAAAACGTGTTAGACAGTATCTATTTCCATCGACCTCTACCGTCTGGTATGGCCAGTGTCCGTACTTGGAGATATGCTCTCCGGAGATCAAGCAGTGACACGTTTGGCTCTATTTGGCGCCATGATAATGGCTGGAATAGCTTGAAGAGTTGAAATTGATGTTTTAAATTGGCGAATACCGTTTTGTGTACAGAAATAAAAAAAAAAATCCGTTGTTCTTTTTCTTCCCACTGACGCGTAAAAAATAACTCTGAGTGGGCAAAGCTTTCTCCTCCTACTCTTCCTCCTCTTCTTCTTCTTCACAAAATCACAATTACGTCCCGTCGATCGCGCAAAAAAAAAAACGTCCTTACATGCAGACTTTTAATCGCGACAGTACCACAATTTGCATATCTTTTTTTTTTTTTTTTTTTTGTACTGGACGGATTCCGGGTTCGAATGACGGTGGTTCTTGTGCATATCCTATTTTGTAACCTCGGTAGAACCAACGGAGTGTTGTTCAGTTCCGCTACAATACTTTATCATTAAAAATAATTTTTACTATTATTTAGTAACCCAAAACAAACTTAGACATTTCAAATAAAAATGTAATGAATATTATTTAGTTTCAGTTTTGTTTTTATCAGTAATTTACGGATTTTTTTACATAGGAGTTACCACTTTTCAAGGCCCTGAGGCCACTCGAGGATAATAGTTACTGAGTGTACAGTAATCAATGGGACAATATCGTAGTAGTCGTTATTAATGGAAATTTGGTAGATTGGATTACTTGAGGAGGCGGTTCATCAAGAATTTGTTTATGTTGAACTTGAAGCAGAAATTAGGCTCCCGGGCGACGATGGATATCCTTGCTAGTAACATATGATCTGTTTTCCTTTCAATCACACTTAAGCCATATTATTTTAGTTTCGCTTATATGATAAACCGTTCAAATATGTCGTCTTAATAAGCAACAGAATAATTACACTTAATTTTATCCGCCATTAGATTCCTTGAATATTATGTTTCTCCAGCTTTAATTATTTTATACGCGTACGCGCCACTTTAGATCAGAAAAAAATGGTTTTGTATTGTTTTGTTTTGTTTTGTTCATTTACTTTTGTTCTTATGGGTTTTTTTCTTTTTTATTGATTTAATTTTTTTTAATATATCTGAAATTTGATAACATTAATTATGTAGATGAACGTCAGCGGCTTCGCGCTGTTCGCCTAACCCACATGTGGTAAATTGATACAATTAATGCTGATTGCCTCGTCTAAATATGGCAGGTTCATTGGACGTAGAATGAAACCAAAAGGGAAATAAAAATAGAAAATGGGGAAAATTGGAATGTTTTATGAAATTAATTTTAACCTAAGATATTATGTTACACTTCCGTCCATACATTACTGAACTTGGCTCTGGAGAAACCACATGTTTGAAATGTTGGCTTTTCAGTATAAACGGATGATTGCGGCTTATAAATTATTACTACTATTCTTACTATATCACTTAATTTCAATATTATATATTATTTGTGTCCACATGCTTTATTTCTTTATGTTCAAATTATTTTTAACTGTACTTTATTGTAATTGACGTTGTTGAACTTCTTAGATAAGGATTGGTTATTCGTATTATTTGGATTCATCGGACTATTTTTCTCATCTTCAGTGTGATTTTCACAACGTTTCGATCGATATAACCTCCGATCTTCTTCAAGTACCCGTGACGCAGTGGTTAGAGCACTTGGAAAAATATATTGTTAAAAGTGATATTCTCCTGAAAGTTGAAGGTTCAATCCTCAGTGTAGGCGGCCGAAAAATACAATTGCAAATTATTTAGGGCCTCTATCCAGTCATGGCTGACGGAACAAGAGCACACTGCCTCAGTGAAGTAAATAAAGGGTTTCGCTCGAAATTCCGTCCAAATTCCCGAGTTCGACAGGATACACATGAAGAAGGTCGGAGGTTATATCGACCGATATGTTGTGAAAATCACACTCAAGATGAGAACAGTAGTCTGATGAATCCAAATAATACGAATTTATTGTATTTGTTTTTAATCATTATTCAGAATCCTGAGGTCCATGTGAACACAGATTAATTAATAGTGTGATATCGAGTCTTACAAAATATTTTTAAGAGGTAATATTATATAAGACAATCCTAGCCAAAAAGAGAATAGCGTAATATGCATGATAGAGAACTTGGAATTTATAGATTTTTTTGGTTTAAATTTCATTCAGAAAAACGTCATTTTTCAGAAAAGAAACTTATTGTTTGAATAAAGGATAAAGTTAAGATTTATGTGGATTTATTCAACAAACTTGGAGTCTGACCATAATATACAACTCTATACAAGGATTACCGGATACCATAAATCCATATCCTTCCATTGTATCTTATTTCATCTATTTTCTTTATTTATGTTCCCTAAAAAGATGTAATTAATTTTTTAATATATTTTCTTTGTATATGCTAAATAACAATATTATTTCGAATTAGATCTAATATTTGCTAATGACTTTTCCTCAGAGGAGATAAGCCTACATCGAAAATCCATGGGTTAAGGAAAAATCTGAACTATATTCTTTATTTAAACAATAAATTTCTGTTCTGAAAAAATTATGTTTTTCTTAATGTAATTTAAACAAAAAAGCTATGCATATATTTATATATAGATTCGTTTTTTTTTTTAAACATTTTCATCTTGAAGATCTTGTTTCTTAGGAAATCGCCCATATTTTATTTGGACGTAAACAAATAATATTTTTATTTATTTATTATATTTTAAAAGAGTAATCTACGGAAATGCATGTTTCTTGGATTACGCGCCTACTGAAATACATAAGGTCCGAAGTTCGATTCCTAGAAACAGTCAAGCTACGCTGAAAAGGGACAGGGCCCGAAACATGCATGTCCGTAGATTACTGTTTTAAAATAAAATAAATTAATAAAAATATTATTTGTTTACGTTCAAATAAAAATATGGGCGATTTCTTAAGAAACTCGATCTTCAAGGTGAAGACGCTAAGTTATTATCGTTTAAAAAAATCAACAGCAAATCTACGTACGTTTATAAGCTATAAAAATAAACAGTAAAATTATCTATGACATCGTAGTGTAATGGATTACGCGCTGGACTGAAATACATAAGATCCGGGGTTCGATTCCTAGAAACAGTCAAGCTACGCTTGAAATATGCATGTCTGTAGATCACTGTTTCGCTATATATATATATATATATATATATATATATATATATATATATATATATATATAATGAACTCATTTCTTCCCGTGTGAGTTTGACCTTAATAGGATTAAAAATCACGACATTACATTCAAATGTAATGTCCCCACACTTCAGCACAGGATCTGACGTGTGCTATAGGCCTACTACCCTTACAGTTCATAAATTTCTTTATTTTTTTCCGGTGAGAGTTCACTGCCACAGGGGGGAGATGACTTCCTATTTTCGGTTAGAATCAATGGAAGTTGTAAAATCTTTTCTCTCTATTCGATTCATACTCCGCCCGCGACCACTTAACACTGCTACGAATACATCGACAGGGGAATATACGAGGAATACCGGTTTGAGTTCTTAGTTGCTTAAAAAATATGGATTGGCATTTTTCCGTCGGGTGAAACGCGACTTTACTATAACTATTGGTCATAAAGCAATATCCCATTTTTCACTAACATAAATTCTGCCGTTTTAATAAACAAAGAACTAGTATAAAATTAAGTTTGTTTCAATGAAAACTAATTTAATGCAAATAAAGTATTTTACAACAACAACAACAACAACAACAACAACAATAATAATAATAATAATAATAATAATAAAAATTAGTAATAATAATAATCAAAATTATAATAATAATAATTCTTTATCAATATCTTGTATTGCAATATTACAATCTTTCTTCCATAGTCAAGCCGATAGAGATCAGAGACCATCAGGCAATTGGATTCACTGTAGCAATCATGCACACTGGTTAAATTTTTGATGGACAGTTAAAGTAAAATGTGTAATATAGAAAGATATGAGCATATTTATTCAATGAGATCCTTGTGGTTGATGCTGATCGGTGAGTTTCTTTATATCTGGTTCCACCGACGCTAATGCAAATCGAAGATCACCTCTTTTCACAATGTCAAGTCTATTGCGAACTTTTGATAACAGTTGCGAAACACGACAAAATCCCGATTCAACAAGATAAGATGATGGAAAAGCAATAACGTAGAGCTGTGCTTTATCCAAGAGCAAAATGTACTTTGTAGCAACATCATTTATCTTCCATACATGGTACTTTTCATTTTTAAATTTTGCACGCATAATTTTATTACTCTGTCATTCGATGAGAGGTTCTTGCAAAGGTATGTCTATATCGACAACATTAACTTCGAAAGGAATTGAAATCCAAGTCGGTATAACCATCATGATTAGGTCACTAAACCGAGCTTGTGTATTTTCCCTATATCTACCATATAATGCGAGATCTTCATCTTACAAATCGCTGCCAACAGAAGTCAAACAAGGAAACTGTTCAAATGCACGACGCCTGATATTATTTTTATACGATCGTATTTTCCTTAGAAAAGCAGCAAATAACTCTTTTACTTGATATCAGATATCTTTTCCTTAGAGTTGTTTATTAAGTGAATTCAATTTTCAAATATATCTGATAAGAAAAACACATCACATTTATTTGCAAACAGCTGTTCTCCAAGTTGTGTGTTAGCAAAAAAAGAAAACAGTAGATTCCTAAAGTGCAATTCACTTTTGATGGCCATATCACCTCTGTACAAGCTGCTCGAACTCTTCTCCATTTTGCTTACATAATTTATGAAAAATGCGATCTGGGAGAGAATTTAATTTGATATGGTAAACTACTTGTATTACGACAAAAAATGCAGACGTACACTCGTTTTCTTGTTGACAATATATTACTCAGCGAATACAAAATACTTCCGGTGCAGCTTTTTTTTTTTTAAATGTGCAATAAAACCTTTGTATCTGCCTGTCATCGAATGTACACTATCAATATAACAAGTGATTATAATTTTCAGTAAAATATTGTTTTACTGGAAAAATAAACAGAAAAAAGGGTTGCCTTTTTCCTGTTGTTCTTGGCCTTTGGGCCGGGATCAAAGTGTAGTATCTGCTCCGGCAGATACTGCAAGCAAACACCCTATGTGGGGGCGACCCCACATATAAGACCTTGGTCAATGTAGGGGCAACCCTTCATTCCCCTACTACCCGGGGAGTTGGTCCCCATTTCCCCTTCACTCCTCACATTAAAAATCGGCCTTGTGTCTAATTTGCACGGTGGGGGAGCAAATAAATACCTTGTTTTCCTGGAAATAAGTAACAACTTCATTAAAATTGTTTCACCTTTTGTGTCTGTCACAAGACTTCTAGCAAAAAGCATTTACTCTTTGGGTCCTTCATCACTGTTAAATCTAACATATACTAATAAAATGGCTTCATTATCTGTTGGTCCAGTATATGACCTTAAACTATATTCAGTGGTGAGGTCCCAGCTTGCGGGTTTTGGGTAGTGTGGAGCCACCCTTTAATTGTCATTGCTCCCAGGTCCACTCTGACCCGGAGTGGTAGTACCTGTTAGGGTTCCGACTATGGGTTAAATAGAAACCGACTTGAAAACAACAAATATATTCTATTAAAAAACTTTTCTTCAAAATCTTTGGATTCGGCATTAAATGTGGAATTTTTTTTTAAATTGAAATTCATTTAAATATGAATTTTTTTTTTTAATTGAAATTCATTTGAATGTCTACTTCGTTTTTTTTGTTTGTTTGTTTTTTGTTGTTTTTTTTTGTTGATTTTTTTTCACATCAAACCAAAATACAGTGGAAATTAAATTCTTAATAATAAAAACCATTATGCGTTATAAGACCAAAGTATCCAACCATGATCGCCCTTCGGAGCCCGTTGCGCAGTTGAATCTCTACGGTTCCAGGTGAGAATTTCTGAAGATAGCGGCTTACTTGGCCAAAACGTGGTGAGACGACAAAAACTATGGATGGCAGTAATTGCTGAGAATGCAGTTAGGAGAATCAGAGTTCCTATCTCATCGCGGTTACCACCTGACGAAGGATAGGGAAATAGTTGGCCAAAACGTCGTGGAACAACAACTAAGAAAGATGAAGATAATAGTCTGCAATAAATAAATAGATAAAACTCATCTCAATAATGAATTCCAATTAAATAATAGAGAAGCTAATAAAAACGTTTAGTGGGTACTAAAGCAGCGATTTGGACAATAGGATCAGTTGTCTCGGGTTTAAATCCTATCGCATCAATTATCTACAAATACTGCTGGATAAGTGTGATACTATAAATTCTTTGCCGGGGCCTCGGAAAATATTAGCTAGGAAGTAAACTTTAATACAAATTGATCCATTGTGCTCCCAGACAAAGCGACGCCATGGACATTTAGCCATTAATAACTGTTACATATTAGAAACCCTTAGTAGCAATTAAATTAGTTCGTGTGAATTATGACAAAGGTCACATTGGTAACATGATAATCCAGGTGGCAAAACAGAATTATTCACAGGATTGAATTAAAGATTGGAGACAAGGCGGAGACAAATGTTAAATGCCATAAAAAAAACAATCGAACGATATGAGGATATGACAAATAACGTCATGTTTTCGAACGCGAGAAAACTAAGGGTTATATAACAGTTCTCTCCGGGGAGCCATATGAATGAGACGCGGTCATAATTTAGATCTAAGGCGAATATTACTTTTATGTCTGTCCGTCTACGTGACTCATTTCATTGAGTTAGAAAGTTAAGTGAAGAAGAAACTAATTGTTTAGTTATTTAGTCTCTCTCTCCTACGTCTATTTTCACTAAATAAAACTCATTGAACGTCTCCTTGTGTCTTTCCTGCATGAAGAATTTTGTTCGTCTGAAACGCGACGATCGACAGTCACATATAAAACGCGTCAAAGAAAAACAGCGACGGTGAAGAGAATAAAAATACCCCATATAAACACTAATGCACATATATATAGAAATACTTTTATTTGATTTAGCTTATTGATTGCTCATTAATGAAAACATCACATAAGGTTCAAAGTAGAGCATTCGATAGAGAGGAGGTATTTATTTCCAGTTGATGTCATATGAGAAAACACTGGATGTATCAGATTTTCGATAGAAAGTATATATCTATATATATAAAAATGTAACTGTTGGTTCGTTCGGAATTAATTGTCTAAAAAACCACTGGAAGGATGGCTTCCACGTTCTGGTATAATATGTTTACTATATCCATGTGTGTTTTTATATATTTCTTTTAATTATAACATTATACTTAATTTTTCTATGATAAATAGGTGGATTTCTTTGTACCAAGAGGACATTTTTTTATTTAGGGACAATTATTTATTACCGCTTCCTGTCACGTGACCAGTGTTACAATTTAGCGGTTTTCCTGCTAGATCTGGAGATTTCGTTTACAATCTAGCGGGAAATTCTAGAAAATCTGGAGGTATTTGGCACCCACACACCCGCATTAGCTTATTAAAAAATAAAGAAAAGCGCTTGAAAATACGGGTTACTTTAAAACATAAAATAAACTCATTCATGTAAGTAAAAAAAAAAAGTAGCATTTATTGCCTTTGGTAACAATTATTTATTGATTATTTGTTTTGTTTTTCACCTTTTTTTCGACTAACCATTCTTAAATCTCACTATAAAATCGATTTTTCCAAATACATTTTAGGTGGCGGGGGGCATTCCAACCTCCGAAGGGGTTTGTATTACTGTACACATAGATTCGAAAAAGTTGTCAAAAAACAAATATATAACAAATAAATGTTATCAAAGGCAAGATAAGTTACTTTTCTGCCAAACTGGATATATTTCTCGTGTTTTTATTCAATGTAACATATTTATTCAGCTCGAAAAACATACAGTGTTTACGGATGTATTCGAAAATTCAAGATGGCGTCTCACACCCTCTTTAACACCGTAAGTTTGGAAAAAGGTGTTATAAATAAAAAACCGGATAAAATACTGTTAAAAACTCGCTCAATACATGTTACTGTGACATAGGTTGACATAGATTCTGCGGGTTTTTGATAGTATTTTGTATAGTTTTTTATTTATAACACCTTTTTCCAAACTTACGGTGTTAAAGAGGGTGTGAGACGCCATCTTGAATTTTCGAATACATCGGTAAACACTGTATGTTTTTCGAGCTGAATAAATATGTTACATTGAATAAAAACACGAAAAATATATCCAGTTTGGCAGAAAAGTAACTTATCTTGCCTTTGATAACATTTATTTGTTATATATTTGTTTTTTGACAACTTTTTCGAATCTATGTGTACAGTAATACAAAGCCATAGTGAGAAAATACGGAACATTATGGAGTTTTTTTTGGGGGGGGGAATTAGCGATTTTTGAAAATTTCAGACGATAAGTTAAAAATCTAGCGATTTTCTGGACATTTCTTTCTCCTGATCTCGCGATTTTTTTTTAAATCTTAGTTGACAACATTGCATCACTAAAAAAACACTACAGGCTTAATGTAAACAGAATGTGTTTACAATATCGGTAAATTTTCAATGGGTTTAATTACATGATTATTGATTATGTAACCATGTGATTGAACTTTAATTTAAATTAATCACACGTGGTCGCAAAATGAATGCCAACGCTCAAAGTGTATACACATTTTGACTCCTCCCTTTACTTAAAAATTCACCAAAAATCAGGAAATTAACGAATTTTAATGAAAATTGCAGTATTTTTCAAATAATGATCGCAGAATATAATGAACTAATTATTTTTACTTAACTCTTAGTGAAAATGTTTTATTTTGTTTAAACAAAAAATACCTTTACTAAAGTTGTGGTTTTCAGTAGTAAATAAAAAACGCAAGAATTTATTTTTGCTTTTTTTAAAGCATCGTAATTTGTAACAATAAAAAATAATTTTTACTGTAACATTACGAAAAAAGCCCCTAAAGTCCGTATTAATGTATTCGATATAACTCGAAGAAAAATGAATTCTAGCATACTATTCAGGAAATTAAAGATTCAATTAGATTCCTATTTCAGTCACCTAAATTATTTAGGGTTAAATGAGTTTAGGAATTTATAGCCAAACCTAAATATTTTTTTTGGTAAATATCCAGATACGCTACTACAGAACACCGACCACTCTAATTTGTTTGGGGGGATGTGATGTTGGGGCGCGTGCGCGCCAACATCACATCCGCCCCCACCCCACCCTCCGCTCGCGCCCCCAATGTACAAAGTAAAATCTTCGGAAAATGTTAAATGGTGTTCTAATTAGACAAAGATACAGCTTTGCAGATATACATCTTGTCTAGGCGGTCGCATTGTTGGATATTTTCCACTGACTCTGCTCTTTATTTGGACCACTTGGCCAAACAAATGGAGACTCCATTTTCGATCACTTTTTCGAAATGGGGCCAGCATATCGCAATTACGACCAGAACGTCGGATGCTCCATGTTGGTGGTAGCTTTATCGCATGGGGACTCGAACCCCAGACCCTCAGATTAAAAGTCTGATACTCTACCGACCCAACCATCCCACTCGCGTTCTCGACTTTCAGCATCGGCCTAAATCCCAGTTTTTTTTTTCCTTTACTGTAATGTCCTGACGTCTTTCTCTGAGTGGTCCTATTACTGGAGCTTTGTTCTATTCTATCTACTACCTCGGGACTTCACAAAGCTCTTCTACTAACTCCCTTGGTTGGTCTAAGTCAAGATACGCCTTCACACTGATTCACTCGGAGCCTGTTTGAGTTCCTGGAACCCGACAAGATACGGAATCATCACTCCCTAACTAATGCGCCAAAGCTTACTTGCGCATCGATTTCTAACTAAGTAGCTTTCCCTTTGTGATTTTTCCGCATTCCCAGCAAGTCCCAAGATTCCAACCCAGATATCCCTCACACATTCCTCTAAAAAAAATAAAAAAAAAATAATAAGGCTCTATCTTGTCCCTTACGTAATCTGCATCTTTCCCTTTCTTCTATCTCCCCGTGATTAGGCTTGGTACCGACTGTCCAGTCGCTCCGTACCCTGAGGAATTATCGCGACCTCGCACGCCAGACTTTTGTTGGACAAGACTTATTACCGTTGCTTGGGCCTACGTGGCATCTTCCAACTCACTGGAACCACTAGTATTGTTTTAACAGGGTACTCATTACTCTAAAATAGTATTTCCCCTGCCAAATTTTCTAATTTGTGACAATACCGTGGCTTATAAAAAAAATAAAACAGAAAAAACTGCTTTCTACAGCCTAATCGCCTTGTAATTCTCATGAAAAAAATGCAACTACGCGCTAAACGTCCCTAAAATATAACTAAACCAACCAAATCTATTCCAAAATAATTTAATTTAATAATACCAATTAAATTCACCCAGCATGTTTTTTTTTTTAATTTTGGTACCTTTAATTCACAATAGGGTAACATTTTATTTTCCTAAGTACTTGCATACATATTTCATTCATCTTCTCTTGAGCGATTCGTAACATAATGGCCACGTCAGCCATTGCACCCCCTCTGCCCCTTACACCATGTCAGAGGGCATTTCATTTGCTCCCTGAAGTTGATTACAACTAGATCCGCTCACGCTGGACAGAATACATTCCGTTTACTGCTATGTCAGAAAAACCTTCTTTTTTTTCCAAAGTCGGTAAGCGCAACCTGCCATGAAGTACTCAAACTTGCTCCATGTTGATTCTACTCGAAATCAACAGAAATCACGATAAAAAAAATAAAATTCGAATCATTTTCCGAGAATAATGAAATTAATAACTACCCATGTACTTCAACACCTCTCCAAAATTCTAACATGCTTGCCACAAAAATTAAATTCCATTCACGCCCCACTTTTTTCTTTCATTTCTTTATATAGTTTATTTAACCCTATATTTATCTCTTTTTTTTTCTTACTTATGTGGTCAAAACGTCACTCATGTCGAATAGAACATTTATTCTACTTTTCGAAAATTAAAATTAATACCGACTGAACCTTTTACTCTTCCGAAACTTTTTTTTTAAATCATTTATTACACTGTTTAAATCTTATTTCTTTCTCTTTTTCCCAATTTTATTATTACTATAATGATTATTAATTAATTAATTAACAACACGTTCTTTCTTTTATTAATCATTCTTTCAATAGACCCCACAAGCAAAGATCTCACCTCACCATTCTGCGAAAAAAAAAATACATGTCAAAGAACAAGAAAATCCTGCCAATACCGTTTGACAACACATCAATTACATAAAAATAATAAATTAAAAAAAATACAAAAATATCCTATAAGCAATCACAAAGTCCCATCTTAGCAATAACAAAAATCCAAACAACAAAATTTTGTCCACGTCAGCAAAAAAAAAAAAATTCCTACGAAATAAAATCGTACAATTAGTGAAAAAAGGAAAAAAAAATCACATTTCAGAACCTATCCATTGTTTTTCATCAAAAGTACATATTGTTTTTCCTTAAAAGTTACGCTTAGTTCACAGTTTAAAAATGACACAATATATTCATAACACATATTTATGATTGACGTGTTTATCTTTGTGGTTTTCTCACTGGCTGTTGTTAAAAATTTACAAAATAAGGCCATTTTTCGTTTTTCCCTTCTAATTTTGACATTAAGTGATATTTTTCTTCGTTCATAACGAGCTAATTCCCAATACGATAAACATTTTTTTTAACTATTTTCTATATATAAAGTTTTACATCTGTATGTCTGTATATCTTCCTTTTCTTTCTTCGTGAAAAGGTTGTACGTGTGTATTGCTTTTCTTTTTTTTTCTTTTTTTTTCTTAATTATTTTTCTAATTCGCCTAGTGTTGTAATGGACCCTACGTTGTGTGTGTGTTGATTTGTATTTTTTTTTACTGTTCTTTCTTTTTCTTTTTTTTCCCATACATTTTATTGTTTTTCTTGTCCTTTTTTTCTTTTTTTTTTTAGTCTATTTCTTTTTTCTTGACACTAAATCTCCATGCTTCCACGTTGTATTTTCTTAAACACAGTTTCGATTATCGCATCGGTGATGCGACTGGTCGACGAGCACCAAATTGAGAGTTGTTATATATTTATTATTATTATTATTATTATTAGACTATACCACTTGTGCGCGTATGTTACGTGAGTTCTTATTAGTAATGATATGACTCTTAGTGAGAGTTCTTGTCTTATTACATATGATGTTGTATCTTAGAGAGAGAGAGATGTTGTTGTAATGACATTTTATAACACAGACATATAATAACAATACAATTTACCTTTTTGTAGAAATCACAAACACAAAGATGAGCTTTATCCAAAACACATGATGAATTTATTTAATACGACCGGTCGGGATTTCCTCATTAAGAACTCAAAGTTTCACATCTTAGTTTCTGAAGTGACGTCTCGCTTCAGACGTCCGTCTGTCTCTGTCTCCCCTGACTGTCTCTCCTGACTGTCCCTCTGACTGTCTCTGACTCTCTCTACGACCAACTAACTCCCACCTCCTATATTGAGAAATCCATGCATCCCGGCCACGTGAGCAAAATTCACGTGTTTCAACATGCGCGACTTTGCACGTTTTCGACATTGATTTCCCAATAACATATTTTTCTTGTGTTGTTTCCACAAAGGAATTTAACCTACATATCTAATTTATTTAACTCATATTTTATTATCCACATTCTTTTAACAATTGAATAGTTTATTTATTATTTATTTCATCCGAATTAACAATTTACTGGACATTCCATTTAAACCTATTGTTCTTTAAAACTTATGTCCAGGGTTCGATTTATGCTTTCTCTTATTTTCATTTTAACTAATCTCTCTATTTTTATACTTACATGAACAGGGGACAGCCCTTATCATGTAACATCCCTCCCTTCCATATTTCACAAAAAAAATGTATGCTTTTTTAACTTTAGTACAGTTTTTATTTTTACATCTACACAACCACACGGCTAGAAAGATCAGGCTAAAAAAAAACACACAAAAAAAAATCTCTTTCAGTCAGCCCTTCACAGCCGACTTCACAATTATTTATTTTTTTATAAGATCAGGACCTTTCTGATCTTTGTGGCATTTACTTTTTGGGTGTAGGATATTTACCTATGATACACATCAGCTATTTTCCGAGTCACCCATATGCCGCAGACTAGAGGTTTTCACCTTTCTCGAAATGGACGACTTCCTTCGTCTCAAAAGTGTTCTGATCTCTCTTTCCGCATGGTTAGTCTTATCAAGTATGGCTTTGTTTTTTTTTTATTCTATAACTATCTCATACGGAACATACCAAAGCTCATATACTTAAATCTTTGTGGTTGGCTTCAGAAGTTTAAGATATACCTTTTTTTTCTCTCATACGGATTCACTCGGATTTCCTTGCTTGGATTCTTGAAACTTCGACGAGGATTTAGAAATATCACCCCTAACTAACTAACACGTTTCCTGCGACCAACAACTTAATTGCGCCTAAATTCTATCTAATTGCCCGATTTTTTTGTGATTTTTCTTTCCTCTCACCAGAGCCTCCAAGATCCAGCAGATATATCCCACATTCATGCTTCTCTAAAAAAGATACAAGGTTATATCTTTCTTACGTAATCTACGGCATATTTTTGCCTGTCTCTTACTTCATTAAGCTATATGTGATTGCCTCGGGACTACCTCTCATCGGTTTACTGGTCCCCTTAAGAATTTTCGTATTCTTTCCAACGCCTGTTTATTAACTAAGCCAAGACTTACTACTTTGCTTGGAGTCGTTACGTGCAACCAGCTTATTTTAAGCACTTAATTAACCAGGTTCCCAAATTTTTCGTATAGGGGCACTTCTTGTGCTTATCAATCCCTACCAAGTCACTTTTCTTGGAGAAAAATTTTTAGGATCTCTAAAAAAAACAACAAAACCAAATGCTAAAACAAAACATCTTTCTTACGGCTTATCACATCTAAAAACTCTCCAAATGCCCGTTTACGTAATTTTAATTCTTGTCCCCCTTCTAAAATTCTAACTGAATCTGTAAGCCAACCATACGTCTTAACTTATTTTCTACTAGATCATTTTAATCTAATGTATATTTACGGATAACTTTGAATTCTTGCTGTGAAAATCATAACATTTCATACATAAGACAATTTACAATATTTGTTCAACATCATAAAAACATTTTCAAAAAAAAAAACTTAATACATTTAAACATTTTGCAACAGTTATAACTTTTTTTTTTTTAACAACAAAAAAAAATCATCTGTAACAAACAACAATTCAACAGTCTGTCCAAAACAATTGTCCTTTTTTTTCAAAAACAAAATAAATGAACACGCAAAAGCCGAAAAGTTCACTATGAACACAAGATGCATTTCCAAACAATTTAAACGCTGTTTAAGAAAGTACATGCGACCTTTGAAAAATTCCTGTTTTGATTGACAGATTTAATTCAACAATTCGTCCAAACGATTTCATATTGACACAGATTTTCTAATGACACTTCTACAAATTTCAAAACAATAATGGATTACACAATCTCTGCATTCGCGTGTATGTGTGTGTGTGTGTTTTTAACAGACCAATTCATTTATCAATGAATTACGCATGGTGACTTGTTTACTATTTTTTCCATTACTACGAATTTCTTTTTACGGCATATCGGCCTTTTCTTCTTTTTCTTTTTAATATTTCTTGTATCTTTTGTTCTCTGTGTGCGTGTGTGTTCATTTTTTTTCTTTTTTTTTTTCGCATTTCTGTGATCGTGTAAATTTTTTTTTTCCGTGGTATTATTTATTTATTTTATTTTTTTTTTTTTTAATTATGTTGGACCCTTTTAAAACGTTGTGTTTCTTTTTCTTTTTCGAATTCTGTGATCGTGTGATTTTTTTCTTTTTCCGTGTTATTATTTATTTATTTTTGAAAATTATGTTGGACCCCTTTAAAACGTTGTGTTTCTTTTTCTTTTTCGAATTCTGTGATCGTGTAATTTTTCTTTTTCCGTGGTATTATTTATTTATTTTTTTAAATTATGTTGGACCCCTTTAAAACGTTGTGTTTCTTTTTTCCTTTGTTTTCGTGGTATCGACCCCAGGTTCGGTTTCTGCATCGCTGATGCAAAAGGTTCACGAACACCAAATTGAATATGTTATATATTCGTTCTTCATTGAGGTTATCCTTGAGGGGTACCAAATTGAGCTTTCGTTACATTTGAATATGTTATATAGGTTCTTCATTTAGGGGCACATTTTACGTTTTCTATATAACATAAGAAAGATTCCGTGTGATTGTCTCTAATATAAATGGTTGTGTGTTTGATTATCATAAAGGGAATCGTGTGTGTGACATGTAATTTCTGAACCTACCTCTGTTTCTCGCTGTTGAACCATCTGGAAATTTCTCATCCAGGAGGGAGACTTGATACCTGTTTGACGAAGATTTATCACTCCAAGACGATGAAAGGGTTTTATAGTTTTTATTTCACTTTCCCCAGAGGTCCTGCAGCAGGTGTAAAGTGAAATCTGCTTGTGTGGTTCTTCTTCACACACGTCAGCGTTCGTCTCCCCCCTCCCCAGTTAAGAGGGGGAGACCACGGAAAACGTCCGTCTTCTTCAAAGCTCAAATCAAATCTTCCAGATCTAGCCAACCACGTCACACATACGTAATTTGGTCAGCTGACCTTTGGTTCTGGTAAACGTGTCTACCTCCACGTTTACTCACCTCTCTCTCTCTCCCTCTCTCTCCCTCTCTCCTTCTCTATTCTCTTATAGAGACACAGAGAGAGAAAATAGAAAGCGTAAGAAAGCCAGAGAGGGGGGAGAGATGCTCGTTAACAGGTAAATGTCGGTGCGTTACTTATGGAAAATTTGAAAATTCGATGTTCCAGGTAAAAAAAAAAAAACAGATAAATTACCCCCCTACTCCAACTTGGTGTGCTTTCCTTTTCTTATTTTATTTCTTTTTCAGCTAATTTTAAATTTTCCACCCAAAAAGCGCTATAATGTATTTTTGAAAATTAGAAAATTCTATGTCCTGGAAAAAAAATCCCTCCCCCAACGTAGTTTGCTTGGTGAAGCCATCGTTTATGCTACAGCGTGCATGCGCGTAGCATAAACGGAAGCTGCAAAATGGTGGAAAGAAGTTCGTGGGTTCAGGGGTAAATACCATGCAAACGGTAAATCTGCCCCAAATTTGACAATCAGATTCGTTGTCAGCGACCTCAATTACCTATAAAAAAAGCAAATTAGAGTGGTCGGTGTTCTGTAGTAGCGTATCTGGATATTTACCTTTTTTTTTTCTTGCTTAAAAAAATAGCATTAATACAGTAAGTTAGGTAAACTGACTTTTTCGTTTAAAAATGGAATTATTTCCCTTTCGTTATTAACTTTTTTTTCTTATAAATATTTTGTGTTTTATATACATAAAGTACAATTGTTGAATGTTACTGTTTTGATTATATTCGTTTGGGGGGCACAATTAAAAAATTAAGAAAGATTAAAATGAAGCGAAATTTAAGTTTCCGTTCCATTTTTACAACAACCGTAAAACAGTGCATACTCAGCAAGTTTTATCGTAATTTATAAGCATATTGAAACACTAAATCAACATTTTATTTATTTTTTTGCATAATTAATGATGGAAGTATTTTTCTGTTTATTTTTTTTAACTAAAAAAATAAATAATTTGTACATTCTCTTGAAAAAAAGAATCAAACTTTTCCCTACTTTCACATGTGTTCCATTTTAACAAACTGAGCCACAGCAACGCGTGGCCGGGTACAGCTAGTATCTATCTCTCTCTCTCTCTCTCTCTCTCTCTCTCTATATATATATATATATATATATATATATATATATATATATATATATATATATAAATGTAAAGTTGGTTCGTTAAAAGTGAATAAAACCATATTTCTACGTTACCAATTTATTTTAAATTGTCAGACAACCCATCTTTAGAGTCGAGGGATGTTTTTATGTCATTAAAATAAATTTACCTCGCGAATTATTAAAATATTAAATAAAATATAAATATTTTTCGAAGTCGTTTCTGCGAGACTTGCCCGGTTTTATTTCTGGTAACTTCCGTTTCAACTACTCTCGAATTACAAGTAAAAAAAAAAAACTTACTCATGCAGAGAGTGATCCGTGCTGAAATAATAACGTTAGTATTTAAAAAGCCATTCTTAACATGAGGAAGGGAGGGTGTTTTGTACCTATTCTGTACTTTAACCTTACAATTGAATAAAAACATAAAACTTTAATTAAACGTGGAAATACGATTTTAAAAAAATAGCGCGGATCACTCTCTGCATTAGCACACAAAAAATAATAATAATCCCATATTTTAAAAATTTAAATTCATTTATGTACTTACCAATTTTTTTAATTTTAAATTCCTTTATTTATGTTAAGGCTTTTAACTCACGAAACATTACGTTTTAATTGTTTAGTTTCTTTTCACGGCATTATTTACATAAAAAAAGTTTGTTTTAACTTTTTCTAAACTGTTTCATTTTTACGACATGCCTCAACATATTATAAACACCCTAACTTCCCTATGTTAAAAAAACGCCCTTCCATAAACCTCGAAAGCCGTTCTTAATATGGGGAGGTTGAGGGTGTTCATTCCGAAAGCTGTTTTAACATGGGGAAGTTAGGGTGTTTATATGCTGGGGCGAGTCGTAAAATTAACGAAGTTGCTATCTATTATTTATTTCAAAAATTGCTTAAAATTTATTTATTTGACAAAAAAAATTACATTTTGGTACTCCTTGGGCGTTAAGTTCCATGGCGACCAGCAGAAACAAATAATAGTCGCTCCCTTAGTCTCCCACCCCACCCGCACGTAACATATTTTATTTACTGACGTTGCCGTAACTAAACGATTATTTGTCACATTTACAAAAATTTATTTATTTATTTTGAAAAATGTTTTACTTTTTATGAATATTAAAAGAAAAATGGGTACTCATGCAGAGAGTGATCCATGCTGAAATAATAACGTTATTATTTAAAAAGCCATTCTTAACATGGGGAGGGGAGGGCGTTTTGTACCTATTCTGTACTTTAACCTTGCAATTGAATAAAAAAAAAAACACGATTTAAAAAATAGCGCGGATCACTCTCTGCATTAGCACCGAAAAATATTACTGAACATTTATTAATAATTTCTCACTTTTACAAACATTTGATTTTAAATTTCTTTTTAAATGACGACTTTTATCGACCTTTTTTTTAAATATCCCCCCAAATGGTGTTTATTCTGAAATCCGTTGTTAACATGGAGAAGTTGAGGGTGTTTATTCTGAAAGCCGTTCTTAACATTTGTGGAGGTGGACCTAATGTAAAAACAAAAATAAATAAATAAATTTAAAAAAAAACTAAATCATTTACTGATAACTTCTCACTTTTACAAACATTTTTTAATTTACATGCGCGGATGAACAAATTGTTGAATAGTGCGAAAACAAAACGTTTTTGTAATAAACTTCGGGATAATTTTTTGGGTAAATATTTACATTTAGGTCCACCTCCACAATTTTCTTTTTTAAATGACGAATTTTATTGATAAATAAGTTTACTTCTTCGCAACTTTTATTGATAAAAAAATCTACTTCTTTGCAACGGGCACTGAACCCCTACTTTTTTTCTGTTCTTAAGATGAGGAGGTTGGGGGGTGATTATAAGGTGGACCTAATCTAAAAAAAAAAAAAGTTTTTTATGCGCACATAAGCAACTATTTTTTTATTAACTTTTTTTTAAAACTTTTTTATTTAAAAATTAGTAAATTTCAATGAATAGAATAATAAATCATTTATCATTAATATGTGTTTTTGGTTTTGTGTTGAATGAAACTTTTTTTTTCATTACAACAATAATGAACCAATTTAAATCTTCCGGCATGCGTTTAAGGGTTACGAAATTATCAATAAATCGTTTAGTTACTAAGCCAACGTCAGTAAATAAAAAATGTTACGTGCGCATGCATTAGCCTTGACTAGGGGGGGGATAAGGGAGCGACCATTAAATAATTATACTGGTCGCCATGGAACTCAACGCCCAAGGAGTACCTAAAGTGGCACTTATGCACTTATGTTATCGTGCTATTTTTTTAAATAGTATTTTCATGTTAAATTCAAATTTTACAATATGTTTTTCTTTTATTAATTTGTTAAGTGAAAGTACAGATAACCCGGTCGGTTTCTAATGTGAGGAAAATCTACCCCCCCCCAAAAAAAAGGGTACTCTAGATAATAACAAAAGATTAACATTGCCTCAGTCTCGAAAGATTTATTCTTTACTGAACGAGGAAAAAAACGGTGAAGTGTAATTCACCTTCTGTTTCTCTCCCCCTCTCTCTTCCTCTCTTAATATCTCTCTCTATCTATCTCTCCCTTTCCCTCTCTCAAGCTATCTTTCTCTCTATATCACCCTCTCCATCTCTCTTTGAGCCCCTTTCTCTCTCTAACTCCCTCAATCTCTCTCCTTTCCTCTGTCTCATCCCTCTCTGTTTCCAACTCTCCACCTTTCTCTGTTTATCTATCAATCCCTTTATCTCTCTATCTCCTTCTCTTTCTCTATTTTCCTCTCACTTTCTCTTTTCTATCTATATATCTTCCTCTCTATCTGTCCATCTCTAATCCCTCATCCTATTTTAGTTTCCTAAATCAATTACAGTGAATAAGGCATTGTCGAAACATGGGTAAATTCTATTTTAGTCACCTAATTTACTGACTGTGAGAATAGAAGTTATTTGGAAATTACTGCTACCTTGAACAGCACGAGAAGTAACTGGTGAAACCTTTCTAATTAAATTGATTTTGGCAGCCATTTGGTAACAAAATGACATAGCCTTAGCCCTTGCTGCATGAGGGATACCTGCGACCTTGCTGCCAAGTAGAAGAATTATTTATTCTACTTTAAAACATTCAATTTTTCAAAAATCTCATGTTCGACATCTCCAAAACATCCAATATGGGGGAAAATATTGCAAAAATGCAAACTTATTGTTTACGATGAATGCACAATGGTACGCAAAAAATCACTTGAGGCTCTTGGTCGATCCTTGCAAGATTTGCGTGGCAATGTCAGACCATTTGGGAATGCAGTAATATTGCTTGCAGGAGATTTCAGACAAATGTTACCTGTTATTCTTCAATCAACACTAGCAGATGAAATAAATACTCTACTGTTCCATGTGAAGACATTAAACTTAACTCAAAATATGCATGTCCAGTTACAGAGTGTTCGATCCGCACAAAAACTTTTGCATCACTTGTGGGAAATTGGGCACGAAAAAGTGCCAGCTGATCAGAGTTAAGGGCCAAATTCTTTGTCTTTTAACTTCTGTAATGTCTGTAATTTTATTTCATCAAAAGAATAGTTAGTTTAAAAGGTTTTTGCAGATATTCAAATTATAAGAATTCCATTTGACTGAGTGAATGAGCTATTCTTGCAGGTCAATACAAAGATGCCCATGAACTTAATGCTATTATTCAATGTAAAATTCCAAGTGAGGTAGTCAAATACAAATCCATCGACACTGTTGTGAAAGCAGATAAAGTGGTTAATTATCCAACAGCTATATTTGCCAGGGGTGCCACCGCATGTATTGCAACGGAAATTTGGTGTACTAATTATCATGTTGTGAAATATAAACCAATCCAAGCTTTGCAATTGCACATAGCTTGCAGTAAAAAAAAATAACAAACAATATCATAGAAACAACAATCTTAACAGGACCTTTCACAGATGAATATATCTTCATTCCATGCATTCCTATGATTCCACCGGATACATCATTACACTTTAGGAAATTGCACTTTCCAATTTTATTGTCATTTGCAATAACCATCAACAAAGCACAGGGAACAATCTTTACAATTGTGGGCCTTACAGTTACACACTGACTGTTTTTTCACATAGACATTTATGTTATGTATTCAAGAGTCACCAAACCGGAAAATCTCTATATCAGCTAAGAAAATGGAACAACAAAAACTGTGGATCCATGCAAAATGGAAATTTAAACCTATAAGAAACATGCTTTTTCTCATTTTGGAACTTTTTCCATTGCGCCAATTTGAGCCACAGCAACGCGTGGCAGGGTACAGCTAGTATATATATATATATATATATATATATATATATATATATATATATATATATATATATATATATATATATATATACTAGACTACCCGTGACCCGTTGGGTCAGTA
Source organism: Euprymna scolopes (assembly GCF_053919585.1). Lineage (NCBI taxonomy): Eukaryota > Metazoa > Mollusca > Cephalopoda > Sepiida > Sepiolidae > Euprymna > Euprymna scolopes. The sequence continues at coordinate 9,912,777 of NC_136513.1, forward strand.
TGTTATATTAGCTATGGAATTAATGTATGGGCGTGAGACTTGTGACGTAAAGAAAATAGTTTTTGTGACATAACAGAAACATTTCTATGAAAGTATATTAAAAATGAAGAAAGAATATAGATAAATTTCTATGAGTCATTCTGTTTATAATTGTTTTTTTTTGAAAAACATTACAGCCATTGAATTATAAGTGATTTGCCATACTTATAGGTAAATCTGCACTATTCAAATTTTGATATATCGTTTAATTTAAACGTGAAAAAAAAAACAATTGGGACGCTGAAAACGTACACAATAAAACATTACGTTGTAAAATGATCTTATGTTTGTCAAAGGTTGAAGTAGATTTATTTGTAAGAAAATTGCGTTAAAATAACTTAAACGTAATAGAGAAATGAACGATGTAAAAAAATGCAGAAAGTATTAACAATTAATGCAGAAAGTATTAACAATTCAAATTTTGATATATCGTTAAATTTAAACGTGAAAAAAAAACAATTGGGACGCTGAAAACGTACACAGTAAAACAATACGTTGTCAACGGATCAAAGTTGATTTATTTGTAAGAAAATTGCGACAGTATACTTGTAATACAGAATAGTTGCAGAACATCCTCACTCTTACCATATTAAATAATAATTTCCAAATAATAACGTTAATATTTCAGTGGGCAGATCAAATTTTGCAAGAGTAAAGATTTGTGTTTATTTGTTTACGTTGTTATGGGTTAATGTTCATGCGCGCATGCGCAACCGGAAGTGGGTTACATCACTCGTTACAAGGTCATTTGCGTTTTATAATTATATATATATATATATATATATATATATATATATATATATATATAGAGAGAGAGAGAGAGAGAGAGAAAGAGGGAGAGAAAGAGACAGAGGGACTCATCGTTAGAACTGGTTGGTCCGAGGAGATCGACTGGCAAAACTTAAAACCAATAGCTTTTGCAAAAGTTCTCAGTAATATGTAGGACTTTTCTAAGTATTAATTTTACGAACGTTTAATTTTGTTTACGCAAATCCAATTGCGTTTCATCGACTTAATGCATCATCGGAGCTGAGAAATAATAATCTTATTTCTAGATATTCTTTTACAATCCCGACAAAGTGTTAAGTTGCTGAAACACAATTGCAGTAGTATCAGCAAAATCATATACATATAGGACCATAAAAGAAAATCTAGAAATAAGATTATATATATATATATATATATATATATATATATATATACACACGTATATATATATATATATATATATATATATATATATATATATATATATATATATATATATATATATATATATATATATATATTGCAATTAAGAATAGGAAATTGGATCAAACGTTTGTAACATGTCTTCTTCCTAAGATTAAGGGTGGTGGTGTTTGATCAACACTTCTGGGGAGCAATGATGTAATATACTGTTTTGTTTTTAAATACCCGAAACAATGTTTCATGGATAAACAACTGATGATCCCTTGAAAAATAAATTATTGGTATTATAGTAAATTCGAGAGCGAGTTGATGCAATGATTGCAGGTGATTAAATGACTTACTGACTAGATAGTTTTCTAACGAATGATAAAAAATATTTTTTGTATAGTTTTAAAGGTTAAAAACTTCAAAGACTATATATATATATATACAGTGATGATCATATTTATTGGCACGGTAAAATAGAAGTTAAATTTTGTCTAATAAATTCTAAAAAAGGGATTAAATTAAAGAAAATAACAAAGTATATTATGTATTTTTAACTGGCCTTTCCGATGCAGCAATCGGATTTTAGAAAAAATAAATAACAAAGGAACAACAAACATAATTGCAAAAAACTCTTGTTCAAAATTATTGGCACGATTTATTTAATAATCAATTGTATAGCCTTTGGCCTTGATTACCTTCCTCAGTCGCTTTTCATAGTTTACAACCAAGTTGTTGCACTCTTCAGTAGTAATTTTAGCCCACTCTTCCTGACAATAATCCTCCAATTGAATAAGATTCTTAGGCTTCCTTTGCATTACCCTCAATTTTAATGTTCTCCATAAATTTTCAATTGGATTAAGGTCTGGGCTTTGTGATGGCCACTCCAAAACATTAATATGATTGTCCTCAAGCCATTTCTTAGTCAGTTTAGCCGAATGCTTTGGGTCATTATCTTGCATGAACCACCAACGACGACCAAGTGAGAGCTCTTTAGCAGAGTCTTTCAGGTTTTCATCCAATATTTTAACATAATCTTCCTTTTTTATGCTACCTGTGACCTTAACAAGTCGCCCTGGTCCAGAGACAGCAAAGGATCCCCAAAACATCAAACTGCCTCCACCGTGCTTTACTGTGGGTATGGTGTTCTTAGGCAGGAAAGCTTCGCCAGATTTTCTGTAAATATAAGACACTTTATTATGGCCAAATAACTCTATTTTCGTTTCGTCAGTCCATAGAACACGTTTCCAGAATGCAACATCTTTATCAATATGACGTTTTGCAAAGGCTAGCCTTGCTTTCAGGTACATAGGCTTCAATAAGGGAGTCTTTCTCGGACGACATGCTTTTAAACCAGCTCTCTTCAAAACTCTACCAACTGTATGTCGAGATACATTCACTCCAGAGGTGCTCTGTTCATCAACAATCTCCCCAACAGAGATCCTTGGGTTTTGTTTTACTTGTCGAACAATTTTCCGTTCATCTCTTGGGGAAAGAATCCTTTTTCTCCCTCTACCCTCTAAACTCATGACGTGGCCTTGCGATTTGAACTTGTTTATTATGGCTCTAACAGTGGATTTGGGAAGGTTTAGCTTCTTTGAAATCTTATCATAGCCCTCCCCATTGGTATGGCATGCTACAACAAGCTTCCTGACGTCTTCGCTGTGTTCCTTAGTTTTAACCATGGCGATTGAAAATTATAATTTAGTCACTTATAATAGTTTAAATAAATCGCCATCTAAAAATTATCTGAAAAAAATTATTCACTGATTTAGCGTTAAACAAGCATAATATGGCTATAAAAAAGTTCAGAAAGCACGTAAACTGGAAATTGATTGATATTATACTGATACTAAAAGAAAAACAAAGCCGTGCCAATAATTTTGAACAAGGGTTTTTTGCAATTATGTTTGTTGTTCCTTTGTTATTTATTTTTTCTAAAATCCGATTGCTGCATCGGAAAGGCCAGTTAAAAATACATAATATACTTTGTTATTTTCTTTAATTTAATCCCTTTTTTAGAATTTATTAGACAAAATTTAACTTTTATTTTACCGTGCCAATAAATATGATCATCACTGTATATATATATATATATATATATATATATATATATATATATATATATATATATATATATATATATATATATATATATATATATATGAGATCTCTCCAGATGAACGTCGTTTAAAGGCGAAAGGTCGAGTATATTACTCTTGGTAAAAACCGGGTTTCTTTAATGAGTTCCAATATGATCTTTTGGCGCTTTTCGGGAATATTGATTTCAGATTCAGACTTAGACAATGATCAGTGTGTGTGACATGAAGGTGGACGAAAGGCAAAGAAACAAGATGTTGAAAAATGATCTTGAAGCGGGAGTTAGTTCTTATGATGGGAAAGAATCCGATACTTTGCTTGTCAAGCTTTTCTCTTTCTTTTTTATCCTATAAATTCCACAGATCTATTCTTCCATCCGGTGTATATAGTTTGGCTATGCTAAAAAAACAATTCTGGCTAATAGATTTTCAAAATATACCTTCTAAGTATTCTAGCTAATAGATTTTCAAAATATACCTTCTAAGTATTCTGGCTAATAGATTTTCAAAATATACCCCTGGTGCTAACAGATCAAGCTGTCTGAAGATACGGGTTTTCTGATCAAAAATGCGTCAGACATTGATGTTATTATTTTTCCTTTTTTTCTTTTGCAAAACTCAATTTTTTTCTCAATCTGCAAAGTTAAAAACAAATAGAACGTTTCCTCTATAAAACAGTCAAATCAAACCAAATCCTATGAATAAATAAATGAGGATTTAACTAACTTGAAGCATAAAAACTTTAATTTGCTAAATTCGACAGTAAATTTTTTTTTACAAGGTAGTCACCACTTATCAAAGACCGGAAACCACTCGGGAATAAGGGTTAGTGTGTGTGCAGTACGTTAGTTCTGGAGATCTGATAAAGTGTCTTACTTAAGGAAGCGGTTCATCAGGAATTTCTCCACATTGGACTTGAAGACATCCAGGTTGTAGTCAGGTGGGAAACAGGTAACCGGAACAGAGTTCCACAGGCGTGCACTTCTAAGAAAGAAGCTTTGTTCATGGAATCTACGTTTTTATTTTGGCACAGATAAGGAGTGGGGAAAATTTTTGACAGTGGTTTCAGCTAGACGGGTGTTTTTTGTGAAAGATTGGCGAGGGGGGACCAGAGATTGGAGTTCAGACGAGCACCTACCATGGTAGTAACGATAAAACAAAGACAGGCTCTCCTGTGGGAGAGAGGTTGCAGGGAAGAGAAAAGGGCATCACCCACTAGGTTACGAAGCCTATTTTGTACTCTGTCAATGTAGGATAGGCTGTTTTTAGCAGCTCCTGTCCAGATGTGGCAGCAGTACTCCATCCTTAGACGTACTTGGCTTTTATACAGATAGAGAATTGCCTCAAGGATGAGATATCTTCTGGAGCGGTAGAAGGATCCTACCATTTTTCCAGGGATCTTGGCAACTGACTTGATGTACGTATTCCATTTCAGGTCAGGGGTAAAGGTCAAGCCCAGAAGCTTATCAAAACATGGAGCTTCCCCTAGACAAGAGCCACCCATATCAATTGTTGCCAGATGGGGATCAGAGCGTTGATGATGTAAAGATAGGAGCTTGGTTTTAAATGTATTAAAGGTAACCAGCCACCTCCTCCTCCACTGTACCACGCGCTCAAGATCAGAGGAGAGAGAATCTGAGAGAACGTTGTCATTTACGTTCTTTGATGTGTTGCCATAGATGGTCGTGTCATCAGCATAGATGTCAACGAATGATTTAAGTATGTGTTTTGGGAGATCATTGATGTATATCAGGAAGAGAGTTGGGCCTAGGATGGACTCCTGAGGGACTCCTGCGTTAATATTGATTACCTCTGATTTCTCCCCATTAACTACTACTCTTATGAGCCTATCGGAGAGAAATGATTTTATGATCGAGAAAATATTTCCAGTTATACCGTAGAGTGAAATCTTGTGAAGTAGGCCCTTATGCCATACGTTATCGAAGGCCTTTGATATGTCAAGAGCAATTGCCCTAGAGAGGAAACCTTTGTCAAGAGATTCGCTAATCATATGATATATAACAATTAGCACATCAGTTGTAGATCTGGCAGAACGGAAACCATATTGCATGTCACTAAGAAGGTTATTTCTGCTGAGGTGGTTGACTACTTCTCTATTTAATATGGATACCAGTAGCTTACTCATGACACACAGGACACTTATTGGTCTGTATTGAGAGGGAGAGGACTTATCACCTGAGTTCTTAAATACAGGGCATACTGATGAGGTTTTCCAGGGTGTTGGGAAGCACTTCTCTTTAAGGCAACGCTTAAAGTGTTTTGTAAGTATGGGGGCAAGTTCTAGTTGAAGCTTTTTCAGCACAATGATTGGAATGCCGTCAGGTCCAGTTGCTTTACTGGAATCAAGGTTCTTGATTAGCTTGGTGACATCACGCACAGATATTTGTAAGTTGCAGAGCGTGTTGTCCGTTATATGAGGAAATACGGGGAGTTGATGGCCTTCGTCGCATAGGGTAGAATTAGCTGCAAAGTTCTTGGCAAATAGTCTGGCCTTGTCTGATGCTGACGAGATGACCTCAGGTCCATTGATGATGGTTGGCATAGAACGCACGCTTCTGTTCAGGATCCTGTTTGCTAAAACTGGTGGGAACCAAGCCGCTGCTCAGCTACATTGGATTTAACGGATTGAGCATATAGCTCTCTTGCATTTTTTATTACTCATTTGCAGTGGTTGCTGGCAGTCCTGAGGGCAGCTTTAATCACAGTGCATCTATTACGTTGGTAACTATGGAAAAAGTGATTTCTGTGCGCGATGGCAGCAGCACATTCTTGGAGAGAACCATGGCTGGCTGTTAGGTTTTTGTTGGAATTTTTTGGATAGTATGAATCAGTCTATGCCTACAATTAGCCATTCAGTCAGGTCTGATACTATGGAGGACAAATCTTTTTTAAACATGGAATGCAGTGGTAGATCGGATATAAGTGTACGGAAGCTATACCAGTCAGTGGTAGAGTATCGATATACAGTACAGTGGAGAGGTACATCTGAAGACTTGTTACATTTCGTTTTTATCTTAACTGATACAACCGCGTGGTCGGAAGATCCCAGAGGAGACAGAACGGAACTTGAACATAGCTCAGGGGAAGTTGTGAGAAAAAGCTCTAGAAGGCTAGCATACTGACCGGAAGTATCATGCACTCGGGTGGGTTCGTGGACAATCTTGGTGAGGTCATAGGCAGTGGTAAAATCATGACAGAACCTCCCCTCATCATCTGTCTTGTTAGAGTGGGTCAGCCGTTCCACATTGTGGACATTGAAGTCACCACAAATGTGGGTGTTAGCTGAAGGGTGAGCAGACAGGATGTGGTCAATTCTTTCAGATATACTCTTAAAGATAGTAATTCCGCTGTTGTGGGGGCGATAGAGAGCGAATATAAATGCAGTGGTGTAAGCAAGTGCAACCCGGAAGCACATATAAAGTAAATTAGGGTCTTCTCTAGAGATATCCCTACTACACGGAAAGCCATCTTTAATGTAAGCACATATTCCATGTCCATGGCGATCTTGGGGGTCAGGTTTAGATGTTAAGTTAAAGTATCCTTTAATTATGAATTCGTCAAGGGAAACGGTCGGCCTAATGCCAGTTTCACTTTGGAAGAATATGTCTTGTTTCGTCTGCTGTAGTTGGGCTTCAACCTCTGGAAGGTTGGAACGTAGACCCCTGATTTTGGAGAAGGAGACATGGTAGTAGGGGTCTACGTTGGAGGATGGGGTTCTAAATAATCTGGAAAAGGTTAATATGCCGTAAAACAAAGAATGCAAACCAACACCATGAATAAATATTTTAAGATATAAAAACGTGAAACCTAAAACTTACTTTTCCTAAAATTACTGATGATGATGATTAGCGTTTTGATGGTAATATAAATGACCATCCAAACAATCATCATCATCATCATCATGATCATCATCAACTCATGTATGATAAAAAAAAATAAAGAAAAACTTTCGCATTTAGCTATTTAGATCATTGGTTCTCAACCAGGAGCAATCCCACCACCTTAGAAGAGGGTTTCAGTGTTTCAAGGAGAGAGGAATTGGTACGACTGATTAGCAGACACAAACTGCCTCCAGAGCCACAAATAACACAATGTGCATCGCTTATCCTTATTGAACGGTTATATTGGATTTTCTGTACGCTCGCATTTGTAGCAAATTCTATTGTGTTAGTATTAATTATTATTGTTAATATTACTTATCATTGATATTATTACTTACCATTGTTAATATTATTTATCATTGTAAGCATAACTTATCATTGCCAATATCACTTTTCAGAGTTAGTATTACTTATTATTGTTCGTATTACTTATCATTGTTAGTTTTATTTTTATTGTTAGTGTCACGGGCCAAAGGCTGTGGGAAGAAAACGGAGACCCCAAAGCGGGCGCAAGTCACAGTGGATGCAAATCTATGGTCGAGAGGAGGGAGAAAGGGGAAAAAGAAAGAAAAAGAATTAGTCGGGGTTGGTATTTCTCGGCGAGGAAAGGCGATGTTTTCCTTTTGCTTGACTCGTGGAATGAACGGCGGAAAAACAAAAGAAAATGGAATGATACCTTAAAAAGGAAAAAGAACGTTGACTCTGAGTTAGCCAGAAAGGTTCGTGAATTTCTCCTCCTCTATTTCCTCATCAAAGAGACTTTTGTGTGATTGCAATCCTGGATTATTATTATTTATTTGCTCATTTGTTTGTTTGTTTATTTGTTTTATACGAAAAAAAAAGGATAAATAAAGCCCATACAAAAGAAATATATATATATATAACTATTAAAAAAAACTATATATATATAACTTATATTTCTGCTTCCGACCTGCTCATTATTTGTATTGGACTTTTTCTTTTTTTACCGCCTTTTTGCATGCTCGCTTTTCACTGTTTTGATTAAATTCGGGAAAACTCGGTAGGCGATAAAATTTGCTTACACTCGACTGGATTGGGGACCAGTCGCGTAGCCGTCTCTGGTGGCAGATCCCCGTACCCTTCTTTAAGTCGGGTGCAGGTAGTAATCATAAGTCCGTGTGCTGGCATTAAAATAACTGCTATTGTTAGTTTACTTATCATTGTTAGTATTACTTATTATTGTTAGTTTTATTATCATTGTTAGTATAACTTATTATTGTTAGTTTTATTATCATTGTTAGTATAACTTATCATTGTTAGTACAACTTATCATTGTTAGTATAACTTATCCTTGTTAGTATTACTTATCATTGTTAGTATAACTTATCATTGTTACTTTTACTTATTATTGTTAGTATTAATTATCATTGTTAATATAACTTATCATTGTTAGTATAACTTATTATTGTTAGTATAACTTATTATTGTTAGTATAACTTATCATTGTTAGTATTACTTATCATTGTTAGTATAACTTATCATTGTTAGTATAACTTATCATTGTTAGTACAACTTATTATTGTTAGTATAACTTATTATTGTTAGTATTACTTATTATTGTTAATATAACTTATCATTGTTAGTATAACTTATTATTGTTAGTATAACTTATCATTGTTAGTATTAATTATCATTGTTAATATAACTTATCATTGTTAGCATTACTTATCATTGTTAGTATTACTTATCATTGTTAGTATTACTTATCATTGTTAGTATAACTTATCATTGTTAGTATAACTTATTATTGTTAGTATAACTTATCATTGTTAGTATTACTTATCATTGTTAGTATAACTTATCATTGTTAGTATAACTTATTATTGTTAGTATAACTTATCATTGTTAGTACAACCTATTATTGTTAGTATAACTTATCATTGTTAGTATAACTTATCATTGTTAGTATAACTTATCATTGTTAGTATAACTTATTATTGTTAGTATAACTTATCATTGTTAGTATAACTTATTATTTTTAGTATAACTTATCATTGTTAGTATTACTTATTATTGTTAGTATAACTTATCATTGTTAGTATAACTTATTATTGTTAGTATAACTTATCATTGTTAGTACAACTTATTATTGTTAGTATAACTTATCATTGTTAGTATAACTTATCATTGTTAGTATAACTTATCATTGTTAGTATAACTTATTATTGTTAGTATAACTTATCATTGTTAGTATAACTTATTATTTTTAGTATAACTTATCATTGTTAGTATTACTTATCATTGTTAGTACAACTTATTATTGTTAGTATAACTCATTATTGTTAGTATAACTTATTGTTGTTAGTACAACTTATTATTGTTAGTATAACTTATCATTGTTACTATAACTTATTGTTAGTATTACTTTTCATTGTTAGTTTTACTTATCATTGTTAGTATAACTTATCATTGTTAGTAAAACTTATTATTGTTAGTATTACTTATCATTGTTAGTATTACTTATTATTGTTAGTATAACTTTTCATTGTTAGTTTTACTTATCATTGTTAGTATAATTGCGCAGCTTTAGTCAGACATTTTTTGAAATATTCTGACTAATAGTGAAAGGGTTCACGGACAAAGAAAGTTGAAAACCAATGGTTTAAATATGAGTTACTTGAGTTTATCGATTTTTGTGGACAGAATTGTGAGAAACACACCGCCAAACATTAAGTTTCCTCATTTTCTGTTATTTTTTTTATATAGATATACTAAATTTTTAATCATCTCATTTTTCGTTCAAGTCGCATAATTTTCTAAAGTTATGAGATCGAGAAAGACTGGAGTTCCTTCCGTTATAAATAATAGGAAATAGTTTTCCAAATTCTGCAGTATGTGCGTCATATCATTTAACACGTTACAACAACAATTGTTTGTGGAACAATCTTACACTCTTATAATAATCAACAATGTGTACTTATACGTATATTTCTCTTTGTCTAACTATTCTATTTTTTATCGAAAATTACTGATTTGATGGTCTGATCTGGCTAAAATTTTGTATGGGCCATTTTTATGACAAGGTACAGCGCATTAAGTATTATGGTATCTGTCCGATGCACAGTTCGGGATTAATACGGTTTAGTCACCACAATACCACATTTACTCTAGAAGTTTTCTCGGAAATGAATGGTCCGATGTAGCATAAATTTTGTATGAATCTTTGTAAAGATAAGGTACAGCGACCCAAGTATTTTGGTATCTGTTCGATGCAGAGCAAGGAATAAAGAGAATAACGATTAGTACTTAATGTTAAATTTAGCACACATTTTACCATAGACAACCATCAATGGCATAAAGTACTTATTCTAAGTCAACGATATATAAATTTTACCCGTTTGTAATACTAAAAATGGTAAAAGGATGTATATAATTTAATTATTACTTTTTTTAATTTTTAAATACCTACAGACACTAGTGTTTCCATCCTTTCAGGAATCATCAGTGCAGGGTGTTACGATTACCACCGGCCGGGAGATTCGGTCGGGAGATTTGAGCTACGAAGCTATCTCTGACTCCATTAGCAAGTAACTAAGTCTCACGGCCAACTTTAACCGTGAGAAATATCGTTGAAATTTTAACATTCAGTTTGAAATGTCGAGACGCCCGACCATAGTGATCTTATGACTATAACATCATGATCTTCGCATGCGAGCTTAAGTGACCAACTTTCATTTCAACTGTAAAGTGTTTAACAATAAGAACCGAGTTATTAAAGGGGCTGACATAATTATTACTGTAATAATTTTTAAATACCTACAGACACTAGTGTTTCATCCTTTCGAGAATCATCAGTGCAGGGTGCCACGATTACCGCCGGTCAGGAGATTCGAACCGGCTACGAAGCCATCTGTGACTCCATTCTTGTGGGTTTTAATTTTTAAATTCAGATGAACATATCTCGGCTCAAACAAACATTTATTGATCATAATAAGTACAATCAGAATCAACACACTTTTGCTAACGCAAAACAACTGTATTTATGCCAGTAACGTAAAAATCTTGCGTTCTGGTGGTGATGAAGTCGCTGCAGGCGTTTTTGATATCGCTTAGTTTTTTTTAGGCATTTCTCTCGCAGATGCTTAAAAAGCGGTAGACGCTGAGAGGTCAGATGAGGCAGAGTTTCATTGTTCAATGCATTCAACTTTTGTAGGATCGGTTTAGCAACGTGCGGCCGGGCATTATCGTAGAGGAAAATTTTGTTGACTCATGCTGGGTATTGTTGTCGAAGTTTCTGATGCATTTCATGTACTCGTTGACAGTTCTTCGCCATAATGGTTTCGCCTGCATTCAAATAAATGTAATGGATGAGACCGGTTGAAGACAACTAAACAGTCAGCATAACCTTTTTTTTTTTTTGGTTCAACTCTCGCTTCGGGAAGTGGAGCTTAGTCGGCGTCTAACCACTGAACTGAGCGTCGCCGGTTGTTTTAAAGAACCAATTTTTCATCGCAAATCACAACCTGGTCGAGAAACGGGTCGTTCTTGTTGCGTGAAAGAAAGGAAGATGACACTTCATAACGGCATTTCTTTTTGTTGTCGTTCAATTCGTGAGACACCCATTTATCAATTTTTTTTTTTTTTTTTTTGTCTTTCCAATCTTTCTCAAGTGGTTGGAAATCGTCATATACGTTACATCTAATTCAGAAGCAAGTTCTTCAACAGTTGTACGTGAACTGGCTTCAACTAAAGCTCTTAACTGATCGTTGTCAACATCCGATGACCAAGCACTACGCTCATCATCTTCCAGACACTCATCGCCGCCACGGAATTTCTGAAACCACCATTGTACTGTGCGTTCAGTAGTGGTTCCTGAGCCAATAGCTTCATTAATTTCGCGAGCTGTTTCAGCAGCTTTTCGGCCTAACTTGAATTAAAATAATAAAATTCTGCGAATTTGCTTTTTTTTTCATCTTGTATCCAACGTTCTGAAAAGAAGACATAATTGTTTTAAAACGATTGTAATTTTAATGATTGGATAGAACGAAAACCGTTCTTTAAATGATATCTAAAGTAAAGTTATTATAACGAAAACTTATTTGAAAATACATCATTTGAAATCAAAATAAAAAATTCCGCAAGAATTTTTTTCTTCTCAACCTAATATATGTGTGTGTGTGTGTGTGTGTGTGTGTGTGTGTGTGTGTGTGTGTGTGTGTGTGTTGGTTTAATTATTTATTTACTGTAGTCAATATAAATAACTCAGTTACTGCCCACCTCTCCCCCAGTGCTTTTTAACCGAACTTTCTTTTTACATACCCTTCTAATAATAGTCAATCCCCATTGTACCTTTTTTCGATTCCACTCGACTTCATCCAATACCTCCTTAGATTTTGGGGGCCTCTTATATTTGCCATTAGCAGTTATCGCTTTCGGTATGTAATGAGAAGGAGATCAGTTGCATTCTGAACGCGCATATTCGCCATAATTCTTTGACTGGAAGAGAATCTATTTCCTTCCTCGGGAAATGACGCTAAATGATTGTACGAATTCTTTTCTTTAGTCAGCACGATGTCTATCGTCCTCTCCAGGCGAATAATAAGGCTTTTAAAACATTCGGATATACGTGCTAATGCTTATAAATCAACCCACTCGGCTCTCCTCCACTCTCTCTCTCTCTCTCTCTTTCTCTCTCTCTCTCTTTCTCTTTCTCTCTCTCTCTCTTCATCTATATAGCTATAAAAGTGAAATTGTTTGTTTGTCTGTGTGTGTCAGTATGTGTCCATTTCCCTACCAAACTACTCTGTCAATTTTCGGTCTACAGACTCGAAATTTGACATACGGGTTAGGGAGATTTGGAAAAATCCTTTTAATCGGTTGTTAGCCATAAATTTCGCTGTCAAGGAGTCAAAGTTCAATGATTTAACCTTTGAAAACTCTACCAAACTCCTCCGCCAGTTTTTGTTCTAAACAATTGAAATTTTAGATGTAGGTTATATGGACATGGATCAAACTTTATAATTTTATTTGAGCCCAAAACAATAAATGTTAACGGGTCAAAATTGAGGTCAAAGTTAAAAATAAATTGACCTCTGCGGTCTCTACCAAATTGCTCAGCCAATCTTTTGTCTGAATATTTGAAATTTTACATTAAGTTTATTCAGACATAGGGTCGAAAATTTGAGCTGTAAAGGGGTCAAAGTAAAAAGATTTGACCTTTGCAGTCTATAGCAAACTACTCAGCCAATTTTGGGTCTAAACATTTTAAATTTTATATAACGGGTATTAAAACATGCGGAAAGCATTTTAATCAGTTTGGGGGAAAATTTTTCGCTGCCAAAAGGCCAAAGTTTAAAGAGTTAACCTTTGCAGATTCTACCAAACTCTCCGCCAATTTTGTGTCTAAACTTAAAATTTTCGATGTAGGTAACTTCGACATGGGTCACACCTTTTATTTCGATTTGAGGTCAAAACAATTAATGTTAAATGGTCAAAATTGGGATCAAAGTTAAAACAATTGACCTCTGCGGTCTCTACGAAATTACTCAGAAAAATTTGGTCTAAACATTTAAAACTTTACATAAAGGGTATTCACACATAGGACAAGTTATGAACAGTACATAGGGCCAGAGCAAAGCCAGGCTTAACTGCTAGTATATATATATATATATATATATATATATATATATATATATATATATATATATATATATATATATTTACATATATATATATATATATATATATATTTACATATATATATATATATATATACATACATATATATATATATATATATATATATATATATATATATATATATATATATATATATATATTAGTGTTGAGACGATTTCAATATTTTCCCAATTCCGATACAATTACCGATTCTGTGCTAAATTCCTGATTCCGATTCTGATTCTTTATAAATCTCTAATTATTTAACTATAAGATTATTATTTCGCCTAATTTTCGTAAAAACACAAACGTTAAACATGCAGATAATTCCCTAAACGTAAAATTACACTTGTGGATGATGGTCCATCGATTTTAGCTTTATTGGTATTTTAAAATCAATACATATTTATTATTTTATCATTATTACCAACAATGGAAGAGTTTGGTTTAAACAAAATTGAATAAAAAAGATAATTAAAAGAATCGTTTTGGCATCGGAAAATAGGCACCAATTTTTGCGATTCTGATACCGATTCATATACCCCCAAATCTTCCGATTCCCGATTCCGATTAATCGTACCAACACTAATATATAGATAATTATACTGTATAGCAGGGGTTAATATTTAAAGATGACGCGGAGTTCATATTGGGGCACATATATAACAGAATTCATGTAATACAGACATAACGATAGTGATGATGAGGGAGAGAAGACATTTATATATATATTGCAGTTTTTTTTTAACACATATTGAGAGGAGAGGGTGGCATGATGCACAGTTTTTAACACAGAGGAGGGAAGATACATAATCTACGAAGGGTTACACAATGTTCATTATAAGATGATAAATTCATTTCGTGGTGAAGGATGACACAAGACAACAATTACAAGTAAGGATGACTTCTTTATTCATCTGATCGATCGGTCGAATGACGTCAGGAATTCAAATTTGGATCTACATAGTCCAAATGTTTTCCCTTCACTTCCTAGGGATTAACTGATCTACTCTGGCTCTCTTGCTAACTGACTTCTTGACTGACTACAAATCCGAACCCATAATATGGAGAAATGTCCTTTGTCTATGGCGTCAGAAGTGCGTTTTTCAAACGTTACCAATTTCACGTGGCTTTACATATGTCTGTCCATGCACCCCCCCCCCCGGCGAACAAAAGAATCCTCAGTTCTAATCTAACCTATTTTTAAACAATATAATTTAATTTGCCTTGTTCATTCTTTTACTGACATATTTAATATTCAGATTTCTAAAAGAATTAACAATAGACTTAATTTCTAACATTCCATTTCTTAACTTTGCCGACAGGGTTCGATTCTTGGCTTATCCTAATCTCATTTTCACTTATCTAATATTCTTCTTATTTACATGGAAAGGAGGCAGCCCTTTTCCATGTAACAATTATTGCTAGTATGAAAATGCGAACCTAGTTACAAAATCAACCTTTCACTCTATTGGCTAAGATGTTTTGCTCGGTGTGCCGTGAAGTGATTTTTGTTTTTAATCTCTAGTTTATAAACTTAGATTTGGTTGTTTTTGTTTTACGGCATATCAACCTTTTTCAGGTTATTTAATGCCGAATCTAGTTATTTTGAGGAACGATTTTTAATGGGGTATATTTGTTTTTTTTTTTTAAGTCGGATTCTATTTAACCCATAGTTGGGACCCTAACAGGTACTACCACTCCGGGTCAGAGTGAACCTGGGAGCAATGGCAATTAAAGGGTGGCTTCACACTCCCCAAGGCCCGCAAGCTGGGGGCTCACCATCGGATATAGTTTTAGGTCATATCCAGGACCTTTATAAACTTAAGGTAGATAACTCCTATTATATTGTTCAATTTAAATGAGTTCTCCTTATTTGCTGATCTTTATTTTGTAGTGATTATTTTTTTTAAGTGTTTCGCATTTGCAATCATCGTGTCTAAGTAAGTTATTTTAAACAAATTGTAGGTACGTATGGTTTCATGTTGCCATAAACACTGTGAAACAACTAACCAGAGTGAAAGTTTGACTTCTCAGCTTAAATGTTATTTGGGTCTAACTTTGAAAATCCGGCAGGATAACTTTATACATTGGATAATAGCATAATGGTGGTGCTGTTGTTGTTCTTGGTTATTTTGTTGAGCATCTTTCGTACGAATGTTGTTGGTATTCGTTTCCCCGATATCTTTCGAGTTGGAATTCTTTTACGTGAGTGGCCACGTGAAGGTTGCCAACATCCCCAAACGAAAGTGTTTCGATGGCACACTCCGGTCGTCAGTCAATGTCGTTAATCATATGGTCATCGTCACTTGATGATGTGAGGTAAATGGAATAAAGAGTAAAGTATTTATTTTTTTAATTTGCACGCTTAGCATTGAAAATACTATTTCAAAGCGAAACTCCACAGAAACGGACAGAGCCGCCTGCAGCGAGCGAAACATTTAGTAAACCTGTCGATGCGGCAGATGCTGCTCGGCGCGAAGGCAAGCTGGCTCTTCTCGCTTCTAGCAAAAATGGCGCGATTTTATTTATCACTAAAAGATAAGATTAGCGAATCATTCCTAAATCAGTTGAAAGTTACAAATGCGTTTAGCCTTGAACTTGTCTGACACCCATAAAACATCGCTTTCAGCAATTCATATCTTAGAAATGTAAATATTTGTGACTGCCTGTGTAAATTATTCATATGAAAAAACAAACTTTTTAAAAAATACGTCAATTAATAAATTAACGCTTATTTTATAAACTATTTAACACTGTATATTTTGTGGGTATGTTTAACTATAGTTAGTCGAACAAAGTGATGTGACGATGGTTCAGTGAGTGATGACATGGACTAACAACCTGGGTGTCTTCAGTTCGTTCCACAAAAATCACTTTCACTTAGGATGTAGGCAACCTTCACGTGGTCCCTCTCGTAAATACCTGATGTCTTTCTAGAAATAATTCTGACTAGAAAAATATCGGAGAAACCAATGCCAACAATAACATCTTCGGATTTACACGATATGATGATGGAAAGAACGAAAGACGAGGCCAATAAACAAATATGCAACGAATAAATGTTACCAAAGACAAAATAAGTAACTAGTCTATCTACCTGGATATGTTTCTTTTCTATGTGTTTTAACACATTTTATAGCTTTTTTTTTTTTAGTTTTAGGTCAGAACAAAAAAAAAACAACATGGCTACCATAAGCATTGCATGAGGACCCTTGATAATTGCTAAAAAAAATTGGAAATTATATTTACGTACGACTCGTGATATTTATTGGCTGTTTTTACCAGTATTTCATTTAATTTTCGATTTCTGGGCGAAGATCAATGTTTCTCGTGCAATATTTATGGCAACTATGGTTCTATCTTTCTTTCTTTTTTTTTTTTTTTGCTTTAACTGAACGAAGTAGACATTCAGTTTGCTTTGAACAAATCAGGTTAAAATACACAAAAAAAAACTTATGTCGCCTTTGGTAACATTAATTTGTTGCATATTTGCTTTTTACCACCTTTTACGTTCTGTTAACTACACTTAAACATACCCCCCCCCACATATGTACATTTTTAAGCATTTTGTGAAAATACGTTTCCAAAATTTTGAGATGAGGATTGAGTATTCGTATTATTTGGAATCTTCAGACTATTGTTCTCATCTAACGCGTGATTTTCACAACATTTCGGTCAATGTAACCTCCGACCTTCGCCAGGAGTACCATATCGAACTTGGAAATAGTTTTGTCGAACTCGGGAATCTTCACGGAAATTCCTCAAGGATCCGTAGCATAGTAGTTATAGTACTTGGTAAATTCAGTTGTAAAGTTGCACTCTTCAGGAGGTTGAAGGTTCAATTCTCAGTGCGGGCGATACTCAAAATACAATTGCGAATTACTTAGGACTTCTAACCAGTTATGGCTGAGAGAACGAGAGCATGCTACCCTCGAGGATTAAATGAAAGGTGTTATTCGAAATTTCGAGAAGATTTCAAAGTTCGACAGAAATATTCTTTGTTTATGGAAGTTCTGTTTAGTTTTAGGTGTACAGCGGAAAAACAGAAACTGGTTGTAGATAGACGAGTTTTTGTCGTGATATTATATTGCTTGATTAATGTTTTTCAAATGTACTTTTACGAATGAGCGACTTCTTATCAAAGTCGAAAAGACATTTTTTGAGTAACATAAGAAATTCAAGGAAGTCAGGAAGTCTGTAAGGGAGTTGAGAGGTATGGGAGGAGTACGAAAGTCAGAACACTGACAGAGTTAATTGGCCAAATAAAGAATTTCATGGATAAGGATCGTCGTGTATCTATAGAGACAATACGTACACAGTTTGATGTCAATGTGGGAACTGTACACACAATTATTCACGAGGAACTTAAGATGCGGAAAATTGTAATGTTTTAATTAAAGATTTTCATACCTTGGATTAAAATGGAGACTAATATGTTCAGTTTTGGAAGTCTTAGTTTAAGTTTATTCTGAACATAGATAGCTCACACATGAGAGAGAAAGAGACTAGTATTCTTTTAACTAACTTGTTAACTATCTTAAAAACGGATAAATGGGTGGAAACGGCGAACAAAGATCTGATGGGGACATTTCTCTTATAGCGATTGTCAACGTTTTCCTTTCAGTAAGATTGACGATTTGTCTTGTGCCACGACCATAGACAAACAGACTGATCTGTAACTTATGTCTTTCTCTAACCTCCTTATTCGTGACGCCATTCGTTATGTCCTAAAGGCTATGTATTATTCTCTTTTGACTTTCTGAACCTCACATGACATATTTTGTTTATATTTCGTGGGAACTCGTGTATTGACAAAAAATTCGTGTCACTTTGATTTGCACTTAGTTCGACCCTTGTTAAGGTTAACACTAGCTGATGTAATCATCATAGAGTTATCGATTACGTAAGAAAATGTCCATGCAAAAGATATTGTTACTGTAAACGTAAATGTACACATGTAGGAGCGACAAAGTTATTTTGCTTGATGAAGATGGAGTTTGCGGGTCAAAAGTTGGCCCTTGGAAGAAAGGGGTTAGGGAGACTTCTAATTTGGTGAATATACGTGATCTCGTCTATGATCTCGTGAGATCACGAGGCTCAATTTGTTAGACTTTTTGCTTTCCTCTTTTGCTCGCTGTTCATTTTAATCAGTAGATCTTGCGAACTCCCAATCATTTCCTTGTGAACTTCATGCGACTCTCTTACTTGTATTGCACTTATATTCATTCAATTATCTTGGAACGTAAAAACAAACTATTCATACATGTGTATCACTTAAATCGGCCATTCTTGATCTACAATACGTCAAACACTAATTGTATTGTTTTTGTTGAGTTATTTATTCTCCTTTTAGGGGTTGTTTTTTTTTTGTTTTTGTTTTTTCGATTTTTCGATTTCTTCCCCTTTGTCTGTGTGTGAGCGCGCGCATGTGTATGTACGTGTGTGAGTGAGTGAGTTCCTTGTGCACACGGAGACGACTGGGCCGATTTTTTTTTTAAATTTCACACAAAGGTACTTGACGTGTCTGGGAGTGTTTTTACGTAGGTTTTGTATCGAAATGCCTCCGATAAGTATCAAAAATCGATAATCAATAAATCCGATTAAAAAAGGAAGTCTTGTTTTGTCCGAAGTAACCACTTTTATATATTTCGAAATTAATGTCTCTTTTTACAGCAGCAATTGAACCATGATACTTGACTTTTGCACGTTTCACTTTAATTCAAGTGAGTATGTAAAAATAATTTTCATAAAATCAACAGTTGGTTCTTTGAGAAGGCAGGGGCACGTTCGAAATGAATGTTTCTGTTTAGAGCATAATTGGACCATGATACTTGACTTGCATTTTAAACATTAAGTGAAGGCATTATTTACAGATAATTTTATGAAATCAATAGTAGATTCTCGACAGTGCAATGTAGAAGACTACAATGTATTGTCAACTAAGTCACTGCTTGAGACAAACTACAAACTAGAGCATCAATCAATCGATTTGATTTTTTTTAATGGATGATTACATCAATTCCGATGACAATAAATGTATGGAAGGTAGAGCATTTGTTGATTCTCATCCAATCACTGACAACGTCGGGTCTCCCTGCTAATATATATATATATATATATATATATATATATATATATATATATATATATATATATATATATATATAGTCTTGGAAGTTTTTCAGCCTTTACTACTATATTAATAAAAATTGTCGTTGGAAAACTATTTTTCTTATAAGTCAGTTAATCACCTGCGATCCATGTTTTCTTTAAAGAATCTTCATTAATTCTAATGTTATTTCATGGATCATGTGTTATTTATCTTGAAACACTGGTTTGGGGGATTTCAATACAAAACAGTATATTAAATCATGGCTCCCCAGCAATGTTGCCCAGTGTTGACTGTCATGGCTCTTGTGGGCTGCGAAGTTGTTTAGCTGTGGAATTTATTATCTCTCACATTCTGAAAATTATATATATATATATATATATATATATATATATATATATATATATATATATATATATATATATATATATATATATATACTAGCAAAAGTACCCGTCGTTGACTGGGTTCAAAAACAGCCTACGGAAAATGGACTCTGATTTATGAAAGTGCGATAGGTTATGAAAAGGAAGGGTTGTAATTTTGGGTGGAATTTGGGGGTATCAAAACCAAAGCAAAATATGATGAAAGTAAAAATAAAATAGATAAACCCCATAATTTATTATACCATACCTGTTCACACTGAAACACTTATCACAATATTCTGTGGATCTATATTAAAAAACCTTGTTAAACTTTGTGACATATTTCCATTCTATGGAGGTCAGGTGCGAACGAACACCCCATAATTTTATTATACCATATTTCTTCAAACAGAAACATAATTATTAAAGTATACTTACACAGATAGATATTAAAGTTTGTGCCTATTTCCATTCTATGGAGGCCAGGCGCGAACACAGACCCCACAATTTTATTATACAATCCCTATTTAAGTTAAAACATACTTATCAAAGTATTCTTATGTACATCTATATCAAAAACACTTGTAAACGCTTCTTTTTTTTTCTAATTTTTAAATGTTTTATTTCCATACTTTGTGGACTAGGCGCGAACGCAGACCTCACAATTTTAATGAACCACTGTTCTGCCAGATCAAACATACCCATTCCTATGCCTCGATACATCTTCTATCATTATATGTAATCAGTTTTTTTTTAAATAGTAATAAACTCAAGCTCAATGGGGGAAGTTTACTAGTCAAATGCCGTTGTAAGCTTCAGTCCAATATAAGTATTAATAAAAAAAAAACTCGATACCACAATAATGATTAAAGGTTAATGTCATAAACATAAACGAAGACTGTAACCCGGAGAAATAAGGTTCATTTCATCAAGGGAAAGAAACTAGTTAGCAGATCATAAGGATAGCGGAGCTAAAGATTTTCTGGTCTTAGCATTTCATGAAACTTCACTCGCTGATGTTCGTCATAGAGTGTAAAAATGTAACGTTTGTAAATTAATGCTTGCATAAGGTTTGTCAAAAGGGATAAGGAAATAGGAAAGAGAGATGCAGGAGTTTTAAATCCAGTTACGGAGGATGATATGAGAGTAAATCTTGTGCGGTTGCGGTGAATATATATATTTAAAACAAACCCGTTCCGATTGATTGAGATTGTCGGACTGACTTCCTCATCTTGGTTGTTATTGTCACAACGTTTCGGCCGTTTTGCCCTCCGGCCTTCGTCAGGTGAACCGTTTGTTAGGAGTCTCGAAAAATCCGTCAGTCGAAGAAATTCGAATGCATGAACGGGTCTCAGTGCCAAAATTCTAAATCATAAAGAAACCCTAATAACAATGGCAATAGTAACTTCAACCCTTCCACCTACATACACTCCAACCAAACCCCTAACCACAATAAGCCTTGCCCAAGAAAAAGACTAAGGAAAAAAAAATAACATTTGGTTCAGTAAAAAACAATATCCCTGGAAGTTTTTCAATATTATTGAAAATTCATTCAAATACCCACATAAGTATAGCACTCTATTCAATAAGAACACCATCTCGCACATTATAATGCCTAACTTAGCCCAGACAATTATATCTTCTAATGAGAAGAAAATTAAAGAAGTCCAAGTAATCCCTTTCCCATTAGCCACTAAAACTAAATAAAATTGCTAGAACAAGCGTGAATAGCCCCCTTGACAATAACTGCATTCAAATGTGATTTATTCTTGCACCGTATCCAAAATACCTTCTAAACTCCCCAAATAAATGTACCCACCCGCCCGCAGCCTCAAACATCAGGACAGTCTAATGATAAAATAGTTCAACACTCTCCTCCAATAAACCTATATTGACAAAACAACAGCAGAATGAGAAAGCTCCTTCGAACAATCCCCATAATAACAATTTGGGCAATAAGCCCCACAGTGAAAACACCATTACTCTCCCTTTGCACTTCCGCTACCATAATTACAGTGGAACCTATATCTCCAACAAAAGTAATCAGAATAAACCAAAAACATATACCTATATAAGACCTACTTCCACTTTAATTAAGCTTAGAATCTCTAATCACATGTCATTATTTCACAAAAGAAGTGAAAAGGCGACATCTCTAACAACGTTAATAAAAAATCTAAAATCTAAGAACATCCCTTTCTCAATTAAACTAACAAACTCTGTCGTCTGTGCTTATCTGAGTCAGTTAAAATATTAACTTTCCCACAAAATATTAGTTTAGTTAACACTAGAAATGAATTGCTATCCCAATACAAACACAAAGCTAAATACAAATATAGCAATTTTGAAATCACATAACATCCTTGACACACTATATATTACCTAATAACTAACCCAAAATAGTCCCTTCTTTCCTTGCTTTTAATTAATATCTTTAGCTCCGCTATTTTTATGATCTGCAACGTTCCTTTGATGAAAAGAACCTTACATTCTTTGAAACTTCGCAGAATCAGGATATTTCACCACCTTACTTTATTGGTGGTATTCAGTCAAAAAATAAATTCTTGCATGTAAATTTCCGGTTTACAGGCTTTGTTTATGCTTATAATACATACATATATATATATATATATATATATATATATATATATATATATATATATATATATATATAAGCGTGATAAGACACTGATAGAATTCAGATGAAAAATTCTGATAGATATTACTTGATATAATACTTTCAATGTGATCCTAGCCAAAAAGGAAAAGCTCAATATTAAAGAATTGAGCAATATATAAGTTTGATGGTTAAATTATAAATTCTGAAAAAAAACAACATATAGACACATATATTCGATTTAAGAATTTATACACCTATATTCGATTTAAGAAATATTGAAAATCCATAGATTAAGGAAATTAACATAACCTCTTCTATATATTCCTTTTGTCAAACAATAAATTCTTAAATCGAATATATGTATATATATGTTGTTTTTTCAGAATTTATAATTTAACCACCAAACTTATATATATATGTGTGTGTGTGTGATGTGTGTATGTATATATATATATATATATATATATATATATATATATATATATATATATGTGCGTGTATATATATATATATAAGTTTATATATATATATACATATATATGTGTGTATATATATACATGTATATATATATATATATATATATTATGTCAGGTCATGTCATATGCTACTGGTACCATGTAACCCAGTACTACCTGCCTCATGGTCGTGTCATCGGCGACTAAACTGGTTCCCCCACCAGACTTGTTTGGTGAGGAGGGCGGCTAGTCTCCCTGAAGGATTAAAAACAAGACCTTCCAAAGGGCGAATGAACTCTTTTTCTGGGTCAACGGCCAACTAGCACCGTGTATATTTGTGTGTGTGTATATGTGTATTGGGGTAGAGAGGGCTCCCGTAAGCCGTGGTGAAGGCAACCTTTCTAGGAGAAGCAAATCTCTGATTTAAAAACCATAAAGCGGAAGACCAGTACCCGCATTAAGCTGGTCTGCAGTTCAATTTGTTGCTGGCTATCTTGCTCTTGCTTGTTGCTGGATCTCAACATTTTGAACTGAGAGAGAGAGACTTAGCTGTCGTACAAAGCTAAGACTCTGTAACATCATATTTGTATAGATACTCCCTCAGACATTTGAGCTCATGGATTTTAAATGTCTGAGGGAGTGGCACTCGTCTGAAAAGACGTTGCAATCATCATATATATATATATATATAAACGTCGCTAGAATATGCATTTGCTAATATCTTTCCTCTGGTGAGAAGAACGTATTTTTTTAAACTACGCGGAGTACGGAAAGTTCAGAATACCTATTTTGAGTATCTCGTCGAACAATAAATTAATGTAAAATATATTTTTACAGTCTTTAATTTTTTTTATTATATATGTGTGTTTATATATATATTGTTGTTGTTGTTGTTGCAAAGAAAAAGGAGTACACTAAACCTCAGCTCACTGCAACAGCGTCGTCCGTCGGTACTTTCTGTAGACTCGTTTTCACGTCTGTCCATCTGCTCCACTGCCCTGTTTTTATAAAAGACAGAGTCCTCGAAATTTGCATATATTCGCGAGAGCGCACGAGATTCTGCGAGACTGCATTGTTATATAAGGCTGTATTTATTTTGTCCCAGATAGTAGCCCCCCTACATCAAAGTGGCAATAAAAAACATATATATATATTAAAACATTTGTGATGATTACGATGATGCTGGTATTTTCCACATCAAATTAAATCTTCGGTATTCAATTTTTGCCTCCGGTCGGAATTTTATCTACTACCAAGAATGTTATCATGTTTATATTCTACTCATTCAACTTATCTCCCAATTTTTCTACCTATTTATTCTATTCCAACCTCCGGGCTATGAGTAGGTTAGATAAGGTCGCGTTTTGAACCACGGGGAGAGGGATTTGATATCAGAATTTTTTATCCATTCATTTCAACCATTTCTTATTTATTTCTGTTTTTTTTTTTTTTTTGTGTGTGGTTTTCCCTTTTTTTTCTTTTCTTTCATTCCTTTCTTTCTTTTTTAAAACTCCATTCTTTTCCGTTCCTTCTTTTTTAGTTTTTCGCCAAAGTTGACTTTAAGCCAAACTGTAAAAACAAAAACGAAAGTATATATTCTGTATCATTCTTTCTCGCTCCTCCCACTTGTCTCTTCCCTCTCTCCACTTTTGTCTATATTTCTCCTCCCCTATCCTCCTCCCTTCCCAATTAATCAATTTCCCATCCTTTGACAAAGTTACAACAAAATGCTAACCAAAAACACAAAAGTTTTAATCGAACTTTAAGACCATAATTTGACGGAAAAAATCTCTAAATGTCGCACGCACACCCGATTAATTTTGTTCCTGTCGTCACTCGAAATAATGAATATTACGAATATTCTGTCCGAGGCAATGCTGAAAAAGAATATATCAGCTTCGTGGGTGTGTCTTGTGTTGTGTCTAACTTTTAGCTTCTAAAACTAAACGGTACTTAACGAGAAGAGTTTCTTCCCTCGAATTACCCATCCATGGAAAACAATACCACGGAGCTGCTTCCCATGCGCGCTCTCTCTCTCTCTTTTCCATACTCTCTCTTTACCCCCCTCTCACTTCCTCCCATGTCTCCACTCTGTCTCCACCCTCACTTCCCACTTCTCTCCCCTTTCTCTCTCTCCCCCTCTCTCTCTCTCTCTCTCTCTCTCTCTCTGTCCTCCTTCTCTGTTTTTCCTTCTCTTTCTTTCGTTTTCTCTCTTTCCCCCTCTCTTTCTTGTCCGTTGTCTCTTTTTACTTTCTCTTCCTCTCAGTCCTTCACTCTTTCTGTCTCACTCTTCCTCTTCTTTTTCTTATCTCTCTTTCCCCTTCTATTTCTTCCCATCTCTCTCTTCTTTTTCTCTCCCCCATCTCTCTTTCTCTCCTCTCTTTGGCACCCCTTTCTCTCTTTCACCCCTCTCTATCTCTGTTTACGTATCTATCTCTTTTAATCTCTCTCTCTCTGTCTTTCTCTCTTTATCACTTTGAATCTATTGAATTCTTGTGCTCCTTCTGATTTGATTTCACTCGCTTTTTCTTTCTTCCTCTTTACTTTAGTTTTACTTTTAAATCCGTGCATCATCTCACTTCGCTCCTTCCGCTCTCTTTGCTTCCTTTTTTCTTTCTTTCCTTCATCTTACCTGTCATCCTAAACGTGTTCACGTTCACGATATCCGCCCCTCTCTCTACCTCCTCACCTTTCTTCCTTTTTTCTCTCTTCGTCCTTTCGTTTCTGTTTTCATATACCCTTCCGCTTCTCCTCAAACCTCCCGCTAGTTCTTTGAAATCGACAAAACCTGTAGACTTGCTGAATCCGTAAAAATTAAAACTTTTTACCAAAAAATAAAAAGTCGATTAGAAACGAAAAAATAAAACAAAATATTTAAAAAAAAAAAAAAAAGGGCGGTTCCTTCTGTTTCCTTTTGTCAATCATTTCTTTTTTTTTTAATTTTTTATTCAGAAGATCATTATTTTGTTGGTAACATCAGGGAACACCCAAAAGGAATTCCATTTGTAAGCAACCTTTTGAATTCTTGCGAGATTCATCAACAAACCATAACTTGGGTCTGACAAATCACACGTACACACACACATACACGCGCGCGCATGCACGTGTTGTTTCATCTTCATTTTCTTTGTCAGTTTTCTTCATCCTCTCCTATTTTGTTATATGTTTGTTATTCTTTTCTTCCTCTTCCCACCTCTCTCTCTCTCTTTCTCGTTCTTTTTTCTCATTCAGACACTTATTCTTCTTTGTTCTTCTCTTTCCCATCCGCCTCAGTATCCTCCTCGCATTCCTATTTCGTTTTCTTGTTGTTGTTTTCCTTTTCATCATCATCATCATCAGCAGCAGCAGCAGCAGCAGCAGCAACAACAACAACAACAACAATAATAACAATAGTAAATAATAATAATAAAGATGATAATAACAACAATAGTAAATAATAATAACAATACTAGCAATAATAATAATAAATGATAATAGTAATAAATAATAATAATAATAATAAATAATAATAACAAATAATAATAACAACAACAAAAAGAAGAACAACAACAAAAAGAACAACAAAAGAACAACAACAACAACAACAATAATAATAATAATAATAATAATAATAATAATAATAATAATAATAATAATAATAATAGTAATAATGGGTTGACCTTCTTCTAATGGGTTGAGGGTACCGGATTGACAGTTCCTGGCTGCTGTTCCCGACTGGTAGTACAGGTGGCCTAACTCTTTGGTAGCGCTTAGAGCGGCTGCTCCATCAGCAGTTGAATAATATCGGATTGTTTGTAGTGCCATGGCGCGCATGGAAAGGGACCCTGCACTCATCCCCGGTGGGCTTTCCTGAGGCCACAATCCTAATTGGAGAAAGGTCAGTTGATGGTCTACTTGTGATGTATGTCTGAAGCTCTGCATAACCTTTTGTTTAGCCCCCCCCCCTTACAGAAACTCTTAAAAAAAATATGACGACAGTACAATCTAAAAATAAGCTTAAACCAGGATTAGGGACAAACAAATTCAACTTGCCTCCTCCCTTGAGGCTCTCATTCACAAATATCCGTGGGCTTAGAACTAACTTAGCTGATGTTGAAGCATTTCTCTTAACAAATACCCCGGATATCTTAGCACTAAGTGTGACTAACATACACTCCTCCATTCCCTCTAACCACTTTAACATGCCTGGATATCTCCCACTCTGCCGCAAGGACTCTGACAGACATATGCACGGACTTGGAGTTTACATTCGTAATACCCTTCCTTTGACTAGAGAAACAAACCTAGAAACAGATGATTAAGCCTTTATGTGCTTTAGACTAAACATGCAACACAATATTAGCTACTATTATTTTCTCTACCGCTCTCCATCGACTCAGGACTGCAGCATAATAAACAAAGTATCTGACAGCATAGACACGGCACTGTCCCTCGACACTAGCGCACAAATACATGTATTTGGTGACTTTAATGTCCACCACAAAAACTGGCTTGGATTCTCTACTTACACAGATGCAGCGGGTAGCACAACTCATAGCTTCACTATATCTCACTCCCTATCACAAATTGTTACGTTTCCAACCCGTTTCCCTGACCAGGAAGAACAACACGCATCACTTCTAGATCTGTTTTTGACCACAGTTCCCGATGACTGCATAACGAAAGCCCACAGCCCACTCGGGAACGCTGATCATGCAGTGATAATGGTTGAAATCGCCCTAAACTCTAGACCCAAAACTGAAGAGCTAGTGCTCAAAACAACGAGATATTATAAAAAGGCTGACTGGGAAGCCATCAGGGAACTAATTAGAGATGCGCCATGGAGAAATATTTTCTCTCTCCCTGCTGAACAATGTGCAAACGAGACCACTGACTGGTTAAAAACTGCAATCGAAGCGCATGTTCCCATGCGGAAATTTTATAGTAAGCCCCACTCTCCCCAATGGTTTACGTCGACTTGTGCAACTGCCATTGCTCAAAAGCAGCATGCATACCGTAGGTTTAACCGACATAAATCCAGTTCAAACAGACTGAAGTATATAGAAGCTTGAAATAACGTTAAGAAAGAAATAGCGACAGCTAAGAGAGAATTTACGGAAACCACTAAAAAGCGCATCGAAGCACAAAAACTAGGAACTCGAGACTTCTGGAAAATCTACAACAGTGTAGCAAATAATGGGCAATCAACAATTCCCCCACTAACCAACAATCACGAGGTTGTCTCCTCAGCAACCGACAAGGCTAACATGCTTGCCAGTCGGTTTGCCTCCAACTCCACACTGGACCCTTCCAACCACCCCCTACCTGACTTTCCTTTGCGGACAGACGCCACACTAGACGATCTGAAAACCACCCCTGCTCAGGTGCATGCTATCATAAAAAACCTTGACACTTCAAAAGCATGTGGACTCGATCTTATCCCAGCTGTGCTATTAAAAAAGTGCTCAGCCGAAGTAGCTCCAGTTCTCTCCAAACTCTACAACAAATGCCTTAATGAAGCTTGCTTTCCGGGCTGTTGGAAAACTGCTTCTGTTGTACCAGTATTCAAGAATTCTGGCGAAAGGACTGACCCATCAAATTATCGCCCCATTAGCCTCCTCCCACTTTTCGCCAAAATATTTGAGACCATAATTAACCATGCTCTAGTCCATCATCTTACAGATGCTAAACTACTGACTGACAAACAATATGGATTTAGACAAGCTCGTTCCACAGCAGACATCCTAACTGTGATCTCTGAACGTATATACCATTCACTGGACAAAGCGGGGGAGGGCAGAGCGGTAGCTCTAGATATATCTAAGGCTTTTGACAGAGTATGGCATGAGGGTCTCCTCAGGAAAATCAGATCATACGGTATCACTGGTAGAATACTTAACATAATTAAATCCTTCTTAGATAAGAGAAAAATCCAGGTTGTCCTCGACGGTCGTACATCTAAACAATATGATATAAATGCGGGGGTGCCCCAGGGTTCTATCCTTGGACCTCTATTGTTCCTGATATTCATAAATGACCTCCCCGACAAAATTGCCTCTGAGATGGGTATATATGCTGATGACACTACACTCTATGGCAGGCACGACAGGAAGACGAATGAACACATTTCTAAAGAAATGGCAGAAACACTAGAGGATGACCTCCAATCTGTAATGGAATGGGGACAAAAGTGGTTGGTCGCGTTCAATGCTGCCAAGACTAAACTAGTTTCATTCAATAATTACAAGAAACCCTCTCTACCACCCATAGCAATGGCCAACGACTCTTTATCTGAGAGTCCATCTTTCAAACTCCTTGGCCTAACGTTCACAGGAAACATGAGTTGGAACAATTACATTGAAGGCATTGCCGAGGCCGCTGCAAGAAAGGTGGTCTCTCTCTACCGTGCTAGAAAACTACTAACACCCGAAAGTATCCTGTACCTCTATAAGGCAACCATTCGCCCATGTATGGAGTATTGCTGCCACATCTGGGCTGGTGCATCTGCTACTAGTCTCTACCTCCTTGACAAGGTTCAAAAGAGAGTCGCAAACCTGATAGGCCCTGAACTGGCATCTAAGCTTCAGCCTCTGTCCCATCGACGAAATGTTGCATCCCTCTGCCTGTTCTACAAGTATTTTAGTGGTGAATGCTCTGACGAACTGCAATCACTTGTGCCCCCACGACGTGAGCACCCTCGACAAACCCGACAAGCTGCTAAATCCCACCCCACACTGTAGAGATCCCTAGATGTAAAAGATCTTTTTACTCCAATAGTTTCTTCCCCAGAACCGCTAGACTTTGGAATTCCATTCCAGGTCCCTGCTTCCCCAACAGTACTGACGTGCAGAAGTTCAAGTGTAACGTGAACCGACATCTTGCTGCCCAAATCCCTACATAGTACCTCAGTAGTTGTTGCCCCTGATAGTAGCCCCCTACACAAAAGTGGCAATTTGCCTTGTTTGGGGTGAAAATGTAATTAAAAAAATAATAATAATAATAACAACAACAACAACAATAATAATAAATAATAATAATAAATAATAATAACAAATAATAACAACAACAACAAAAAGAAAAACAAAAAGAAGAACAACAACAAAATAATAATAATAATAACAATAATAATAATAATAATAACAATAATAATAATAACAATAGGGGAAACAACTACTGGGGTACTATGTAGGGATTTGGGCAGCAAGATGTTGGTTCACGTTGCACTTGAACTTCTGCATGTCAGTACAGTTTGAGAAGCAGTGACCTGGAATGGAATTCCAAAGTCTAGCGGTTCTGGGGAAGAAACTACCGGAGTAGAAAGATATTTTACATCTATGGATCTCTACAGTGTGGGTGGGATTTTGCAGCTCGTCTGGTCTGTCGAGGGTGTTCACGTCGTGGGGGCACAAGTGCTTGCAGTTCATCAGAGAATTCACCACTAAAATACTTGTAGAACAGGCAGAGGGATGCAACGTTTCATCGATGAGACAGAGGCTGAAGCTTAGATGCCAGTTCAGGGCCTATCAGATTTGCGACTCTTTTTTGAACCCTGTCAAGGAGCGAGAGACTAGTAGCCGATGCACCAGCCCAAATATGACAGCAATACTCCATACATGGGCGAATGGTTGCCTTATAGAGGTACAGGATTTTTTTATTATGGTCCCGGGCAACACCAGGTAGTTCTGCTCGTTAATTAAAATTGAGTATAGTAGAAAATAGATCTTGGATTTACTTTAGGTAATTCTCTCTTCTCTTATTTTATACTTTATCCCTCATATTTCATGAGCAATGTTTCTGACAAAAGGGAACGAATTGCTGTTTTCTGTGTCGGAATCTAACACTTATTGCTGTCTAGTTTTTAACCTTGAAGGATTTTTTATCTCCTTACATCCACTTACTTGTCTGGAACGGTTTCTATAAAAGGAAGTATCGCACGTAAAAACCTTGTCAGATCAATATTAGAGTATAGTGTCCAGGCCTTTTCTTCATATCTAATACGTGATATAGAGCATCTGTAGTTAGTTCCAAGACTGGCTACTGGAATGGTGTAGAATCTACTGGATCTGTCCTATGATAGCTGATTCCAAAAGATTTTCTTCATTAAGCGCAGACGTTTGCGTAGTGATCTTCTTTTCGGCTACAATCTTATCAATGGACCTTCTGGTACAGGAGTTATAATAGGTCATGAGGTATATTATACCTCATGACCTATTATGACTCCTGTACCAGAACGAGGTCTATGTGGACATACAAGAAACGATTTCACTATCGATTTCGATTGAACCGAAGAAGGGCTACTTTCTCGATTAGAATCCCTGTATTCTGGAATAGGCTTCCAAGTTTGGCAATAAATGCACTAACAACGCAGCAATTAAAGATGAATTTGGACAGGTGAAGGATTACTGTATTCTTTTCTCTGTAAATTTCTTTCATGGCAATTGAAGCGCGATTTGTTTTATTTTTTGTCAAATAAATTGAACTGAATTGACTTGAATTGAAGATCAAGTATCCCACTCGCTTGCATAGCGATCGGTCTGAAATACAAATCTGACGAGATAACCTATGTATTTTTGACGCCGCAACATACTCGGGGGGTTTGGCCGATATTGTTACTGACGAGAACACAAAAGTATCAATACAAGTTGTATATTATATTAGAGATATGTGTGGCATGGTTCCTGGCTTTGTTAGAAGCCATTTTGGAGCATCTTTGAGTAAAGATGAGAACCAGTCCAGCAAGGCTAGGGATCACGTCACAAACTGATATCACGAATGAGACCGGTGAAGTCTTCTGAGGTAAATTGATTTGGTTGACCGTTTTTTATGTGAGTTTCTACGTTAGCACTGGCTTATCATTTTCATATAGATGTGTTACTGCTTCGAGTTTGAAACGATTTCTATTGGTTAGAAAATATTTTGAGTTCACATGTTGCTGTGAAAACTGACTTTATGAAGAGAGCAAATCTCAACGAAGCGGAGTAGAAATTAAAGTCATTTGCTTTTTAGCATTCGTTGAAATCATTTGGCGATTCAGTCACAACATATGATTTACAAAACAAAAAAAACAAAAAAAAAAAACACCTTCTGGCCATCGGCCAGTTTGCCATCCACTGTGTCAACATATTAAAGGATCGACGAGAAACCGTCGATTATGGCAAAACTGTATTGAAATTTAAACTCTCTCTCTCTCTCTCTCTCTCTCTCTCTCTATCTATCTATCTATCTATCTATCTATCTATCTATCTATCTTATCTATCTATCTATCCCTCGCTCACTATTATAATTTTGTCACTAAATTCCACCAATCCTGAAAATTCCAAAATAGACTCAAGAGAATTGCTTTTGAAAATCTGAACAATATTTTGTTTTTCTACTTAATGGCAGATAATTAACAGCTCAATTTAGTAACCCCAACCCTCACAATCAATTAGAACAAACACGATAATGAATCTCTTATTTCAAAACCTCTGGGATCTGACAGAATTCAAACTTCGGATTTTTAAAATATCGGTGATACAGTTACTGTATATTAGTTAGAAATATATACAGGGTGGTTAAAAAAAAAAGCGTCCTATTTTATTTTTCTTCACAAACTTGCATTTTACATTTTTTTCCCCCACCCTATTTTTAAATGGTCTAAACAACAGGTTCGTGAGATTCATTTCACTCCAATTTGGATCCAACTGGACATTATACTACACGGCAGCGGATTACAGTCACCGAGAGATACTTTGCCACAAAATCAGTTCTTCTGGCA
Organism: Euprymna scolopes; assembly: GCF_053919585.1. Classification (NCBI taxonomy): domain Eukaryota; kingdom Metazoa; phylum Mollusca; class Cephalopoda; order Sepiida; family Sepiolidae; genus Euprymna; species Euprymna scolopes. The sequence continues at coordinate 9,945,920 of NC_136513.1, forward strand.
CAGCGACAATACATGAAAGGTTTTGGCAGGAAGAATGTGCCCGATAGAAGGACAATTAAACGTTTGATGGAAAAATTACGGGAGACAAGAAGTGTGACACATGCCCGTAAAGACCACAGTGGTTGACACCATTCAGCAGTAATTCCTAAAAATATTCAAATTTTACGAGGACGCTTTGAGATATCCCCCAGGAAATTAACACACCATCTCTCACAAGAAACTGGCATTTCGAGAACATCAGTTTTTGGGTATCCTCAATGATAACCTTAATCTCTTTCCTTGCAAAATTCAGATCTTGCAATAAAGAAGAATGAGAAAAATTTTGTGACGATATCATTAAAAAGGACGAAAATGATCCTGGCTTGTTGGATTTGATTTTCTTTAGTGACGAGGGAACACAGCAACACGCAGAATATGCGCTTCTTAACCGCCAAGCGCTTGTGGAAAAGGTACGCTCCCAGTTCCGAGCCCTTATCGAGGCGGTGATTTACGTTGAAGGCGGCTACATTGAATAGATGTCAACTCTAGTGCACAATCAAATTACCTAATTGATTTTTTTCAATAAAAGTAAGTAAAAAAAAATACTCGGGCCGCGATCGAAATCAAAATATAAAGACATTGAATTAAGTACGATTTCCATTAGGACAGCTTCGTCTTTATAAAGTGTTCGTTAACCTACTTATTCTTAACATAAAGAAGCTGTCATGTCGTGAAACAGTTGACAAACAGATAAAAATCGGATGCCCCTCCCAAGTACCAATTTTTCAATTCTGACCACGTAGCAGCCCATTTTTTTCAGATGAAAACTGATTAAAAAGTTTTGCCCATGTCTGAATACCCTATATACCAAATTTCAAGCCTGTAGGTCAAAAATGCGTTGAGTATATAGGTTAAGGATTATCATCACACACACACACATTCTCACATGACTCACACACACACACACACACACACACACACACACACATACACACACACACACACACACATATATATATATATATATATATATATATATATATATTTTCTTCTTTTCTCCAATACGAATACCAATAACAATAATAATAATTATTATTGGCTCACAAGGAGTTTTCATTCACACAGATAATAAAGGATTTCTCCTTGAGAACAACCAGTGGTGTTTCCTGGAAGCTGAGTGACAACAAGTCTGCCCAGATTTCCAGTACTCTCCACCGCTTTCGATAACATTTGCAAATGAATTTGCATTATTGCAACAGTCGCTTACCATGGATTTCTCGCTAGCAGCAGCCATTAGTCTCCACTGGAGTTTGAGTGGCAATAAGCTTCTCCAAGGTACCAGTTCTCTTGGCATTTGTCCATTTGTTCAACTCTCTCTCTCTCTCTCCTCGGTCTTTCCATCCTCTTTGGGCCTTCTCAGCTATATGCCATCATTCTTTAAGGTGCGATGATTGGCTAATGGCAATGGACATGGAGAACTTATAGATATGCAGCTTCAATGTTCTTGGTTCCATGTAACGTTTTGTGTTTTGTCTCTGCAGCAGTTGTCTGGCCTGCTTATATGGCTCATGTGTATTAGTCTCCGCGTTCAAGGGGTTTTCTTAATATTTCAGCTGTTTTCATTATTGTTATTCGTTGTATCTATCCAGCCATTCCTCTGATTCTAATTTCTCCCATTCTCTTCTTCCAAGATTTTCGATCGCGAGTAGTAAAGAAAATTCCATAATTTGAAACTACCCCCTAACCTTTATTCCCCAGTCGACTAAGAAAAGCAACAACATCGTAACATCAGCACTGATTGGAGAAAATGACCGTCTGTTGTGATGACCGAAAGTGTTTTGAAATGGTGATTACTGAAAATCTGGACGGATCTATTGTCACTCAAATTCCAAAGACCCCACCTATTTTTTCTAGTGAGCGATTACTGGCAATGACATGTGTGAGTAAGAGATGATGATGATGATGATGATGATGATGATGATGATGATGATGATGATGATGATGATGGAGGAAGAAGAAGAAGAAGAAGAAGAAGAAGAAGAAGAAGAAGAAGAAGAAACAGCCATACCATCGTTAACTTATATATCCTTCGTTATTAAATGTTAACATTCATTGATATTTTATCTTGAACAGGTCTGGTAAATTTTAACACATTCTTAGATCTCTCTCTCTCTCTCTCTCTCTCTCTCTCTCTCTCTCTCTCTCTATCTCTCTCTCTCTCTCAATCTATCTATATCTATCTACTGTATATATATATATATATATAAATGTATATGTATATCTATATATATATAGAGAGAGAGAGAGATAGATAGATAGATAGATAGATAGATAGATAGATAGATAATGTGTTCACTCATGTAGACAAATATTACATCGTCGCTACATTGAACATGCTAATTTTTCGGATAATTGGTTGGCAAAAGCCAAAAGTCCTCGTCAAGCGACGTAACATAGCTTATGTGCCACTGAAGACGACTGCTTCTCAAATAGAAGAAAAAATGTTTTTTTTTAAATAAAATGTTAAATTTAAAATTAAGAAAGGAAGGGGTGAAAGATTAAGTGACATTTTAGATTCAAAATATAGGAAGCGATAGGGGGAAAGAGAGCGTCAAGACTTAACATGATAAAAGGGGGAGTAGAAAGGAAAAGAAAAAGGAAAGGAAGATAAAAATAGAGGGGCAAATAAAAAGAAAAAGAGAAAAAGAAAGAAACCGAGAAACAAAAGAAGGGGAAAGGGGGGTTAGCACGATTACAATGTCATAAGAAATGGGAGGGTGTGGACACATTTGAAATCATCCCTATATATATAATAAAAGAGGCGCAGTTTTCCCCTCTGGACCAAAATACCGTAGGTTTACAACAGCAGATGGTACATACAAATTTATTAAATTATACAAAACACTATTAGCCATTACCTTATTTAACTACAGAACGACATTTTAGACACATTAATTCGTAATATTAAAACATTATATTTTTCCTAGAAGCGACATCATCATCAACGTCATAACCTACAGAGGAAGTATTCCAACTTCACCCCCTATTCCACAAGTCCTCTTGCAACCCCATTCTTCACCGCGTTAATTTATGCTTTTTCTTGCTTTCCTGTCTCTACGCCGTCATTAACTGGCTACTGAATTCATACACAACGCATATTCTTACCACTTTCCATCTATGTAAATAATAATTTCTCCCTTACCGAAATCCGACCCAACTGATTAGCTGAGGAGTAAACTTTCTCGAATTTCGTTATTCGCTTTTTCCATCATTAAACGAACGGTTCGCCACTATAACACACGCCGCCATTTTCTTCGGCTACAATAACTTTGCTTTTCTAGATTTTTTCGCTATTAGATTAACCCATCTATTATGCTATTATATTCCTTCATCATCGACGGATACCCGACACATTACACAAAAAAAAACTTATGTACAAAATAAACAAAAACAGGACATTTATAAATCACGGATAAGTTAATTCTCCATAAATAAACAGACATTCATACATCACGATTTTTTAATCGTACATATTATGGTAACGTTCGCTAAACAATTGTCTTCTACATTAAAAGAAAATAAACATCGTCCATTTAATGATTTGAATTTATTTTCACATATTCATTTCTTATCAGGATTTGATTTAATAACAAAGTTCAGGAACCAGTTTATAATTATAACGTTCTACTAAATTGAACACGTATTTGTGACCATCATCGAGAAAAATATTGTCCCAATATTTTTGGATCTGAAATCATAAAAATTGACCAGTCATCTCATAAAATGTACAGTAATAACATACTGATTTTTCAAGAGTCTACGACAATTTTAAATGCCTGTACAAAAAGCCTCTACCCTCTGTGTGTGTGTGTGTGTGTGTGTGTGTGTGTGTGTGTGTGTGTGTGTGTGTGTGTGTGTGTGTGTGTGTGTGGACTCCAAAATGAGGCCGGACCGGGGGGGGGAATTGCACACAAATATACATCATGTGTCTGAGAGTAGTCTTAGATATGTCTTTTATCGGAATTTATTATGGTAACGTTTGCAAAACATTTGCCTTCTACATTAAACAAAAAATAAAAAACATCATCCAAGTTTACGTTTGCAAAACATTTGCCATCTACAGTAAAAAAAAAAAACACATCGTCCAAGTTTTATTCCTATAATGTTTTCGTTTTATTTTTACTTATTTATTTTTTTATTTTTTTATTGAACAGTACGTTATGGTATCGTTTGCAAAAAATTTGCCTTCTATATTAAAAAACAACAAACATCGTCCAAGTTTTATTCCTTTAATGATTTGATTTAATAACAAAATTCAGGGATCAGTTTTCAATTATAACGTCCTACTAAATTGAACACGTAAATAATTTTCTCGGTGATGGTCACAAATTACGTGTTCAGTTTAGTAGGACGTTATAATTGAAAACTGACCCCAGAATTTTGTTCTCTGTGATGGTCACAAAGTACGTGTTCAATTTAGTAGGACTGATACCCGACGATAAGAATCATTTTTTTTTTAATTTCATTTTTGTTTTTAATCATAAAATCGATGAGATTAACATGAAAACCAAATTGTAAATTGTGGAATTTACGGGGGTGGGGGACATTCAGAAACGTCCGCCGAATCTTTTTTTTTTTTTTTTTTTTTCAATTTTCACCCCAAACAAGGCACGGTGCCACTTTGAAGCAGGGGGCTACTATGAGGGACTTAATTAGCAGGGTCATTATGAAGGGAGATAAGTAGAAAGATGTTTGTTCACATTACACTTGAACCTCTGCATATCAGTACAGTTGAGAAAGCAGAATCCCGGAAGGGAGTTCCAAAGACCCGCAGTTCTGGGGAAGAAACTATTGGAGTAAAATGCTTTCTTGCACGTAGGGATCTCTACTGTAAAGGGATGAGACTTAGTAGCTTGTCGGGTTTGTCGGGGGTAGTTACGTCGGAAGGGGAGGGGGTACAAGTGTTTGCAGTTCGTCAGAGCATTCACCATTAAAGTATTTGTAGAACAGGCAGAGGGATGCAACATCTCGTCGATGAGACAGAGGTTGAAGCCTAGATGACAGTTCAGGACCTATCAGGTTGGCGACTCTCTTTTGAACCCTGTCCAGGAGCGAGAGACAAGCAGCAGATGCACCAGCCCAGATGTGACAACAGTACTCCATACATGGGCGAATGGTTGCCTTATAGAGGTATAGGATACTGTCAGGCGTAAGTAGTTTTCTAGCATGGTAGAGGGAGCCAACCTTCCTTGCAGCAGCCTTGGCAATGCTCTCAATGTATCTATTCCAGTTCATATTCCCTGTAAACGTTAGGCCGAGGAGTTTAAAAGAAGTACTTTCAGGCAATGTGTTCTTGGCCATTGCTATTGGTGGTAGAGAAGGTTTCTTGTAGTTATTGAAGGAAACAAGCTTAGTCTTAGCAGCATTGAATGTGACCATCCATTTTTGTCCCCATTCCACTACAGATTGGAGGTCATCCTCTAGTGTTTCTGTCATTTCCTTGGATATGTGTTCATTTGTTTTCCCCTCATATCTGTTATAGAGAGTGGTGTCATCGGCAAATATACCCATCTCAGAGGCAATTTTATCAGGGAGGTCATTTATGAATATCAGGAATAATAGAGGTCCAAGGATAGACCCCTGAGGCACTCCCCTCATTTATGTCATATTGTTTAGATGTACGACCGTCGAGGACAACTTGGATTTTTCTCTTACTTAAGAAGGATTTAATTACATTATGAATTCTTCCAGTGATTCCACATGATCTAATTTTCCTTAGAAGACCATCGTGCCATACCCTGTCAAAAGCCTTAGATATATCAAGGGCTACCGCTCTATCCTCCCCTATTTTGTCCAATGGACGGTATATACGTTCAGAAACTACAGTTAAGATATTTGCTGTTGAACGGGCTTGCCTGAATCCATATTGTTTGTCAGTCAGGAATTTAGCAGCTGTTAGGTGCTGGACTAGGGCTTGATTAACTAAGGACTCAAATATTTTGGCGAAAAGCGGGAGGAGGCTAATGGGGCGGTAATTTAGTGGGTCAGTTCTTTCACCAAAATTCTTGAAGACTGGTACCACAGAAGCGGTTTTCCAGCAGTCGGGAAAGCAAGATTCGTTAAGGCATTTAATGTAAAGTTTGGACAGAACTGGAGCAACCTCGGCAGAGCATTTTTTTTAATAGCACAGCCGGGATGAGATCTGGTCCACATGCTTTTGAGGTGTCTAGGTTTTTTATAATAGCATGTACCTGAGAAGGGGTGATTTTCAAATCGTCTAGTGTGGCGTCTGTTCGCAGAGGAAAATCAGGGAGGGAGTGGTGTACCGGGTTCAGTGTGGAGTTTGAGGCAAACCGACTGGCAAGCAGATTAGCCTTGTCAGTTGCCGTGCAAGCAACCTCATGATTGTTTGATAGTGGGGGGATAGTTGACTGTCCATTATTAACTACGCTGTTGTAGATTTTCCAAAAATCCCGGGTTCCTAATTTCTGTGCTTCGATGCGTTTTCTGGTGGTTTCAGAGTAATCTGTCTTAGCTGTCTCTATCACTCTCTTACAATTATTTCTAGCTTCTATATACTTCTGTTTATTTGAGCTGGACTTATGTCGGTTGAATCTGCGGAACGCATGCTGCCTTTGACAAATGGAAGCTGCACAAGCAGAAGTAAACCATTGGGGAGAGTGGGGCTTGCTATAGAATTTCCGTGCGGGAACATGTGCGTCAATTGCAGTTTTGAACCATTCAGTGGTCTCATTTGCACACTGTTCCGCTGGAAAAGTAAAGATATTTGGCCATGGGGCATCTCTGATGAGCTCCCTGATGGCTTCCCAATTGGCCTTTTTATAATACCTCGTTGTTTTGAGTAGTGGGTCTTCAGTTTTAGGGCGAGAATTTAGGCTGATTTCTACCATCAGCATTCCCGAGTGGGCTGTGGGCATTTGTTGTACAGTCATCGGGAACCGTTGTCAGGAAGAGATCTAGAAGTGAGGCATGTTGATCTTGCTGGTCTGGGAAACGTGTCGGAAATGTAATCAACTGAGATAGGGAATGGGATATAGAGAAGCTATGAGTTGTGCTACCAGAGAGTTATAGTACCTGTTTACAATGCCTACCCATGGGACAGAGTTAGACGCAAGAGTCGTTTTTTAACGTGGACAAAAGCAAAATAAAAAAAAATAAAAATTGTCTCAGTCGTGAAGGATTTCTCCACTGAGACAGAACAAGAAATTGAAGTGTCGCATCAGAAGAACAGATACTACACTTTGATCTTTGCCCGAAAAGAGAGTTGTAGTAGCACTCTAGATCAAAGTAACACCGAGCCCAGATTGGGTTGATTAAGCAAAAAAAAAAAAGAAAGAATTATTTTTTACTTTCGTTATCATAAAAACTATTTTTTATATATAAAACACATCTTTACACTCTAAGCCTGAATTACGTCAATACAAATTATCATTCTCATTACTTTTCATTCACTTTGTATTTGACTAGATTTGCGTCAGTTTTTTTTTTTTTTTTTTTTTTTGATGTTTTTTAACGTTCTTTGTCTGTCAAATAATTTACGCCGCTAAAGTACAAATTTCCACTTTATTGCCTACGGATATACTTATTCGTTATATGTTGTCTTTCGTTTTCTTTTTTTTTAGTAGAGTTGTTTTTTTACTAGAGTTGTTTTTTGTTGAGTTCTCTTTTCATGTATCATTTTCCACACTGCTCAGACATTAACTTTTTTTAGGTGCTTTTTTTTACCTTAGTACCAACTACATTATTTCCTTTAAATTGACAACTTGTAAAGGTTTTAGACTATGCTGAATATTTTAACTTTGGCGGAGACAAGTAGTTTGCGAGATAAAATGACATGCATTATGCACTGTAATTCACTGTTCTACGCACCCGCGATAAAAAAAAGTGTACTTCTCTCCGTACAACACTACCAGCCATTTTTTTTTTGTTGTTGTTTTTTGTTTTTTTGTGTGTGGCTTATATTCTTTGCGAGTGGGTATGCTTTCTTTCTTTCTTAATGTCGCCTCTACGATGGACAAAACTCAAGGTTTTTGACACGTTCCCTATTTTATTTATAAATGATTTCTAATGTGTTCACCCTCTCCCATTTCTTATGTCATTGTAATCGGGCTAACCTCTTTTTTCTCTTCTTCTGTTACTGGGTTCCTTTCTTTTTCTCTTTTTCTTTTCCTTTTTCTTTCTCATTTTCCATTTTCTTCTTTTTCTTTGTCTCTCTTTTTTATCTTCCTTTTCTTTTTCTTTTTCTTTTCCTTTTTACTCCTCCTTTTATCCTGTTATGTCTTGACGCTCTCTTTCCCCTATCGCTTCCTATATTTTGAATCTAAAATGTCACTTAACCTATCACCCCTCCCTTTCTTAATTTTAAATTTAACATTTTATTTTTATTTAAAAAAATACATTTTTTCTTTTTCTATTTGAGAAATTGCACTATTATGATCACTGAACTTACGTATTCATAACGTAAAAGTTTCATCTCTCTGTTGCATATATTGACGGTGTGAAACTCTAAGAAAGCCACCCCTGTCATTAGAGGCAGAGATGCGTCATGGGATTCCTGGCAAAAGTGCATTGAGAATAGTGACTTTATTTTTAGAGCGATGCTTTATATATATATATATATATATATATATATATATATATATATAATTATTTACTATAATAATTATTAAATAACTACAAGGACTTTATTTCAACTGAAAGTGCTCAACGATAAGAAGCGAGTTTCTTAAAGAGGCTGAAATAATTATTTTCTATAATAATTATTTAATACCTATAGACACTAGTGTTTCATCCTTTCTGGAATCATCAGTGCAGGGTGTCACAATTGACACTGTTCGATAGATTTGAACCAGGAAACAGAATATCTTTCTCTCCCTCTCTCTCTCTCTCTCTCTCTCTCTCTCTCTCTCTATATATATATATATATATATATATATATATATATATATATATATATATATATATACATATATATATATATATATATATATATATATATATATTCCGATGAATCTTTACGAGGATGAAACGCGGAAAATTTCATGTAGCTTAATTACCATATATATTTTCAAAAACTTATCTATTTATTTATTCAAACATTATTGACTTCATATGTGCTTACTTGTTTGTGCAGCGACTCTTCAGAGAAACAGCGCCATCAGGCCTTATTTATTTTAAGCCCAAATTCAAACGGTGGGGCCTGATTACTCTTTTTTCTCTAAAATTAGTCGCAGCGAAAACTCACATACACACACACACATACATACATACATACATACATACATACATATATACATACATACATGCATGCATACTTACTTACATATGTACTTATATTCTCAAACACACACACACACACACATATATATATATATATATATATATATATATATATATATATATATATATATATATATATATATATATTCTCAGGAGATTATTTATGAAAACGATTCGCTTTCATGGGCAATTTTTAAATACGCATATACAGATGTGTGCGTTAAATAAACATTTTGATTTCTTTAACGGGAGAATGTCTCGAACAAGTTATCGATGCATATCACGAATGTAGCTTGTGTAAATAGCCTTTATGTGTTTTGTAATTTTCACCGATTTTCGTGGATAGAGAATTAATTACAGTATAGTGACGTATAGAGGACGGGAAGTGTGATTATCACGCATATAAAAAAATATATTATGAAATATTTAAGACTAGCAACGTTTTTAATCTGCGTTAATTAATGACCCCACTAGATTTCGAAGTCGATTTTGTACTCTGGCAAAGCAACTTCTTTATATAATTACAGGATTGCATCTGGAGTTAGGTGCTTTGTGGAGTAATAGAATGATTCAACCATTTTTCCATAAACCTTAGCAGCAGGTTCGATATACGTCGTGTAGTGACATAACTAGGGCGGAACGGAATTATACATACATACACACACACACACACACACACACACACACACACACACACATATATATATATATATATATATATATATATATATATATATATATATATATGTATGTATATATATATATATATATATATATATATATATATATATATATATATATATATATATATAAGAATCAAAAAGTACTTGAAATGTTTCTTTTTCTTTTAATAATTTACGGAGAGAAATTGAAGAAATAATTCTTATTACGTCGTTTCATCGTTATTCTTAACGTGAAAAAAAATATACTAATTGCCATCATATAAATCCATAAACAACGTTCTTGTTAAACAATGATTGTATAGCTGCAAGCAGGGCAACATTGTTGTCACATTTTATCTGGAGTAACAACCAAATGTATTATAAGAAATGTTACAAGCGGCATTCTTTAACCTCGTTTTTATTCACTAGGCGTTTTTGTTGGTGTTGTTGTTCACCACATTTCCATACTTCAGAAGATTTTTTTATTACACCAAATTGAGCCACTGCAACGCGTGGCAGGGTACAGCTAGAATATATATATATATATATATATATATATATATATATATATATATATATATATATATATATATACTAGTGTACACTAGTTTGCACAAATAAAATAATAGAATATCAATAATTTAATTTTTCATTCATAGTTTTTTGGATGATCTAAAGAAAAGAGCACCAACCGCTGACTTTTTTTATTTCCAGTAAAGAATAATATAAATACATATACAGAGTTACCCCCTCCAATTAACCATCTTTTTATGCTAATTTATATTTCTAGCTTAATTTTGCACGAACTCCAAACACAGATCATCCATCATCCCTACGATTGTTACGTTGTGGTGTGGTGTCCATATATACGTATGTGATTTCACTTCAAAACGATGGTTTTATATAGTTTTTTTTTTCACTTTCCAGGTGTCGATCGCAGAAGAATGGAGGGTGAGAACCTTATCTTGAGTGGTTAATTCTATTAGTTTCCATCTTTGAGACACGCCAGCTACCTCCCCGGTGAGGGGGTTGAGGACGACTTGTTAAACCGTCCGCTCTCTTTGACGTCCAAATTCTAACTCAACTCTATTTTCAGCCAACCTGAACATGTGGCAACAACACGTCCTTCCGGTCAGCTATTTTTAGAACTTCCAGTGCAACTTGTCCATTTTATACATCAATAATGTTTTGACAACTTTTATCAAAACATAGCTTTACATCTCATCCCTTGTTTATCTCGCCTGTTAGATAGATCGAAATAGATCACATAGATATATAGATAGATCGACGGACAGATAAATAACAGATAATTTCTCATGTTCTCAATTACATAACATATTTCCCAGCCGTGCTAACCTTTTAGAGCAGTTTACCAATTTTATTATTATTATTATTATTATTATTATTATTATTATTATTATTATTATTATTATTATTATTATTATTACATGAAGGTTACCACTTATCAAGGCCCAGAGGCCACTCGAGGATAAGAGTTAATGGGTATAGATTAGTCATTGTGATTTTAGTAAACATTAGTGGGAATTTTGTAACTTGGATTACTTAGGGGGCGGTTCAATAAGAACTTGTTCACGTTGGACTTGAAGACAATCAGATTATAGTCAGCTGGAAAGCAGGCAAACGGCGGGCAGTTCTAAGAAAGAAGCCCTGTTCATGGAATCTACGTTTAGGTGTAGGCACAGATAAAGAGTGTGGGAAATTGTTGATAGTGGTTCTGGCTAGACGAGTGTTTTTCGTGAAAGTCTGGCGAGGGGGGACCATAGATTGAAGTTCAGAGAAGCACCTCATAGTAAGCTCAATTTTTAGATGTTTTTTAGTTGGATTTTTTTAAACATCAGGTCAATTACTTTGATTTTTCGCCAGTTAGATAGATAGCTAGATCGATAGATACACATATATAGATAGATCGACAGACAGATAAATAGCAGATAATTTCTTGTGTTCCACAACTACATAACACGATGATCAGATCATCTTTGTCGTTTCAACGCATGAACCTCCTCGTCATCATATACCGTATTTCAAAATATTGCGTCGTATTGTTAATTCAAATAACAGTAAGGCATTTATTATCATCATATAGGGTTGATGAATGAAAAACATCGCATTTAGTCATTTAGATTGATGTGTTGAATATATATTCTGTCTCATTGCGTCCCTTTCAGATTCTAGTTCTAGGAAATCAACGGTAGTAGTACATATGAGAACTCACACTGGGGAAAAGCCATATTCTTGTGAAGTGTGTGGATATTCTTGTTCTGACAAATCATCGTTAGTAATGCATATGAGAACTCACACTGGTGAAAAGCCACATACTTGTGAAGTGTGTGGACATTCTTGTTCTAAAAAATCAAGTTTAGTTAGATATATGAGAACTCACAACAAAGTATCAAGGACTTATGTATGATATGAAACGAAATTGGAAATTAAAAGACGTTTCAATTATACCAGTAATCATAGGAGCAACTGGGCTTATGAAAAAGAAATTTAAAAAGTACATAGCAAGCATACCCGGTGAACCAAGTGCAAGTGAAATACAAACGATTGCACTGAAAGGGACGGCTAGAATCCTGAAAAGATCTCTTGGTTGGACTCACTAAAATAGGGGTAAATGTCAGACATCTGGTTGGATGTCCCATCCCCTAGAAGAAAAAAAAAATGAAAAAAAAGGGGTGAACTTGAATTACTCGAAATTTTCAAATGAGATTAATTCTGAGGAACTTTATCATGGTTTACACAAATTTAATTTTATCCAAGGCGTGAAAATATCTAATGAAATCAGTTTCACTTAAGATTTGCAAGTTGCATGAAATCGCCATTGGAATCTGATAGCGTCGTTAAAATTGACTCCTAACGCGAAAGTCTACTTATCGCATGTCATAGTTGAAAAGAGCAACGACAAACGGAATCGCATTTCAAAGAAACCCAAAGCGGTATTAATGTGGTATTAATTTCTTTACGAATAACGTTTTTATTGTACTTTAAAAGTCAATTTTCTAAGAAAAAAAAATACAGTTGCATCCATTTTTTTTTTCTCTTAAAATAATTAGGTTTCTTTTGTCCGCTGTAGCAATGAATTAGTCCACTTTTATTTCGAAATAATCGCATCTGGTTGGACAAAAGAATTCTCTTTGATTGATCACTTAAAATTGTTCGTCCTCTTTTGAATGCAGTCTTTGAACGAAAAAGTCGCTAGAGAGCACTCCCTCCTCTCTATTTCTCTCTCTCTCTCTCTCTCTCTCTCTCTCTCTCTCTATCTTTCTTTCTTTCTATCCCTCTATACATCTATTTATATGTATATAACATTGTTATAGCCCTGTTAAAGGGTTACAAAGAAAAACAAAACGTCAAATAAAGTAACATGTATTGCAAAGCATATAATAGGTGGGTTAGTCCACCGGATATCGACTGACTCCTTGCTGCTTAGTCTTTCGGTATTTACTGAGATTGGAATAGTCTATTAATAGGTAACATAGGTTAGTCCCGCCACCACAACCCCTCCCAAGCTAATAACTCCAGACGGTGCATCAGTATTTTTCATCTTTGGGTGGACCATGAATGGCTCGGTGGTTTTCCTTTCCTATCCGAACGTCGTGGTTCTGGTGTGATTCGAGGAGGCTCAATATCAAACGTGGCGTAGACGGTTTCAATAGCCTCAACTTTTCCTGAGGCAACTCTTTTTGATGCTCAGTCAAACATTTGCGTATCTGGTTCACATGCCCTTTGTGTGTGAATTTTGGTTCATGGATTATATAGATCACATTTCCTATCCTTTGTCTTACTTTTCCCAGTTCCCAAAACGAAACATTGTTTTTAAAATGATTGAAGTACACTTTCTCTCCAAGATTATATTTTTTAGTGGTATCGTAGAGGTTCTCCTATGTGTAGTTTGTCTTAGAAGCAACTTTTCAAATACTGATCTGATTTTACGGCCAAACATAACCTCCGCTGGTGATTTGTCTGCTGGAGTGTTAGGGTTTGCTGTAATTCTGTATACTTGAAGGATCTGCTGTAGAACATTTTTCCGTGGGTGATCCATACGCCTTCTTTAACACCCTTTTTATGGTTAGTGCTCTGCTTTGCCGTTACTTCTCGGATGATATTGTGGCGTTGTAAAATGTTTTACTTAATACGTCTAGAAAAATTCTTGGAACTGAAGAAGTGAATTAGGTAGCAATATCACTAACCAGGCAATCAACAACACCAAAACGAGCGAAAAGTTAATGTAAGAAATTAATGGCTACCGCTGTGGTGGGCTTCCTGCATTTTAGCACCTCTGGACATTTAGAAAACCACCACTATCAAGTAATAGAATTCATCCAGAAGGCCTACAAAGTCTATATGTATCCTGGACCACAGTTGTTCCAATTTTGGCCAGGGTTTGTGGATAATCAGTGATGTCTTTACAGCCAAAGCACAACCTTTATATTCTTTAACAATGGTGTGGACTGTAGGAAAGTATATATCCGTAGACTATGACTTTGACATTTTACCTTTACCGTGGAAAATGGTGTGCACAATCCTTAGGTGGCGGATCATCATCGTGCTAGGTTTGGTCATGATCGGTCCAGTGATGTGGGTTGTAGGAGAGTTGTACACACACACTCACACACATACGAACGCTACTACTTTATAATGATCTAGATTATTCAGACTACTGGTGGCATACTGGATGCTATTCGCACACCGTTGCAGCCGATGTAACCTTCGGCTTTTCCCAAGTGCGTCTTGAAGGATGCTGGAATTTTTATATGAAACTCGAGAATCTATACGAAATTTTGAACTTTAGTTTATGACTAAAAGAAACATGACCAATTAAAAAAATTGGGCACTTCTTCATTTTAGTTTTCGAGGACACTATGTTTTGTTTTCATTTTTGAAAACTTCCACTTGGAAGAGGGGGGGGACAAGTCAAGAAGTTTCTCCAAAAATGTTAAAGTTTCGCATAACTTTTTGGTAAGAGTAAAACAAACACTAAATAAACACAAAAATACACAAAAAATAAAACATTAATTATCTGTCCATTTATTGGATTAAAATATTTTTAGGTTTTATAAAATAAGTAAAAGTTTCAAAATAGGCATTTTTTCTTTTTACTATGTTTTAATGAATGAAAGCGGTCATTATATGAAAATGCATAATGTAAAATAATACAAACTTCTTTTTACAATCTTAAACTTCTGTAATTAAAAAAATAATCATTAAAATTTATAAATAGTTTTGAATTATTCGAAAGTGTGTGCTTTTTTGTTAATTTTCTTGTTGTTGTTGTTGTTGTTTTCTTTTCTTTTCTTTTTGTTGATTTTTTTAAACCCTGTTTTTCTTTTAGGAAATTTAAACTTTCGTATGCACTTATTGAAGTGCCACCACTTGTTCCGAGCGATGAAAACAAAAATTATCCTCAAAAGATGAAATACTTAACTGTAATGAAACGTGCTGATGGCGTGCTTATAAATAATCGGCATTTTTTTTAGGAAACAAATATCTATAAAGGAGAAATTTAGCATTTTCCATTTTCATCTTGAGTCTTGATGCTTTTGTGGAATCGCTTCAAACAAGGCCAGCCACTTGATGTAAAAATCTGAAATGAAAGATATATGATTGAGTTGTATAATAACAAAACAAGAAGTGGGAGGTAGTGTGCAACCACGTGCTTCCCTATCCAACAAAAATCATCAATCCCTACGCTGGATTTCTTTCTTTTATCTTCTCTTCTGTCCGTGTCGTCGTCTCTTATATTGATGATTGCCGAGGAGACGAGCACGAGTATGCAAAAAAAAAAAAATAATAAATAAATAAAAAATGCAAAAGTAAACAGAGAAAACACATTCCTTGGATATCAGTTGGGATCTGGGTGCGTATATGACACCATTGAGGTAACCGAACCTCTAAACGCTAACATAAGCATCTTGGTCTTTTTTTCGATGCCGTGTTCATCAGTTGACATCAGCTTATCTCGGTCTGCTCTTAACGATAACCTGTGTTCAACTGTCGCAAACTCAAAACTGTCCACAAATGCCGTAAACTTAAAACTGTCCCTAACTGTCAAAAACTGTCGCAAAATTCACTGCAACTCCTAAAACTGTCTGTGAACTAACTTTAAATATAGCGACATCTATGTCCAATCTTTTATTCCAGTGACTACATTTTGATTAACAATTCGAAAATTAAATGAAGCTTCCAAGGTTTTTTTTTTCTAGAACTGGCCATCTATGGAGTGCAGTACTACGGGACTGCTTCCCAGCTTACTACAACTTGGTCCAATATGAAAAAATTCATGTTGAGCCGACTTCTTAAAAAATCGAATTCTGATCAATCACCACCACTATTATCAGCCATCATGTTGTTGCCGCACTGTCCATCTGACGCTTATTTAACTGGTGACACTTTAGTAATCTCTCTCTCTCTCTCTCTCTCTCTATATATATATATATATATATATATATATATATATATATATATATATATATATACATATATAAAGTGTACATATTTATTTAACGCATTTTTTAAAAGTGTATATATATATAGACATTGAACAACCCAACCTTCCCATACACACACATATGTTTGCCCTTCCCGACATGGGTAGGATTCAAAAACTGTTCTCTTTTTCGTATGGTCTATGACTTTTTCTTTTCTTGCATTTTTACTTCAATTTCCTGAAGATGTCCTCTGAAATAGGGACGAAACGTTGATTATTTAATAATTTCATTCGGTTTTTCTATTTTTCTCAAAAAAAAAAAATATATATATATATATATATATATATATATATATATATATAGAGAGAGAGAGAGAGAGAGAGAGAGAGAGAGAGAGAGAGAGAGAGAATCAAGAAGTTAAAATTAAGTTTACACGCCAAAAGCTTGTGTAAACTTAAAGCAAATATAAATATTAATATTTTTAAGTAAACCCAACCAAATAAAAAAGCTCAATACAACGAAGATAGGAAATAGAGCTAATCATAGAAGAACGCAATTTAAGACTGCAAATTATACATTACAAGAATTTATTGTTTGACAGGATACTCAAATAAGAAATATAAAGATTTATTTAATCCACAGAATTTCCATGAACTTTAACTGGCCATGGAAGAATTTGTTACACCGGTTCCATCATCCCCAAGTGAAAAAAAACTGTAATGATTCGAAATAATCTTTCTTGCTCGACTACTTGTAAAGGGGATCTCTTTAGAGGCTTGGATTACACACATTTGGATTTTTAATTTGGATATATCTGTTAACATTACAAATTCGACTTCTTTTTATGAGAACATTGACTCTTATGATCATTTCATTTTAGAAATAGCTAACCACTTTTATCTGGATTTATAACCTTTAATTATTTCATTTTTCATTCTTTTTCCGATTTCATTTTCCTTTCCACCTTTTTTGCATTTATGACTAGTTTTCATATAATGCTGTTTCAATTCATGCCAGTACCAGAAAATTCATAGCTTCCCTATGATATTCATTTGCTAATATCTTTCCTCTGATGAGAAGTACGCATTTCTTTGAAACTCCGTGGATTAAAGAAATTTTAATATTTCTTATTTGATTATCATCAAGCCTTCCTTCAATCTTGAAAGACAATGAAAACCCCCTATAAGTGTAGTTGTGCATTTAATTGTGATGCAAAGTTTGCGCAAGCCCAACTACACTTCTTCTGAATTGGTACTGTTTGAGTCCAGTGACCAGCAGAAGTGTTAGACGACGGGAAACAATGCCGAGATAAGCGGAGAGCACATACAGCACCTGGAATTCCCAAATGGTCACTCATTTTAGTACTGACCAGGCTCAACGTTGCTTAACTTCGGTGATCTAACAGAACCAGTGTGTATCTGGTATATTCAATCTAATCAATATTCAATATTCAATGTAATCTCAAGATTTTCATGGAAAGTTCAAAGATGTTTAATGTGAGCACTATTGCTCACACGACACGCATCAAGCTTGTCAAACGCGTCCCAGTATTACGTTGTCAATAGTTGCAACAGCTTCTGTTATTCGAGCCTTCAGCTCACCCACGTGTCTTGGAATGGGGGGCACATGGAACAGTCCTTTCAGAAACCCCTACAAAAATAAATCGTAGTGTGTGAGATTTTTGTTTTCTTTTTTTTTTTTCTTTTTTTTTTTTTGCGAAATGCACGTTGAACAAGTGTCCATAATTCAGTTTTGCAAATGCAAGCACACAAAACGCCTTTTCTTGTTGAGTGAACGCCATTACTGGATCTGAAAACAATTTTTTTAAAAATCAATAGCAAAATTACAAAAAAAAAAACTTAATGCATTTAGCTTTAAAATGGCACCACTTTCATTTTACTACCATTCATAGTTAAGCAGATATGAGAACTTGAAATGTACCCAAGACTTTTGGAACACAATGTTTTGGAATGTACTTTGCGTGTTAAACTATCTTCGAAAAAAAAAAGGAGTGGGCATTACATTCTATGACACAGGGAACAGGATGCAGAAACAAGGCACTACATTCTATGATATAGCGAATAAGGCACGGAGCGGAAAAAGAAGGGGCCCTGAGAACGACATGACGTTGATAATTGCACATTTGGGAAACAAATCATGTATTGTGTCACTTCCATGGAATCTGATATTATCAACCGACGGGTGACAGGGGAGAGGGGGATTCAAACCGGCGCCCTTGTAAATGTTATGGGCTGGGAAAAGATGATAAGTGATAGCCACAAAGCAGACCCCACACGCTTTATTTTTTCGTTATTAATAAGCTAGAAGATTACCCGCCCCACAGCGGATAAAAATTAGTTCTTCTCGAACAGTTGTGCACTGTTTTTATATCCCTTTACGAAAATCAAAATCAAGATTTTATGCTACTAAACCTTGTGTCTAGAAACTTATTCCAATTTTGACGAGAATCTATTACATAGAAACGAAAATTAAATTATCAACCGAATTGTTGCGGGTAGCGAGACCTGCAAACAGACGTCTTTGTCAAAGTTAAGGTCTGGGAAAAGATGAAAAGCGATACCCAGCAAACAAATTTCACACACTTTGTCTCTTTCGCCTCCCCCCCCCACCCTCTCTTTCTTTCTCTTTCTGTCTCTCTCTCTCACTTGCTCGCTCACTCACACTATTTCTCTTTATATATTTTAGTCTGACGATTCCCTACAGGGATGAAACACAGAAGATACTGTGCAGTTACTTCGGAGAATCTATGTTTACAATGGAACATTTCGGAAGAATTGAATTTAAATTATTTTAATTTTTTCAAAATTAATTATTTTTGAGAATTTTCTTATTTTCAATTCATTTATAATATATATATATAAATGAAAAAGAAATCGTTATTTATATACACAACATAATGATATTGAATTAATTTCCATTTATTTTAATTTTTACAAATTAGTGGTAAGTGTTAAAAGAATACTTTAATTAAGCATTCAAAAAATAAATATTTTAAACTCTTCAGCTTTATAAAATACTAGCTGGGGGTACCCGGCGTTACCCGGGTGTTTGTAGGTGTGTGTGCTTTTGGGTAAATGAATCGTTGGTTGTTTAAAAAAAAAACGAAGCATGACACGCAGTTGGAAAACAATAAAGTGTGAAAAAAAAACCGTGCGACTTGGCAGGTGCCCGTTTTTGACGAGTTAATGACGTCAACTTTGAGTGCGGGACAGTGTGTATTTATTTGCTCCCCAACCGAGAAAATTAGGCACAAGGCCGATTTTGAATGTGAGGAGTGAAGGAGAAATGGGGACCAACTCCCCGGGGAGTATCTGCAGAACAGATACTACACTGTGATCTTATCACCCGGGCCACGGAGGACCGGGAACAGTGGACAGGGTATTTATTTGCTCCCCCACTGAGCAAATTAGGCACAAGGCCGATTTTTTATGTGAGGAGTGAAGGGGAAATGGGGACCAGCACCCCGGAGGAGTAGGGAAGCTGGATAGTGACAATTGGTATGAAAGGTTGCCCCTACATTGACCAAGGTCTTATATGTGGGGTTGCCCCCACATATGGTCTTTGCTTGCAGTAGGTATTTATTTGCTCCCCCACCGAGCAAATTAGGCCCAAGGCCAATTTTTAATGTGAGGTGTGAAGGGAGGAGGAAGGGGAAAGGGGGGACCAGCTCCCGAGAGGTGGGAAATGGGAGCTGGTTAAAAGTCAGGTATGTGGGGTTGCCCCCACATCTGGTCTTTGCTTGCAGTATCTGTCGGAACAGATGGTATTTATTTGCTCCCCCACCGAGCAAATTAGGCACAAGGCCAATTTTTAATGTGAGGAGTGAAGGGAGGGGGAAGGGAAAAAGGGGACCAGCTCCCGAGAGGTGGGAAATGGGAGCTGGTTAAAGGTCAGGCATGTGGGGTTGCCCCCACATCTGTTCTTTGCTAGTCATAGCTTGCAGTATCTGTCGGAACAGATACTACACTGTGATCTTGTCACACGGGCCATGGAGGACCGGGAACAGTGGACAGTGTTTTATTTACCGCGAGTCTGTTCTCTTCTTTTTTTATACGAAAAAGCTTAATGCACATGTGGCGATCGAAAATTGTTGAATATTTATCTTTTGAAAGTCGGGCAAATCAAATAGACAGGCGACCCTGGTTTTTAACTCGTAGATATTATCATTTAGGCGTGATTTAAAAAGTATAAGATGTTGTGAGGCGACCGATCGGTTCTCGGAAAAAAGCTTTTCTTGGACTTACATGAAAACGCACACACAAACATTTTCGCTTTTATATTTATAGATTAAAATTTAAATCAATTATTGTTAAATATCTTATCTAACTGCTTTTCGCTCCAAGATGGTGGCAAAATAAAACAAACACAACAAGGTCTACCTTAAAAGCAAATACAAATTTTATTAGATCCTCGGTTGCAAAAAAAGGAATGCCCGTTTTTGCCTCTGTAAACAGAGCTGTTAACAACCTCAAAAGTTGATAGTGCTTCTTCTTCAACAGGAACTAGTAGCTGGTTCATCTGTCTTCAAAGATATGAGTTGGCAGCCCTTGAAGGGGTCTATATGATGCCCTCTGATGTCAAAAGATTCAGTCCTTGCACTGAGAGGATATAGCAGAAGTTCACAATTAATGTTCATGTAGGAAAAGTCCTTGGTATCAGGTCGGCAATTCATACCAAAAAAGTCTCTAGCGGACTTAAATAATAGTTAATGCATTTAATTATTTAGGTTTGAAATAAAAGTCTAAAAAAACGAAAGTTGGAGGCTTCATTATGCCTCATGTGGTGGGTGAGTTTCATAGATCCTCCTTTCACAGCTGACTCGATGAAACTGAAAAGAAAGGCGCGCAATACAAAAAAAAACGTGAAAGCAAAACGCTCTGCAGTAAATAGAATCGATCGATTTGATTGGTCCGAAACAAATACAATGGGAGGCATGATGTAATTTTCAAATTTCTAATATTAAGGCAGAAAAGAAAGTGAAAGGAAATCTGACATCTTACCGCTACTCCATAACGTGACCGGAAGTTCGAAACGTTAAAATTAAGCAAAGTCAATCCAATCGATATGATGACTTGCAAAAATGGCTTGCAAAAATCGACCTCTCCTTGTATAAAACTGCCTAGTTGATGGTGAAGAAATTAATGTTTGTGGCCAATTTTTCGACATTTGTCATCCCAGACGTCGAGCTTAAAAATGATACCGATCCCGTGAAAATCCTTCGCCTCTGTCGAAAGTTTTAGGCAGACATACATCCATACATACATTTAAACAGACAGTTGAAATTTATATTATAGATTTCTCTTCTGGAATGATACAAAAGTTATGATGATAATATTAATATATATTAAAGTTACATTGTGTTACATACAGGTAATTCTATGGTGGGCTTTAGTGTACAAATACATTTATTCAATAACTTACATTGAAATCGCCGACGAACTATATATAATTTCTTTTTGTGGTAATTTACGCACTAATAATCATGGTGAAAAAATATGAATCTCTCCAACGTTATACGTAAAATAACAATCACGTTAATACACTTGTTCCAGATAGATCACCTAAGTTTAGCAACGTTTAGCCTGATCAGTACCAGATGGATGACCATTTGAAACTACTAGGCGCTGTATGTCATCTTTCTGAAGCGGGATATAGGTGCTAACTTGCAGAACTTGACAAAGTGCAAAATTACACAACGAAAGAAAGGCAAACTGGCCTGGTATGATGAAAAACCAATCGTCCTTCCATAGTTTTTTTTTTTTTGGCGGGGGGGGGGAAATCATTGCCTCTTTTGCTGTTCTGTTGAGTTTTTAGTTGTTTTCGAAAGAAGAATTAGTTAGGTCTCTACTGGGTCAAATTTTTAGTTCTTGGTATAATCCGATTTAATTATGACGCCAGTTGAAGGAAGGCGGATACCTCCGTCGAATAGATAAAAACAAGTCATCATTATTTTGCTGCTGAATGTTTTACTGAGGTGCTTCTATTTTGCAGATTTCTGTTATTTTTTGTGGAGACCAGAGCTGACAGTAGTATTCCAGCCGTGGGAGAATAAGGGCTTTCCATAGTGTGAGCATGCACTTTCTGTTCCAACTCCTGGCGGTTCTCAGTATGCATCCTGTTAGTTGTCTTGCGACAGCTGTTGTGCGATCAATATATTGTGTGAAGGTGGCATCTTTGCTCATATATAACCCCTAGATCCTTCACTACTTCCTTTAGGTTCACATCTACTTCTTCAGGTAAGACTGTGTCAGCTCACATCAATCTGTTTCAAGCCACAACCAACATTCAATTGTCTCAAACTGTAAACAGTCCTCAACTGCTACAAACTCAACTGTCCATAAACTGTTGCAAAATTCACTGCCACTCAAAATCTGTGCAAAAACTAATTATAAATATTAGTGTTGGTACGATTAATCGGAATTGGAAATCGGAAAACTCTTAGCTTTTTGGGGTATCGGCATCAGCATTAGAATTGAAAAAATTTGAGTCTATTTTCCGATGCTAAAACCGATTCCTTAAATTATTTTTTTATTTGATTTTTGTTTAAGAAAAATCTTCCACTGCTTGTAGTAATAATAAAATAATAAATATTTATTGATTTAAACTTCCAGTAAGACTCTTGATCTTGTTTTTACGTTTGAGAAAATATACGCACATTTAAGATGTGCTTTTACAGTAATCGGGACAAAATAACTCTTCTATGGTTAAACATTTAGAAATTTATAAAGAATCGGAATCAGAATCGATAATTGTATTGGAATCAGGAAAAATCTGGAATCGTCCCATCACTAATAAATATATCAACATGTTCGATCCTTTGCCCAAGTTATCTGCCACACCTTGATTAACAATCCTATTTCAGTTGCCTTTGTGTGCTCTGGTGAACAACTTCCTCTCCATTGTTTTTATACTAATCTTACTCTCTATAACCTTTGTTCTACTTATAAACTTATTTCCTTTTTTATAGCTTTTCCTCTCTTTTTTTTATTTCCTAACACTTTGAGGGGACGTCGATACTGTTACGCTGCTACGCATGTCTATGTTATTAGCAAATAAAATGCTAGTTTGTTGTTGTTTTTGCAATTTTAAGACCTGCTTTATATATTGATCAGGCATACAGAAAGTCAGAGGTTCTCTCACTCTTACACTCAAATCTCCCACCACTGTCATCAACTGCACTATGAAGATTTTCTTGCAATGAATAGTTTACGGTGCATTATGCGTTTCGACATTATGCAACTTAACTGGTTATGTTGGTTGATTATTTCTTAATCTTTCAACTCTTTTTCATTTGTGATGTGTTTTGTATAGTGTCTATCCATCTAATTCCAGTTTTTTTTTCAAGTCTTGCTTCCAGGTTTTTACACGACACTTTCTACAATTATTATTCATTTTTTTAATAATTTGTTTATGTTCTACATTTCTTTTAGAAAATAGACACATATTTTGGTGCTTATGCACTTACGTTAAAATAGTATTTTCACGTTAATTTCAAGTTTCACAATATCTTTTTTTTTAATTGTTGGGTGGGAGTACAGAATAGTTACAAAACACTCTCCCTTCACTATGTTAAGAATGGCTTTCAAAATAATAATGTTATTTCAGCATGGTAACAGAGGTGCATAAGTACCCACATTTTTCTGACATCGATTCCAATACTTCAAAATTTTTCCGATTCTGATTCTGAATAATCATCCCACAATGAGTCATTAGACGATATATATATTCATTCCGTTGCTAAAATTCCTTGAAAAATGGTTGCATCATTCTACAGCTCCAGAAAATATATAACTCTAGATTCAATCGTCCGCATAAAATTCAGATGGCTCAAAAAGTGAAATACGGCTGACACATCTGAGGAAGAATCGCACAGAGCACCTTCTCCTGCCTTGACATTGTATAAAATGGACTTCAAAATCTAGTAGGGCTGCTACAGTCTATTCTGTAGATCCCTGTTTACACAAAATAAATGTTGCTAGTTATTCTCTACTCTATTATTAATTACATGGAAGGTGGTCGACCGAGCTCCCATCTCTGGTTCCTCGTTTGTAAGATATTCACAACAAGAACTCAGTTTTCTACCACCACTGCAAAGAACTTTCTCCTTCTACACAACTCTCCACTTAGGATGTTCCCTATAAATCTGACCCCTAATTACAGTAGCCCCTTATATCTCAGTAAGTGCATGATAACCCAGAAGGGGCAGCTGGAACATCTAAAAAAAAATTTTTCTCTTCTGCTTTAACTACATTTCTGTTATCAACAACTCGGAGGTGATGATGGCTAAGTTGTTAAGGAAACAAACTGGAGTGTGACAAGTTTGAATCAAGTTTGTTTTTCAGAAACACTTGTGGCGATTGAATCGCCAAGTGATTCCAACAAACGCTAAAAAGTAAATGGCTTTAATTGCTTACACTCTTCCCTTCTTTACTTCATTGGAATTCACTTTCCTCCTCACTCCCCAAAGCAAATAAGTTTTCACATGAACGTGTGGACTTAAACTATTTTCCTTGTTTGGGGTGAAAAAAAAAAAAAAAAAAAAAAAAAAAAAAAACTCATCCAAACGAGAAAACAGATATGATAATAATCATAATAGATTTCGCCATCCCGGCAGTCCACAGGGTGTAGATCAAAGAAACTCATAAATGAAACAAATACATGAAGCTTTTTTTTTCGTTTTCATTTTCACTAATTATCAAAGCCAAAAGCTACCCAATGATAAAGGTTAATGAGACGGAGATGAATGGATTGCTCATTGAATGCTGAAGAATGTTACAAGACGATTTGAAATGGTAAATTGACAAGTATTTATTGACGGGTTATGACTAGTATTTATTAACACAGGATTTGAAGATGACCGTGTTGTAGTCTACAGGGAAGCAATCTCGTGATAATGTGTTCCACAGGTTGGAAGCTCTTGGAAATAAACTTTTTAATGACAATTTCATTTGATGTTAGGCACAAGGAGAAACAAAGGAAAGCTCCTTGTAGTGGTGTTAGTAAGATGAGTTCTTGCTATGCATGTTATACAAAGAGATGAATAAATTGTTAGTTGAATGATGATGCAACATGTAACATTTTCGATAATAAATAAAATTATGGTTCTGAATTTCTTTTAGATTGATTATTTGGATTATTCAGACTAATGTCCTCATCTTGAGTGTTATTTTCGCAACGTTTCGGTCGATGTAACCTCCGACCTTCTTCAGGTGTATCTTGTCAAACTCGGGAATTTGTCTGTTGAATGACCCATAGCACAGTAGATAGACTACTATTCAATTGTAAAAATTACCCTCCTTGAGGTTGAAGGTTCAATCCTCAGTGCAGGCAACCTAAAACTACACTTGCGAATTAATTAGGACTTCTACCCACCAATGGGTGATGGAACAAGAGTATACTCGCCAAGTGGATTAAATTATGCAACTTAACTGGTTATGTTGGTTGATTATTTCTTAATTTTTCAACTCTTTTCATTTGTGATATGTTTTATAAAGTGTCTATCTATCTAATTCCAGTTTTTTTAAGTTTTGTTTCCAGGTTTTACACGACAATTTCTACAATTATTGTTTATCGTTTTCAATGTTGTTCTTTATGTTCCATATTTCGTTAAGAAAATAGACACACATTTTGGATTTTAGCGCTTATGCACTTACGTTACCGTACTATTTTCTAAGTAGTATTTTAAAGTTAAATTCAAGTTTCATATTTTTTTTAATGAAATTGTTAGGTGGAACACCCTCCCTTCACCATTTTAAGAATTATTCAGTCATAAAAATTACCCTCCTTGAGGTTGAATATCAATCCTCAGTACCGGAAACCTAAAACTACATGTGAATTAATAAGGACTTCTACCCACCAATGGCTGATGGAACAAGAGTATATTCTCCCAGTGGATTTACTAAACGGTTCCGTTTGAAAATCCATGCAGATTCCGGAGTTAGACAGGAAGATACCCAAGTACAACAGAAATGTCCCCGAGTTCAACAAGATATATCTAAAGAAGGTCAGAGGTTACATCAACCCAAACAAATAACACTCAAGATAAGAACATTAGTCCGACGAATCCAAGTAATATGAACAAACAAAATGACGATACATATGCACAGCGTATTTATATGTGCTGATCTTTTATTCCCTCTCCATTTTTTTTTATCGTTGTTTTGTTCAGTGGCTTCTATAGAAATAAACTTCTTTTCATTAAAAAAAATAATAATACAAGAAGATTTTGTTGCAAGTTTTCATATATGGTTTTATTTTGGAGAGAATTTATTCTGGAGAGAGAGAGGCTTATGTTATCGTAGCTAGTTATTTAATTCTTAAACTTAACTTTCTAACTTAATGAAATGAATGGCACACACAGACAGACGTCAAAGTAATATTCGTCTTAGATTACAAGTTTTCTACATAATTGACGGCGTCTCATTGGCATAGTTTCCATGGAGAAACTAAATTAACCCTGCATTAGTCACCTGGGTATTCCAAACATGGTTAGTGCCATGGGATGTTTATACACCCCAATACAAAAATGTTTTTAGTGTTATTATTTTGTAAAATATAGTTATCTTGCTGGTTCAGGATATATCTGCAGTCATTGTTGAACGGTTTGAATCACTTGTATCTTGTTGATATTAATATAAAATAATACAATAAAATAAATTATAAAACTAAGGAAAAATTAAAAAAATACATTTAGATCACTTTTATTTTTAAATACTCAAAGGATATACCAGTTTGTGTTATTCTTTAATATCTATGATGAACACAAAATGTTTCCATAAATTGAAATAGCAAGAAAAAAAATGAAGTTCATTACACAAACATTACCTTTCAATCTGATTCACCTCCAAGGAAAACTAAGACACAACTGTGTCATACCATGTGTGCTATACCCTCACTGAGTCAGAAGAGTACTGGAAGGGAGGAAAAGAAATAAGTTACCAACTAGGAATTATGAGCACTTAAGCAAAATTGGGGTGACAAAACATCCCATGGGACTAACACAGGGTTAAAAATCTTTGTTTCTCAGCTTAAAAACATGACGTCATTCATCATCATTCAACTTGGTCTAAATTTTGACCCCTGCCTCAACTTTGTCACCCATCTTTCATTCAACCCTGACAATGATTCTGTTTTTACAAATCTGGATCATCATGCACTCAGTGTGATCCTCATCAAAATTCACGCTAGCTTAATTGCTATTGCCGTAGGGTTCCTAAAGTTTAACACTGTATTCATCACAAGCAATTTTCCAGGTTCTTTGCAACACATATTCAATATTTTCAATCGATGTTCCTCATTCTTAAGTCACATTTGGAATCTTGTTAGTTATAACATTTTTTTGTTTTTCCATGTTTAGTTTTTCTGATTTGTTTTTAGCTACTTTCCTTTCACACTCAAAGATTGATTACATAACATTGATTGAAAGGTTAATTAGTCGATTAAACTGTTAACAGTGCAAATGGGGCTTCATATTTGCATAAATATACAAGCTTAAATAGACTAACTGTTAATACATAAAATTGATGACGACATTTATATCAGACGCTCAATACAATGAATTATGAATTTCTGAACATAATTGCTCAAAAATCGAAAATTAAACAAAATACTGATAGAAACACACCCAATGTCACCAATCCTGTGAATTCTAGATTTCCATAAACAAGGTTTGTCACAGCGCGCAATCGCAGCTAAGGTAAATCACAGATTTGCAACTTTCTAAAGAACAATGAGAATTATGGAAAAGCAAAATCAACCGGTAACCATCAAAAATTTCTCCTGCATTGAGTAGAAGAATAAGACGGGTTGTTGTTGTGAAAGACATGGGACTTTCTTCCTAGTCAAATTAAGGCAAACACAAATGCTGATTGCAGTCCAGTAACCATCAGATGACACTTACGACAAAAAGGCATGGTAAATAAAAAGCGTAAACAAATTCCTAACCCACTTCCATGTCACAAAGTGGACCGCTTAAGGTTTGGTCATGAATACTCAACATGGGCCGTTGAGAAGTGGAAGAAAGTCCTGTTTTCTAATGAGAAAAAATTCAATCTAGACGGTCTTCCAACGATATTGGCATAAAGAAAACATGCCTCCCGAAATTTTCTCCACATGTCATAGTGGTAAAGGGTCCCAGATGGTACGGGGTGCCTATTCTTACAGAGGAACGATGGAGCTCCAGATGGTGCAGAGTTGTCAGACAGCGGCCGATTGTTAGCATGCTACAAAAAACATTGTTAATGAGGAGAGACAGATTTCGTGTGGGGATTGATGGTTATTCCAACAGGATAATGTTGCAATCCATGCTGCACAATCGACCTTGACCTTTCTGCAAGAAAATGGGGTCTATTTCTTGGGACATCCTGCATGCTCAGCAGACTTGAACCTAATTAAAAATATTTGGAGATGGATGACAAGAGATATTTATCAAAATAGTACACAACTTTCAACAAAAAGATGAACTTTGTGAAGCCATCTTCAGAAGCTGGAGCAACATCTCTCGCACATTAATGGAAACGCTTTTTTCTAGCATGCCCCAAAGAATTTTTGAAGTCATCAAAACCAGTGGAGGTAGAACTCATTAAATTTGGTTGTTGAATGTTTTCATACAATTTTCGTACAACTTCATAGAATTTATACTCCTGGTCTTATAATTTTGATCAAGTGCCTCATTTTATAAAAATGTAAATTTCTGAATTAAACGTTTGGAATTGGTAACCTTAAGTGAGAGGAGTTTAAAATTTATCCCTAAAAAAAAAAATGTTTTCTTTTAAAGATTTGCAAGTGATCTTAAATTTTTGATCAGGTATGTATTATGTTAAATTATTTTTTTTTAACTGTTTATTTTCTCATAAGGATCTAAAAAAAAAGGTGATTTTTTGATCAATTAATTTTTCATTAAATTTTTAAACTTATTAAACAAATAATTTTTGCATGAGATATTTTTAGTCTATTCTTTTAATGATAAATAAAATTTTCACAGTATTATTTACATATTTTTGGAGATATCTTTACTTTTCAATATCAGGTTCACTAAACTTAGCAAAAGTTTTGCTTCAATCATAACCTTTGGATAAGAGTTTTAATTTATTCATTTTTTTTCTTTTAACTAATTAAATTCCATTAAACTTTTTGAGCGTGTGTGTGTGTGTATAGAAATGTTCCAAGTTCATATTTTTTGTCAGAAAGTTTATTTTTGTATCATAATATAAAAAAAAGTATTTTGTCAACAAACAATTTCTATAAAACAATTGTAAACTGTTTATTTATTTATTTCCAAAATATTTTATTTTTTGAATCAACAAGTTTTATAACACTTGCAAAATTCATTAATTAATCAGTTTTTTGTACTTATGCAGAATACAGACCGTGCTGAAATAATGTTCTTTAGAAACTCAGATTGTTTCTAGAAGTTTGAATGAAAAAAATATTTCTGAACTAGTAATTTTGTATTTAAATAGTTTTCGTTTTAAAAATTATTTATTAATATTTTTTTTTTGTATTTATTGCAGACTATTATCCTCATCTTTTTTTAGTTGTTTCCCAACGTTTTGGTCAACTATTCCTCTGGCCTTCATCAGGTGGTAACCGCGACGAGATAGGAACTCTGAATCTCCTGCAATTACTGACATCCATAGTTGTTGTTGTCGTCTCACCATGTTTTGGGCAAGTAAACCTCTGGCCGGCTTTGGGTAGGATTGAAACCGCTAGCTTCAGACAATTCTCACCTGGAACTGTAGAGATTTAATGTCTCTATCAACTGCACCATTCATTCATTAAGAGTTCCTATCCCATCGCGGTTACCACCTGACGAAGGCCAGAGGAATAGTTGGCCAAGACGTTGTGTAACAACTAAGAAAGATGAAGATAATAGTCCGCAATAAATAAAAATAAATAATACTCATCTCAATGAATGTCAATTAAAATAATAAAAATCATTTATCGTTCCATTTGAATTTGTTTCCTAAATTCATAATTCAGTTTCTGCAGTATTTGATTGTCTCCTGCTCCAAACATAATTTTTTTTATGTACATAATCCTTGATTTTATCTTTTAATTTATATTGAATAAAGCTGAGTTTCAGTATAAATCGAATTGTGTTTCTTTTTCTTTTTAATGTGATTTTTAAAGTAAAAACAAATTTTAGTCTGTAAATTTTATGAAACAATGAAATGTTTATGTACAGAATGGTTACAGAAACAACACACAACTTTTCCTTTTGAATTAATTTTCTTTTCTTCTTTTTAATCAACATTGCAAAATTTTCAGTATAAATTGTGTTTCTTATTTTTCTCTTTTTCAATGCAAGTTTTAAAAGTTTTCTAATGCTTTTTGTAAAAAGTTCATCTATTATCGAGTCTGACTGTTCGACAGATCTTGTTTGTTTGAACTTCAGGCATGACATCATTTTTCGGTGGTCAGGCCTGCTTCTATTTACATCAGTGGTGGTAGAGTGTTATTAGGTATGACCATTGGTGGTTGAAAAGATTTCTTATAATCATTAAAGGAAAGGAGTTTTGTCTTAGTAGCATTAAATGTTACCCTCCATTTCTAACTCTATTTAACTCCAGACTGGACGTCATTGTTTTTTTTTAAGAATTCAGCCATTGCCTTAGATATGTGCATGTTCATTTTTCCAACACGTTGAGTTAAAAGAGTACATGGTATACATGGTATATCTAATTTACACGATCTTCAGAAGCAGATTTTAATAGTGCTCAACATAATTAATTTCTAACATAAAAGAATCACAGATTTTAATAGTGCTCAACATAATTAATTTCTAACATAAAAGAATCACAGATTTTAATAGTGCTCAACATAATTAATTTCTAACATAAAAGAATCACAGATTTTAATAGTGCTCAACATAATTAATTTCTAACATAAAAGAATCACAGATTTTAATAGTGCTCAACATAATTAATTTCTAACATAAAAGAAACAATTTTGTGTAGAAATTATAAGCATGTAAATGGCGGATGTTTTTCGGTGGTCAGGCCTGCTTCTATTTATATTGGTGGTGATAGAGAGTTATTAGCTATGACTGTTGGTGGTTGAAAAGATTCCTTCTAATCATTAAAGGAAAGGAGCTTTGTCTTAGTAGCATTAAATGTTACCCTCCAGTTTTGTGTAGAAATCATAAATAGCGGGCGTTGCAAGGATAGATGCTTGGTTAGAGGAAGTGGGGAGGGGGGGGGGGTCAGAATGCTGAAAATATCTCTGACCAGCAAGACCACCTAGGAGATATTCTCTTTGTTTATAAAATAAGTATCTCAGTGAATGGGAAATGTCCTGCTGGAATCACCTTTGTAGGAAAAACAATATCCAGGGTTATTTGCAGATAAGCACCAGATATAGAGACAGTCTTAGATGTTATCTTCAGTAGACAACTGGAGCAGCTAACCCCAGTATAAATGGCCACTCACATAAGGCCAGAACTAGCAGAGTGAAAAGATTCCAAGAGGATAGAAGGAGGCAGAGTCACCACCAACACCCAAAGAGGAAAAGAAGTGGGGGGTGAACTTTTGGAGAGGGGGCATTTGATTTTTGAAATAGCAACAAGGTAGTTTGTCTGCTGCCCCTTCTACAACCAATTTGGATCTCTTTTGGGCTCCCAGCCAAGAGACTTTTTTATTGGGATTTGTGTCAAGCAAAGATTCAGTGTTGCAAATCTGTCATTCACCTAAATAGACGGATACCATTTGTAAACTGAAAAAAATAATAAATATTTATTGCTTGTTTATAAACTGAATTTCTGGTTTTGCTTAAAAGGAAGTCTTTTCATTGCAGCACTAATTGGATCAACGCGTTAGCCCGTAATGTGTAAGATGATCACGGCAGGTGAATGCACACATGCATCTTGTCATGCATGAAAATCTTATTTTTAAAGTAAAAATTATTTTTATTTAAACAAAAATTTAATGTAAAATAATCTTAGTACTAGGGTCATTTTGAGGCAGTTAACCATTTTTTTTTTCTTTTTTTAAATCCATTGAGTTTTTTTTTGCGTATTTAAACAATTATGTGCATTTTTAAGAGGGTTTTTGTAGGAGGAGGCTTGTCATCTGGACTTTATGTTAGTGGTGGTAAAGCTCGTGGTAATTACGTGTAAACACCCAGAAAACTTGGCAGAAAGAATAAAAACAAAAGCATTATTTTAGAGTGAGTATTAGTTTTACAGAAAATTTAATGTAAACTAATCCACCATTTCCAGACTATTCTAGCATTTTAGAGAAGTTAATTTATTTTTCTTTAAGAAACAAATCACAAGGGAGTGCAATGTCTTTTTATTTGTATGATGGGGGGGGGGGGGCTTTCTATTTGGATTTTGGGTTAGTGATAGAGTTATGAAAGGGTTTTTATTTTAGAGCGAGTGCCATTTGGACTTAGGGTTGGTGGTAGGATTAAAGTGGATTGTTTTCGGGGTGGGACTTGTCACTCAGATTTACGGTTAATAGTACAATAGGTTCAAGGGAGGCACATTTAGGAAGTGGGGCTTGTCACTCGAACCTAGATTTAGTGGTAGCATAATTTTATATATATATAACTTTTCAAATTGAAAAAACTATCAATAAAACTGCTCTAAAAGACAAGAATGGCCAGAAAATGGGTGTTCATTATACATTAAATTTATATGGGAAAATGGTCCCCCTCTCTACTTTAAATTCTAAATGATTTTTGTTGTCATTTTTTTTTTTTTTTTACATGAAGTTTGTTTTTTGGGTATTCACACATAATCACCTAAAAGAGTTGAATCTATTTAGTTTTTTTTAATTGACAGCTATAAAGTCAGTTATTATCACAATTAAAGTTTGAAAATTAAATACAACTGAAAACCAATATTTGTTGACGGAAATTTTATAAAAGAATCACAAACTGCATTAATTTTTGAAAAAGTTGGGGTTTTTTTTTTTTTTTCAAAATAAGCATAATTCACAAAACTCATTGGTTTCAAACTAAGCTGCTGCTGTTGCTTAGGTTATAATTATTATTAAATCGTTTACCTTTGCTGAAAACGGGTCTATTTAAAAACATTGCATACAAAAAGAGAAAATACAAAATTATAATTTAAGACATAAAAATAATATCATTAATTTACTCATTACTTGAGGTACAAAAAATATTTAGAAAAAAATATGTTTGAAAAATGTTATGTTTAAGTTTTATTTTTAAGACAAAAACAAAAAACGAATTCATTTTGTACCCGACAATAAGTGAGATTGATCTTTTGTTCTAATTGTTTTCAAAATTTCATAGTGAAACAAAAAAAAAAATATCTGTTGCAAAATGGTTGTATCATAGCGTTAACAATTTATCACTTTCTTAAAAAGTGTACCTTATTATTATTTAAGTATGTGAAAGGATTTTTTTTTTTTTTTTTTTTTACAAAGGAATCACCACTTATCAAGGCCCGGAGGCTACTTGAGGATAAGGGTTTAATGGGACAATATCGTAGTAATCGTTAGTAATGGAAATTTGGTAAATTGGATTACTTAAAGGGATGGCTCATCAAGAACTATTCATTTTGGAATAAAATGGTGACGTTTTGAGGATTTAGAATATGCTTTGGTTTCTGAAATATGATTATTTTAGTTTGAACAGTTAAAAAATAATTATTAGGTTGGTGCAAAAATAAGGGTTTTTTTTACGTTCAACTTATACATAAAAAAAACAACATTATTTTTGCACCAACCTAATAAATAATGACAAAATAGAAAGTATTTTTCATTTTTTTAAAAATAAGCTTTTATTTACAAAGGAAGGAAATCCATGAACGGATTTTACACTTTAGGAGCTCCGAAAGCATCTGGCATTCGTTCGATAGAATATCTGGAAAAAAAAATAGAAAATGGAAAAAATAAATTATCAAGACAAGAAAATTGGGATTCACAATTCATATGAAAATTGATTGCATCACACTTATTTTTAATTGGAAAATTTAATTCAAGAATCACACCCATATTATTTAATAATAAAAATAAATATGTCCCATAGAACATAAGGGGCAACTCCATATATATATATATATATATATATATATATATATGAATAACAAAAAGAGCTTATCGCTCTTTAAAAACTCACAAAGGTAGCAGAAAAAAATAAAAGTGTTTCAAAGTAGTTAATATCACCAAAAAATGCCAACAACAAATCTTATATATATAATTTTTTTTAGATTGTTATTATTTAGAGGTAAGGTAACTAGTGAAGTATAACAAGGCTAATATAAGAATGCTCAATAGCGAAGTAGAGCAAGGTATATTTATTTGTTTTTACATAAGCAGTAATTTATTGCTATGCAGTCATGAGCATGTTTCAGTCAGCTAGTTTTTAGAAACTAGAGACCTCTTCAAGCGGTCTTGCCTACACGAAAGCAGAAGAGGTCTCTTGTTTCTAAAAACTAGCTGACCAAAACATGCTCATGACTGTGTAGCAATATATTACTGTTTTTATCCTAAAGTATAAAAACAAATATATACACACACACACTTCAACTAAATTTTACACATATTCAGGAGACTATGCATTTACAAAAATATCTTTTTGATTGTTGTTGCAACAGTATTTATTTAGCCTGGTCAGGTTCAGTTAGCTTAGTTCCTGGTGCACCATGTTCCAAAACAATTCACAGAGAGATTTTGAAATCGATACTCAGAAGGCTTCCTAAATCTTCCTCTCAATTAGAGAAAGACTCGTTCTGAGTTGGGTTTTTTTATTTTTGTTTTTTGCATTGCTATATATTTTTTCTGATTGATAATTTTCTGATAAATCCATGGAAGAAAGATCTGAGATTGACGTACAAATATTGGTTGTTTTGTGAATGAAACGGATCTGAAAGTTTTTTCTTTTTTAAATGATTAGTAAGGTGAGTAAAATTTTGGTCTTTTGAATGTAGCAAAAAGTTTTACATATATATATATAGATAGATAGATAGATAGATAGTGTATGAAAAGTTTTATATATATAGATAGATAGATAGATAGATAGTGTATGAAAAGTTTTAAGCATCATGTATAAGAAACATTGATGCACGGTGGAACCTAAGATTTTTTGGAAGTTGAACCTTTTGCAAGTATCCCTGTTAAGTTTAAGGATTGTAATATGCTTTTTATATTTTTTGCAGATTTTTGAATAAGCAATGGTCAAGGAATCAGTGAAAAGTGGAGAAAACTAAAATTTATGCAATCATAAATACCTTCATTTAAAAAAACATGGCTGCCTCAGAAATTCATGAAAACATGTTTAGCACATTAGTAGAGCGCCCCTTCATATGCGACAGCCACATGTTGGGTCAGAGAATTCAAGTGTGGCAGAGACAGTGTTGAAGATGATCCAAGGTCAGGATGACCACCCCAACAGCAACAAGGAAAACCTTCATTTTGAGCT
This sequence comes from Euprymna scolopes, assembly GCF_053919585.1. Taxonomy (NCBI): domain Eukaryota; kingdom Metazoa; phylum Mollusca; class Cephalopoda; order Sepiida; family Sepiolidae; genus Euprymna; species Euprymna scolopes. Next base: position 9,981,717 of record NC_136513.1, read on the forward strand.
GCGGGTAGTCATCCAAAGTTGGCAAATATCATAGCAAAGAGCCTTGAGATATACACTGAGTGAGCAGATAAAATCTTGAACCAAAAATGGGATTCTCAAAGCGTTCTGCAAAGCGGGTCCCTCGTCTTTTGACATCGGAACAGAAATGCACCAGGTACAGTGTGTCCAAGAGCAATCTTAAACTGTTTAAAACTGATAAAAATGATTTTCTTGCCCAATTCATTGCTATCTATGAAAGCTGGATTCAGCATTATCAATTGGAAATAAAAAAGCAATCAAAGCAGTGGAAGCATACATCATCTTTGGCCTTAAAAAGCTGAAAGGTCATTTCTTGAGTCATGACCTCCTTCTGGGATTCCTAGTCATACTAATTGAATACCTTCAGATGGGTCACACAGTCACTGGACAGCTGAAGCAAGAAAAAGAATATCTAAGAAAAAAAAAAAAAGTCAGGAATGCTCACAAGATGAATTTTCTTCCACAAAATATAATGCACCAGACTCCACTCAGCAGTTACCATGGCAACAATTCACCATTGTGGATTCAAATTTGTTTCACCCATTTATCTTATACGTCAGACCTGACTCCTTCTAACTTGCATCTTTTGCCTCCAAATGAAAAAAGGCTTGGCTGGCCGCCATTTTGCTAGTATATATATATATATATATATATATATATGCATGCACACAAATTTAAACATGTGCACAAACCTAGTTAAATATACATAGGGATGGATTGCAATTTTGTTATGCTTATGTTTAATGCCTGGTCAATGAAAAACAAGCCACACCCAAGGCAACGTATTCCTCGTGGTTAGATAGTAAAAGTAAAGAGAAAACAAAAACATATCACCTCATTTTTCTCATCGCAAGATGTCCAAACTATAAAAATGGATTCTTTTTGATCAACTCGCAGTTCTCCTCAACGAGTTTTACCCTTAAAACTGATCCAGCCTTGATCAGATAACGTCATGCAAAACTGTAAAAATTCAAATCAATTTTTAAAAAAATCAAAGAAATAACAAAAATTAAATTAAACCAAATATAGTCCACATAACCCAACCTTACATCTAGCAGCTGTGTTTCAAAATTCATAATGATCAGTTAATTAGTCTAGAAAAATATGTAAACATGCACATATCAAATCTTATGTGAATAGAAATGATTTCATAAGGGGAAACAACTCTGAATTTGCAACATTAACTTTTTGTCAAGGTTAATTTTTTTTTTTTTTTTAAATCAAACGTTTTTAATATAAAGGAAACTTATAGAAGTCAACAGAATGCAGAGGTGTAACAGACCAACACAAACTAAAGCAGATTAAGACATGTAATGGTAGAAATCGGTTATGCAAATTCACTGTTATGAATACAGTATATATTCTATGAACTTCTATGAATTTCTTTTATATACTAGACATACTAGACAATGCTTCAAGCAAACTACATTAATTTTCTTTTGTTTTTAATTCACTTTGATTCACCCCCCCCCCCCAACAAAAAAAGACACATTGCCATAGAGATGGAAAGAGCTACTGAGAATTAGAGACCATGTCTGCAGGGACACTAAGTAGGGAGTTGAGCAGCAAGATGTTTGTTGATATTACATTTAAATTTCTGCATGTTAATACAGTCAAGGAACAGGAGGGAATTACAAAGGCTAGCAGTTCAAGGGAAGAAACTATTAAAGTACAAAGATTTCTGGCATCTTATGGAACTCTACAGCCAAGGAGTTTGATAGATACTGCTTGTCGGTTTGGTCGGGGGTAGTTACATTGAGGGGGCATCAGCGCTACAAGTTCATTGAAGCACATCCCATTAAAGTACTTGTAAAACAAACAAAGATGGTTGATAGTCGGGGGGGGGGGTCTTTTTTTTTTTTTTTTTTTTTTAACTGTCTAAGAGGAAGACTAGCAGTTGATTCTTCAGCCAAAAGATAGCAACAGTATTTCATGCTTGGACGAATGATGGCTTTGATATAGGGGCAGGTGTAAGAAGTTTTCTAGCATGATAGGGAGCACACACCTTCTTTGTAGAAGCCTTGGCAATGTCTTTTGTGTTTGTTCCAATTCATGTTACTCAAGAATGTTAAACCGAGGAATCTGAAGGATGAACTCTCAGATAGGATGCTAGCATTTTTAGTTTGAAATATTTTGTGACCTTTACATTTGATTTTTACAGAAAGATTGATAAAAAATATACTTCAAAAAGAATAGAATTTTCAAAAAAGGTTTCTACTTTGACAATTTTAAATATAGTAAAATTTGATTTAATTTTGAATTTCATAAACCAGTGGCGGATTTGATGGACAGCAAATATTTTCAATATATTGAAGGTAAGAGGAAAGTTCCTTTGCTTCGTCCATGGAAAGGAAGTTGGGATCAATTCTATTTTTCTGCGATACTTGTAAGCATTGGTAACACAAAAAATGCAGGTTGAGATGTAACTAATAACCAGTTTGTGCCCAAGTGTAAAACTATCCTCGTCCTTCGACAATCGATGACACCCACCTCCCATACTTGTGTACCATGGTTTTCTGTTTCTCCTCATCTCTTTTTGTTCTCGTTCTGGCCATGTTGTCTTGGCGATTGCTGAGGATGTGAATACTGGTTTACAAGTATATAAAAATAAAAAAACAAGTAAGGCAAAACCCAAACACTGATACATCATGTATAAATCCCTTGTACCCTGGATGTGTGCGATAACGTCAGCGTGGAAAAAAGGACTCATAAACATTATCTGTCGATAGCTGTCACTTGAAGCATTACTGTTGATCAGTTGATCAGCTCATATTATCATTTCCTTGCCTCTACCATGATTTGCTACGGTCTGCCAGAGCCACAATCTCAACTGTCGCAAACAACTCTGACTACTTTAACTCCCAATCACCTCTACCTTCTCTTGTGAATCATTTCTTTCCATTGTCTTCGGTCACGGCTCTTTCTACTTTCGACAACCCTTCCCTTCCAGGTGAATCACGACTCAATGCTCCTAGGGGCTCCTGCTCTGTAGTATCACACAGAAGTGGAAAATACCGGAGATGGACAACTCAGATGTGGAGAACGTATACTTAGATGGCAAAGTTCAGTGGTGATACCATCCAGGCAGGTGCTAATGCCATTGCAAGAGTGAAGAGTGATTGGAGAAAGTTCAGCAAAATTCTATCATTACTAACCAGAAAGAGTATTATCCCCCCCCCCCCGACCAAGATAAGAGTCTATCAGGCATGTGTGCACAGTGTGATGATGTACGGAAGTAAAATCTGATAAGTAAGGGTGGAGGACATGTGTGGCATGAAAAGAAAAGTTACGAGAATGATACAATGAATGTGTAATACAAGTCTTAAAGATAAGCGCTTAGGCTTGATTATCTTGAAGATTAAATCTGAATAGCATAGAGAGATGTACGCAAAAAAGGAGATTTTGTTGATTTGGTCATATTGAAAGAATGAATGACAGCCTTTGGGTTTGTAGGAGAGTTCAGGTAGCAGCATCAGTGTTCAGGAGAAAGACCAAGGAACACATGCAAGCAAGCAAGCCAACGGCATTCATCTTAAGCAGGTTGAACCGGCTTCTCCCAAAAGAGGAAGTGCCTAGTGAATATCAAATTCACAAGTGGTCTGCACTCGCATGCATATCCCAGTTACGGGAGATGACAACAAAAACCTGGAAGGATAGATTTTAGAGGAAGTGGGATAAATTAAAACCTGACCAGACATAGGTTAGTTTGGAAGCTAATTTCTAAAAGCCATCCAACACATGCCAGCGTGTAAAACAGACGTTAAATTGAATATGCTGATGATGAAGGCAGCAAATACTTACCCTTTATTCCGAAGGAACATAATGGGGACACCAGGAATCTTGCGAATGCGTCGTTTAAGGTCCTTATCACAGGTGCCAACGATGTAACATTTATGCTGAGGAAAAAAAAGAAAGTCTTGAAATCTTATCAAAATAAGCATACAGTATTTTACTAAATTCAAATTAATCAACGTTTGTTGCCCTAAGGCTTTTTCTCCGATATATTTTAATCACAAAATACATGTTAAAATATTCCTCAGTTTAAGGACAGTTATATTTCTTTTAAAAATTTATTTTAATTGTCCTAATTAGCTGTAATTTGCAATTAACTCACTAAGGGACCCATCTCTTACTAGGCTTCTCTCTATCATTCTCATCCTCTTGCACTATATCTGTTGTTTGATCACTAGAGCTATGACAACAGCATATTCTTTTCATTGTTTTGACTCTCGAGTATATATATCCAACACAGACACCATTAATCAACCGAGAACTACATCACTCTACATAAAAATACAAGATATCAAAGGATATATACCTGAGAATCAAAACAATGAAAAGAATATGCTGTTGTCATAGCCCTATTGATCACTGTGATACTATGGATGTAGTCCCTTCCCAGAGCCAGGACCCAGAGGAACGTTAGGAAGTGGTTCAAAACAAAAGTTATGAAAATCTAAAAAAAGCCATGAGCCAGAACAATGATCAGAAATGATTCACCAAGGTGAACAAAGGCAGTAGGATGAATAGTAAGCTGGGAGTGGCTGACAGGGCAAATACAGAAATAGTCAAATCAATCAATCAGATGTGCCGCTGACTAAGATAAAAGAACCAACATAAGATTTCCGATCCCAAGTCAATATAATCAGAAGTTTTTAGTTAGATTTGCGACAGTTTTGAGTTTACAAGAGTTGAACATATCTCCAATGGCTGCATCCTTAAATGTAAAAGAATCAACATCATTATTCCCAACATGATGCTAGCATTCTACTGATCTTCAAGTTTCAAAATAATTACAATTAGAGGTCATCTCTTTCCTATTTTACATAACTACAATACCAGGTTTTCATCAGAATTCTATATATAAATAAAAATCTGTATGAATCCATGATGAAATGAAAATATCATATTCCTAAAATCACATAAATTGATCACGCAGTCTTATTTTTAAATGGAAAAATCAAATTTTATGAGCATCAGAGAAGCAACTTTCTATTTTGGAAAAAAAATCTAAAAAAAAAATAAATAAATAAATAAAAATAGGGAGGATGATTCCACAATAATACTACAAATTCCCATAAATCGCTTAAAAATGATTTTCTTTATAAAAATAAAACTACCTACAGGTACATACATCATAGATTTTTTTTTTACTTTTTAAGATTTTAAGATAGGGTGCATTTTGGTCAAGAACAATATTTCTGAAATTCTTTTTATTTTCTGGGTTTTTTAATTTTTTTTTATTTTTATAAATATTTATAAAAATGCAGATTTTAAGAACATTTTATTTTGATGCATCTAAACCTGTATTCTTGTATGGCTCCATCACACTGCCAATCACAAAACATCCAAATGACACCTCAGATGAAAATAGATTCATCTAGAGCAGTAGTTCTCAACCTTTCAACATGGCAGCACACTGTTGATTTCTTTTTTAATTTTCACGGCACCCATCACAAAAATATATTTTACTCATAAAACCTTGTTGCAATAAAATAAAATAAAGATTACGTAAGGAGGATTTTTATTCACATAAATCAATATCTTCTGTATTGAAATTGAATCTGAATTATTCAGCTCCAATGCTGATTCCCCAAACTTTGAAAAATTCCTGATATTCCAAATCGTTCCATCATTAATGTAAACCATAAAAAGAAAGATTACCAATCAGTATGTGCAAAATGTTTAGATTCCAGAAATTTGGTGAATTTAAATTGAGTGGTGTCATCATGATTAAGAAATCAAATTAAATGGCTTCAAATTATTTCTTTGCGGCACATCAGTAATCATTCCACAACATGATCTAAAGAATAAATAAGAAAAAAAAAATGTATTTTAAAGACTACTAACTCTTACCATTGCCTCGTTTGCTTTAAAGATATTTTAAGAGTTACATCCCTTGTATTAATAAACCGATTTTAATGGATGTGCGTCACACAGCGGTTTCAATTAATGTCCTCATTATAAAATGAAATTCTTTCAGTTGTAAATATATTAAATATTATTGTTGATCTATACCTAAGATTTTATAATCAAATTCACTTCCATATATTTGTTGTATGTTTCACAACATCATTTCAATAACTGACACAGTCACATTAGACATGATGCTGGCTGCAGAGCAGAGACAATATGGTAGTGTTAGTTACCTGGCAAATGAAAATCCAGGTGTATTCATCTGAAAACGTTATCTTCTGGTCGTCTTTGCCTCTCTATATTGCAAAAATATTTTAGGTGAAAAACCACAAATCCACGTAGTAAGAATAACACGTGCAACCACCATTCCTTTGTGTGTTCTGGGTTAAACCTTCCCTGACTTCATATGCAATTACTGAAATTTACAGCTTTTGGTGCTGAGGGTAAAAGTCTGAAAATTAATGAGGATTTCTTGCAGACTAGACAATCTTGAGGTTGGATCGTCATGGACTTTGGACAGAAGTCTGATTTATTCAACAACAACAACAACAAGTAGCAGTACGACAACACCAGATGAGTCCAACTTACCTGTGTAACATGTTGTACGAGGCAGTCATCAGCATAGGTTCCTTTATGAAGACATGCAAGGCGTTCAAATCGAGAATCTTTTATCACTCTGGAAAAAAAAAAAAAACATTTTTACATTAATTAAATTTTTTTAATTTTCTCATCACTAAAATGGTTTAAACTTTTTATCCCATTAAAAATGAGCCAAATGTAGAGTCCGTTAAGTTATGTGTGCTTTATGCAAAATTGATGCCTGAATACGGTTAAATTTGCACTCAATTTTGCATTAAATACTAATCCCTAACTGTCTATTGAACAAACGCAATAATATTTAGTTCGCTGTACCTCATGATAACAAAGGTCCACACAAAATTTCAGTCTGATTGATCCAGTAGTTTCTAAGAAAAAGTGGAAAAAAAACAGACTAAGAGAAATATAATAGTAAAAGCAATAAAATAAAAAATAAAATAAAAAAATTTAAAAAAAAAAAGGAAATGTTGCTACAGGCAGAATTTTATAAACATAGGGTTTACACAATTTAGAAGCTCAGAAAAGTGATTTTTAGTTCCCACTAGTGAATATGGTCTTTTTTTTTTTTTTTTAAGACCGGAAGGAAAATTAATCCTATTTCAGCAACATCTGTATTTTTTCAAATATATGTATAATTAGTCAATGAATTTTTTTGTAGATATCTATGCTATAATTAGTCATAAAGATTGGAACGTCTTTCAAATATTATACCTGCACTCTGATGTATATTAGCAACACCGACGTCTCAATTTTCAGTATACTGTAAAAATCTAGAGCGAGAGTTTTATCTATTATTCAATCAAAAATATTTTTGGTAAGTAGTCCTTACAACCAACTCGTATTTTTATATATAGTATAAACAAAAGCTTTACCTAAGCTCAAGTAAACAGGGATGTCAAAAAAATATGGAGATGTATTTCTCAACCTCTGCCTCTTCAATTTTCCAACATTCAGGATTTTCACCACATAATCACCTCAAACAAAATTCTCATTTCAGGGGTAAGGAGTAGTGAACGTGTTAATTTTTTTCAAACTGATATATCGGCTGATATGTTTTAACTTAATTGTTGCTTTGAAATTTGTTAAATTCTATTAAAATTATGATTATTAATACACTTGGTGGTCTTTCTCTTGCTAACAGCCATGTTCTTTTTTTCTTGATTCCTTGAACCAAACATGTTTTTAATGTTTCAAACTTTTATCACATAAAAAAATTTTCACACTCAGAATTGGAGTATTTGACTAGCAATTTTCTCTGGAGCCATCTTAGAGCATGTCCAAGCCAGCCTGGACATTGTTTGCAGAATATTGATCATACAAGATGTTGGTTAATGCAGTCTGACTTCTTGGTAGGTAGTTTGATTGCTCCATTTGATCCCTGAAAATTTTTTAAGGCACTTGGTATCAAGTACGTCTAATTTCCTCCCTCGGTTGATTTTGATATGCCAAGAATCACTTCCATATAACAGTGTTAGAAAATCTTAATTTAGATTTGAGCACGATTTTTTTTTGTTTTTCCAAATCCTGCAAAGCTGATTAAATGCTACTGAGGTTTTTCCTATCAGCAACTTATAGTTCATATTGCCTATCTTGTTTATGGATCTTCTTAAGCAGGTGAAGTTGTCAACTGCAGTTATTTTTTGTTTTGGTTGATAAAGACGTAGGTGGCTGGTGTACCCTAGAAAGCACGTTTTGATTTTCTTGGCACTAGTGATGAGATAATTCCAATATTTTTCCTGATTCCAATACAATTACTGATTCTGATTCTTTATAAATTCTTTTTAAATATTTTAACTATAAAGTTGTTATAATAATAACTTCATAGTTAAAATAATTATTGATTACCATAAAAACGTAAATGTGCATATATTTTCTTAAATGTAAAAACACACTTGGGGGGGGGTGATCTATAGATTTAACTTTACTGATGTTTAAAATCAATAAATATTTTTTACTACTACTACTACTACTACTAGCAGTGAAAGATCAAATTAAAAAAAAAAGATAATTAAAGGAATCATTTCTGGCATCGGAAAATAGGCACAAATTTTTCCAATTCCAATTAATCGTCCCAAAACTACTTAGCACCGATATGGAAACCAATGCTCTTTTACTAAGCTAATATTTTGTTTGATACATGATAAATAGTACTTTTAGCTCTTTAGATTAAGCTATTGCGGAAGGAAAAAGAAAAGAAATCTTCTATTATATAGAGGAAAGTTGTGTGTGTGTGTTTGTATGTCTGCTAAAAACTTCTGTCAGCCACATTTGACCAGGTCGAAACTGGTACTATCTGAAAGAGCAATACCCCAGATGCATAATATGTGAATATTAGAAAAAAAAAAGATTAATTCTGTGGTGGTCAACTGGACATCTTTTTGGAAGGGGGGATGGGGGGGGGTCCGGTTTTCGCATCACTGCTTTCGCAAGTCATGCACACGTAATTAACTAAAACTATGTTTAAAAGGCTTATTTTGCAACGTCATGACATCATAAGTACTCGTGGTCGTGTGGGCAAACGCGTTTGTCTGTCACTTTTTGCCTTCTTCCTCTCTTTCACATTTCATGTTCAAGCTCAGTCACCGCGGTTCGTTTTTCTTTTTTTTTTTTTTCGGTCACACAGGCACTACTCCCTGCTATTTTGATTAAAAGAAAAGTTGTTTTGATTTGTTTTTTTTTTTGGGGGGGGGGGGTCAGCGCATGGGCAACAAAAAGTGCTTAATATTCATAGAATAGCTTCTTCTCTTTGTATCCCTTCTCCCAAAATATCTGGTGGGGAGGCTGTCATGTACTTCTTTTTTGGGCGATTACATTTTCGTGTTTTTATCTGTTCTTTTATTTTTGAAATTGTTGTGCGAGTATCTATGAAAGTGCTCAATATCCTTAGTATAGCAGGTGTGTCCAAATGGAACTTAATGTCGACCCGGGAAACGCCGGGTATCTATGCTAGTACAAAATAAAGCAGATACATTCGGATGGAAAATAGAGAGAAAGCAGGAAGAGACACTGACATACAGAGGGGAAAAAAAAGGAGAAGAGCAGAGAGAGGAGATTGTCTTCTGTCAGGTTTCTTAGATATATAATCAAGGTTACGGTCAACACTGTTAATATAGAGATACAAGCTATGAAAAAAACTAAAAAAAACAAGCCGCGTGTGTGGTCCCCCTCTGGTGCTGCATGTGAGATGACGCCACAAAAAATAGTGAAGAAATGGTGAATGTGAGAAGTGTGAAGGGCCAACGTTGCATTCACATTCTCAACAAGTTTCAGAAAAATCTAATGGATGGAGCAAAAATTATGAGGTAAAATGTGTCATTTTTTTGCAATTTTGGAGCATTTGTGACCCCTTTTGAGCTCCTGGGAATGCCGAATCCCAGTGAAAATGGACAAATGTGCAGTTTCACACCTTAAGACATGTATATTTGAAGTCAGCACCATGGAAAACCACTGTATAAACATACATATCAAGTTTTTGAGTAATATGAAAAAAAAGCTCAAAAAGGCATGTTTTTAGCCCTAAAAGTCCCAGAGAGATGCGAACAAGAATTTTGCCAGGGTCACCCATACTGGATTTATTTTTAGAACAATGGGCTCCACATTTTAGCCAAGTTTCAGGAAAATCTAATGGATGGATCAAATGCTATCGGGCAAAAAGTGTCATTTTTTACCTCTTTTTGAGTCCCTGGGAACGCAACAGGATTTTTGCAAAAAATTTTTTACTATGCACATCTATTTAATGGAATACAATTTGTGGCAAAATTTCAGGAAAAACTAATGGACTGTTATCTGGCAATCGTCCGGAATAATGGACGCATCCACGGATGCCACTGAAAACATAGGTCTCTCTCCGATAAATCGAGGGAACAAAAAAACAATATATACTAGCAAATATCAGATCGGTGCAAAAGATTTTTTCAAGTTTGTAGAAGGAACAGTTTAAACCATTGTAATTTATTTTATGAATATTGTTATTAATTTATAATTCTTTCTTTCAGATTATAAAAGCATCATTCATATTTTTCTGCAATATTCTCAACCGTGTTGACCTGAAAACGACCTTCTTTAGTCAAAACAAAGGAAGTCATCTTCCATCATGATAATGCTTATCCTCACACAGCACTACTGACTGAAGATCTCCTAAGAGAATTTGGTTGGGAAATTTTGCCTCATCCTGCATGTTCTCCTGGTCTAGCTCCCTTAGATTATCACTTATTTCAAAGATTACAAAACCATTTAGATGGCCTTAAGTTAACATAACAAGGAGATTGAAGATGAATTAGATTCATAGTCCACATCAAAACCTAAAGAACTTTACAATCGAGACATTTATAAGCTTGTTGACAAATCAAATCAATTATTTTTTTGTATTATTTAGACTATTATTCTCATCTTGGTTATTTTTTTTTAAACATTTCAGCCGATGTAACCTCCGGCCATCTTCAGGTGCATTCACACTGGATGTTATTGGTGAATAGTGAAAAAATGTTTGGTTTATTTGCTTTCCCAACGAACACACCCGTTAGAAATTTAAAACAAAGATTGTTATTATTACGAATAAAGATTTTCAAAAAACAATTTTTCATTTTCAAGAAATTTTAAGTAGCAAAAACTTTTGCACCAACCTAATATATGCTTAATCGGGTCTCATATTTTGGCTAGACTGGTAGATCCACTGATAATATTAAGGGGCATTTTTAAAATTATATAATATTTATATAAATTATTTAAAAACTATATGTTGACACTCTCTGTATATATTTACATATATTTTATTTACTTTTTAATAAACAAAGTACATTGTCACAACGATAACAAGCCTATCATTTTAGTCAAAATATGGCCTCATCAAGTGACCTATACTTCCGGCTGCATTGAAAGCTAGATAATAGATTTAAAGTTTGGCTTCCAATGTAGCCAGAAATATAGGTCACCCGTAGAGGCCATATTTTTACTGAAACAATAACTCTGTTAGCGTCATGACAAAATGTAATTTGTTTAGTAAAAAGTAAATAATATATCTTGCTCTCTTTACTGAATACTGTCATTAACATCGTTATATTCATTGGTTTTTACTCTTGATTACCTATAACCTGGAACTCTATTTATATATAGATATGTTTTGAAACATGATGTAAATCATAAATTTATGAAATCACATCAAAGTTATGATTATTTTGCTGCAGTAATCTATAATACAGATCTCACCTATCTGCTTAAATGTATGTATGTATGTATGTTTGTATGTCTGCCTAAAACTTTTGACAGAGGCAACGGATTTTCACAAGATCGGTATCATTTTGAAGCTCAATCCTTCAAATGACAAATATCGAAAAATTGGCGAAAAAAAATTAATTCCTTCACCCTCAACGAGGCACTTTTCTACAGGGAGAGGTTATTTTTTTCGGCGATATTTTCGAAAGTCATTGCCTCTTTTCGACTGTCTAGCCTTAATTTAAACCTATGTCACTTCCAGTTTGGTGATGGGTGCAACAGCTAATGCGTCACTTTTTTTTTTTTTTTTTCACTTTCTTTTCCTCCTTCACAGTACGGGTTCGAGCCTGCCTGCTACCAATTATTTTTTTTTTGCGCTCACAATTTTACTTCTTTTTTTTTTTTTGCTCAACCAACATTCTTACACACACCTCCAGTTTCTTTTCTGCCTTCGCATCACAGGTTCGAGCCCTGCCTGCCTGCCTGCCTGCCTGCCTACTAAAACTTTTTTTTTTTTTGCTCAACACACACCTACAAACACCCTGGCAACGCCAGGCATCCAGGCTAGTCTATAATATAAATCTCACCTGTCTATTTAAATGTATGTATATATGTATGTCTGCCTAAAACTTTCGACAGAGGCGACAGATTTTTACGAGATTTGTATCATTTTGAAGCACGACCCTTCGGACGACAAATATCGAAAAATTGGCTAAAAACATTAATTCCTTAACCTTCAATAGGGCACTTTTCTACAGGGAGGGGTCGCTTTTTTCGTCGATATTTTCGAAAGTCATCCCCTCTCTAGTGTTTTATTAGAAAATCTAAATAGCTTACTTCGTAGAACATCAGACTGAAGATCTTCAGGTTTCAAACTCCGGTCATGACATCTGCTTTATTTGTTGAGAGTTTATTATTTGGTATTAATGCAATATTTTTCATTTCTAAGAGAAGTTATTTCGAAATCAAAATGATTATTATATCAACAAAAGTTGTGACTGATGGACAGACACAGAGAAAATGCTCCTTATATTCCGAGTGATTATTGAAAATAAAAAAAGACTCACTTGAGTGACACTCTGTATTTGACGCCTAATTTTTCCAACTCTCCCATGACACAGTCGGTCACATATGGAATACCTGGATGATTGAACGAAAAAAAAAAAGGAAGAAAAGAAATATATTTAGCAAGAGACAAAATGAAGACAAAAACTGCAAAGAGGAAGGAGTGAAAAATTAAAGAGAAAAAGGCTGTTCTGTAGAGTTTGGAGAATTATAGATTACAGCACCAGAATTTTTTGCAAAGGGGACGTTTTTCCTTGTTCACCATTTTGTTCCAAGTGCATGTGCGTCTTTTGCTGATGGAGGTTTACTCATCAAGCATGAGCGAAATACTTATGCCTTTCCCTTAGAGTTTCATCATTTATGTTCAGTAACTCACCACTTTACATGTATTATCTTGCCACCACACTTTGCGTCTTAGTCTTCTGGTTTCTCCGTGCTGGCAGCAGAGAGAGCACACCTTTTGCTTCTTTGAAGTAAGGTTATTTCTAGCATTACTAGTACAAAAGCATTGAGAATACACACAGAATAAAAAATCATGTCATCTATAACATAAATCTCACCTGTCTGTTTAAATGTATGTATGTATAACTGCCTAAAACTTTCAACAGAGGCGACGGATTTTCACAAGATTGGTGCTCGATCCTTCAGACGACAAATATTGAAAAATTGGCTAAAAACATTTATTCCTTCACCCTCAACTGGGTACTTTTCTACAAGGAGGAGGTCATTTTTTTTCGCCGATATTTTCAAAAGTCATCCCCTCTTTTCAATCGACTAGCCTTAATTTAAATTTTTGCCACTTCTGGTTTGGCGATGAACGCAATGGCAAAGATGTCAGGTTTTTTCTTCTTTTTCACATTCTTTTCCTCCTTCGCGGGGTCCTGGATATGACCTTAAACTATATCCGATGGTGAGGCCCCAGCTTGCAGGCCTTAGGGAGTGTGGAGCCGCACTTTAATTGCCATTGCTCCTAGGTCCACTCTGACCCGGAGTGGTAGCACCTGTTAGGGTTAAATAGAATACAACTTAAAAAAACAAATATACTATATTAAAAAAATCGCTCTTCAAAATCACCAGATTCGGCATTAAATAACCTGAAAAGGGTTGATATGCCGTAAAACAAAACAACCAACCAACCTCCTTCGCGGTATGAGTTTGAGTCTGCCTGTCTACTTTTTTTTTTTTGCTCAACACACATTTCCAAACATCCGGGCAATGCTGGACACCCAAGCTAGTTCACTTCTAATTCTTGCAATCTAGCACCTACTCCACCCTGTGTTCCCATGACATCATCATAGTAACAAAATACCAGATAACCTCAATAGCTTTACCATCCAGATATACTTTCTCCACATTTCTGTTCTCATTCATCTCCAATGTCTTGCATACAAACTGGTTATCCTCTCGCAACCGACAAATAACACTGCTGCATTTCTTATGTACTCCATCCTTTCAGAAAAAAAAAAAAATGGACTTATTTTTGGTTTGTAAATTTCAACATTTGTTCCAACAGTCAAATCACAGGCAAATTGCGTACACACAGACAAGACCAACACAAAAACCAACAGAAGTGACATGTACATACAAAGTAAACAGAAATTGTTAAGTATAAATAAAATACCAGGAAATTAAGATAACAGGGTATAAATCTCCATCCTCTAGTAGTCGAATTGATATCTTGATAGCAACTTACATTTTGCATACAAACAGTCCATCAAACCAGTAATGATGTCAACTTTATTTTTGACGGAGAAGTGGATAAAATTGGTATCCAGAAGAATCCGGTATGGAGGTCCAAGCTGTGTGTTGTATGTGAAGAACAAAGCAGACGATGTTTGTGGTCTGGAATGAGAGAATTTGAAAATATATATTTGAAATATAAAAGAAAAAAACAAATAATTTTGACTTTGTTTCTGAATTTTGGAGATGAGAATTCATAAATTCTATGATTATTTCTTCGGGTGTATCTTGTTTGAATGCTGGAATCTTTCTTTCGAACTTGGAAATCAGCACAGCATTTTGAACAGTACGTTTTATTTAATCAACAATGCTAGCATGCTCTCGTTCCATCTACCCCGACTGGGTAGAAGTCCTAAGCAATTTGCAATTGCATTTTAAGTGTCACTTGCACTGAAGATTGAACTTTCAACCTCCAAAAGAGTGTAACATAACTGAATTTTACTAAGTACTTTATCCACTATGCCAGGTCCTTGAACACCTGAAGAAGATGAGAGGCTATATCAACCGAAACATTGTGAAAAGCTTTTCTCCTTTAATAATTACAAGAAGCCTTCTGAACCACTGATAACCAAGGCTAATGATACACTACCTGAAAGCTCTTAACATTCACAGGGAACATGGATTGGAACAAATATATTAAGAGCATTGCCAAGGCAGCTGCGAAGAAGGTGGGCTCTCTTTACTGTGTTAGAGAGTTACTTACACCTAAGAATATCTTGAACTTCTACAAGGTCACCATCTGCCCATGTATGGAATATCGATGCCACATTTGAGTTGGTGCATCTGCTACAAGCCTTTCTTTCCTAGACAGGGTTCAAGAAAGAATCGTCAACCTGGCAGGTTCTGCTCTGTCAAGCAAACTCCAACCTCTGTCCCACTGATGAAATGTTGCATCCTTGTGCCTATTTGACAAGTATTTTAAAAAAGGTGCTTTGATCAACTCCAAGCCCTTGTACACCTCGATAAGCAGCAAAATCTCACCCCTATACAGTAGTGATCCCTAGATGCTGAAAAGCCTTTAAATCTAATAGTTTCTTTCTTGACTGTACTGACATGCAGAAGTTCAAGTGTAATATGAAAAGACATTGTGCTGCTCAACTCCCTACATAGTGTCCCTGCAAATTATGTCCCAAATAGTAGCCCCTACTGTGTCTTGTTTGGGGTGAAAGAGTAATTTAAAAAAAAAAAATTTTTTAATAAATTTTAAAAAATTAAAAAAAAAAAAAACATTTTAAGATCTTCAAAGTAATTAGAATTTTCAACAATCACATGTCATCTTTAAGAATTAAAATCTGCACAAATATCATCATCATCGTATACACAAATATCATCATCATATATATATATATATATATATACTAGCAAAAGTACCTGTCATTGACTGGGTTCAAAAACAGCCTACAGAAAATGGACTCTGATTTATGAAAGTGTGATAGGTTATGAAAAGGAAGAGATAGCTTCGAATTTGGGGGTATCAAAACCAAAGCAAAATATGATGAAAGTAAAAATAAAATAGATAAACCTCATAATTTATTATACCATACCTGTTCACACTGAAACACTTATCACAATATTCTATGGATCTATATTAAAAAACCTTGTTAAACTTTGTTTGACACATTTCCATTCTATGGAGGTCAGGCGCGAACGAACACCCCATAATTTTATTATACCATATTTCTTCAAACTGAAACATAATTATCAAAGTATACTTACGCAGATAGATATGAAAAGTCTTTATTAAAGTTTGTGCCTATTTCCATTCTATGGAGGCCAGGCGCAAACGCAGACCCCACAATTTTATTATACCATTCCTATTTAAGTTAAAACATACTTATCAAAGTATTCTTATGTACATCTATATCAAAAACACTTGTAAACGTTTTTTTTTTTTTAAATTTTTAAACTTTTTATTTCCATACTTTGTGGACCCGGCGCAAACCCCACAATTTTAATGAACCACCGTTCTGCCCGATCAAACATACCCATTCCTTCGTCTCGATACATCTTCTATCATTATATGTAATCAGTTTTTTAAAATAGTCAACCATATAGGAGCCTATTCATGACCAGACACACACACAGACATTCAGCTTTATATTATAGATATATTTCACCTGTCTATTCAAATGTATCTATGATTACATGTCTGCCTAAAACTTTCGACAGAGGTCACAGATTTTCACAAGATCAGTGTCATTTTGAAGCTCGATCCTTCAGACGACAAATATCGAAAAATTAGCTAAAAACATTAATTTCTTCACCCTTGACTGGGCACTTTTCTACAAGGAGTAGTCGCTTTTTTAGACTATATTTTCGAAAGTCGTCTCCTCACTAGCCTTAATTTAAACCTACGTCACTTCCGGTTTTGTGATGTCTGCAACAGCAAAGACATCACTTTTTTTTTTTACAGTCTTTTCCTACTTTGCAGTACGGGTTCGATCTTGCTTGCCTACTACCACTTTTTTTTTTTCTTGCTCAACACACACCTCCAAGAACCCAGGCTAGTATATATATAAAAACCTAAAATATCATATATTTATTTCAAAATAATATACATCTAGATGATCAAATTAACAACCTGTAAACATATATACAGGTTTATTTATCATTTAAATGGTTTCATGGAAGTTACATTTTTTTACTTTAACGCGTACAAAGTAATTACACAGGCATAAGTTTTCATATCTATGTATAAACTTTATTTCAATGGTTATCATGCTTTCATTTGAGTTGTTTATCCCTTCCCCAATACTAGAATATATATTTTATAAATTTATATGCTTTGTTATAGAGATAGGATTTCCTGAGCATACACATGCAGACAAATAGATAATAGTATAGATGCGTTGATATTGGTAAAATATCCCGTTCACACAGACTATCTAGTTAAAGTACTAAATTATTGCTTGAAACCAATTACAGATAACTGGATAGAAGGTGAATCCATCTGCAAACTTACTAATAAAATACTCAAACTCAAAAACGATTAACTAAAATAATCGATGTACAGGGCTCTATGGACAAATTTATCTTTAGTTGACCTTTGACAACTAAATATTTTCGTTTACTAGTCAAATAGAAAAGTTATTAGCCAAACCCACATGATTTTTAGAATATGACATCTTTGTTCCGTGGCGAGTATGTACATCATAAAGTCTAGAAGTGTAAGCCATGTTTAGTTTCAGAACAGTTTCAGATGGTTCGTTGTTCTAAACAAGTCTTGAGAGGTGACTGGTTTGCAGTAGACAGAACAGTTTCAGATGGTTCGTTGTTCTAAACAAGTTTTGAGAGGTGACTGGTTTGCAGTAGACAGAACAGTTTCAGATGGTTCATTGTTCTAAACAAGTTTTGAGAAGTGACTGGTTTGCAGTAGGCAGAACAGTTTCAGATGGTTCGTTGTTCTAAACAAGTCTTGAGAGGTGACTGGTTTGCAGTAGACAGAACAGTTTCAGATGGTTCGTTGTTCTAAACAAGTCTTGAGAGGTGACTGGTTTGCAGTAGGCAGAACAGTTTCAGATGGTTCGTTGTTCTAAACAAGTCTTGAGAGGTGACTGGTTTGCAGTAGACAGAACAGTTTCCGATGGTTCGTTGTTACACACAAGTCCTGAGAGGTGATTGGTTTGCAGTAGACAGTTCCACAGAGCAAAATATTCTTACAGAGTCGAGACGGAAAAAAAAACGTGAAATTGCTACAGAAAAGGTTTAATATTTATGCAGCAATTCTGGTTTCTGACTGGTTGGTAGCAGAACGTGAATTAATTCGATTCGTCAGTTCCTCGCAGCATTGTTTATAAATAGAATCGTCCGGCTGTGTGGGATCATACCCCATTACACATCCAAAATATTGCAACATAAAGATTTTTCTGTATTTTTTTTTAAATAAGTGTAATTCTAAATATACAACAAATTTTATGTTGATACTTGAAGGCATAAACATTCTAATTTCTTCAAATATTTTTTTTAAACCGCCTTCGTTAAAAAAAAACCCCAAAAAAAACATTGTTTTATTACACTTTTATTGTTTAACTCTGTGATGAGCTTTGGAAGATCATCAGTGAAAGAAATACAATCGCCAAAAGATAAGCATTATTTCTAGTTGCCACTTTGAAAAATCACTCGCAAATGCGAGTGTTACATTCGTAATGTAGAGTCCTGTATGTAGTCGACATGCTTATACATGGAATGTTGATATATACCTATGAGAAGTATTATCGTAACACAGTGTTACATAATGGTACCAAACACATAATACAATACCTGCATTTAAAATTAAATATAATAGAATGTGATTTACTTACGCGTCACGCAGAGTGATTTTACTCTTGTCGATTTTCTTTGGTATCTTTTTACGTTGGTCGTGTTTGCTGAAAAAGAGATGATAACTTTCAGTCAAAACAAGGAGTTTCTTTCACGGGAAATACATGTGTTTTGTCAAATATGAGAAATGTGGAATCATACAAATTTAATGGAGTCGGAGTCTTTGAAAACTTCAACAAAAAAAAAACAAAAAAAACTGATACACAACGAAGAATACCCAAATAATAACAAAAAAAAATAAATACTCTGACGTGAAGGATTACTAATGTCTACAATGGATTATGTGAGGAGCTGAACATTTAAACTTCTGTATGTTAGTACAGTCAGGAGAGCAAGAAACAGGGAGGGAATGAATTCTAAAGTTTAGCAGCTTTTTTTTTTTTTTTTTCTTTACAGGGTAGTCACCACTTAGCAAGGCCCAGAAGCAACTGTTATTGTGTGTACAGTACGTTAGTGTTAGAGATTTGATAAAGTGCTTTACTTAAGGGGGCAGTTCATCAGGAATTTGTTTACATTGGACTTGAAGACATCCAGGTTGTAGTCAGGTGGAAAACAGGCAACCGGAACAGAGTTCCACAGGTGTGCACTTCTAAGAAAAAAGCTTTGTTCATGGAATCTACGTTTTGATTTTGGCACAGATAAGGAGTGGGGAAAATTGACAGTAGTTTCAGCTAGGCGGGTGTTTATCATGAAAGATTGGCGAGGGGGGGACCAGAGATTGGAGTTCAGACGAGCACCTGGCATGGTAGTAACAATAAAACAAAGACAGACTCGTGGGAGAGAGGTTGCAGGGAAGAGAAAAGGGCATCACCCACTAGGCCACAAAGCCTATTTTGTACTCTGTCAAGGCAGGATAGGCTGTTTTTAGCAGCTCCTGCGCAGATGTGGCAGCAGTACTCCATCCTTGGACGTACTTGGCTTTTATACAGATAGGGAATTGCATCAGGGGTGAGATATCTTCTGGAGCGGTAGAAGGATCCCACCATTTTCCCAGCGACCTTGGCAACTGACTTGATGTACATGTTCCATTTCAGGTCAGGAGTAAAGGTCAAGCCCAGAAGCTTGTCAAAACACGGGGCCTCACCCAGACGAGAGCCATCCATCACAATTGATGCCAGATGGGGATCAGAGCGTTGATGATGTAAAGATAGGAGCTTGGTTTAGATGCATTAAAAGTAACCAGCCACCTCCTCCTCCATTGTATCACGCGCTCAAGATTAGAGGAGAGAGAATCTGAGAGAACTTTGTCATTTACGGCCTTTGATGTGTTGCCATAAATGGTCGTGTCATCAGCATAGATGTCAACAAATGATTTAAGTGTGTGTTTTGGGAGATCCTGCCCATCAACCACTACTCTTTTGAGCCTATCGGAGAGAAACGATTTAATGATCGAGAAAACATTTCCAGTTATACCGTAGATGGAAATCTTGTGAAGTAGGTCCTTATGCCATACCTTATCAAAGGCCTTTGATATGTCAAGAGCAATTGCCCTAGAGAGGAAGCCTTTATCAAAAGATTCGCTAATCCTATGAGATATAACCGTTAGCACATCTGCTGTAGATCTGGCAGAGCGGAAACCATATTGCATGTCACTAAGAAGGTTATTTCTGCTGGGGTGGTTGACTACTTTTCTATTTAATATGGATTCCAGCAGCTTACTCATGACACACAGGAGACTTATTGGTCTGTACTGTGAGGGAGATGACTTATCCCATGAATTCTTAAATACAGGGAATACTGATGAGATTTTCCAGGGTGTTGGGAAGCACTTCTCTTTAAGGCAACGCTTAAAGAGTTTTGTAAGTATGGGGGCAAGTTCTGGTTGAAGCTTTTTCAGCACAATGATTGAAATGCCGTCAAGGCCAGTTGCTTTACTGGAATCAAGTTTCTTGATTAGCTTGGCGACCTCACACACAGATATTTGTATGTTGCATAGCGTGTTGTCTGTTATAGGAGGAAATACAGGGAGTTGATGGTCATTGTCGCATAGGGTAGAATTAGCTGCAAAGTTCATGCAAATAGTCTGGCCTTGTCTGATGCTGATGAGATGACCTCGCGTCCATTGATGATAGTTGGGATAGAACGCACGCTTCTGTTCAAGATCCTGTTTGCTACTTGCCAGAACTGGTGGGAACCAAGCTGCTGCTCAGCTACTTTGGATTTAACAGATTGAGCATATAGCTCTCTTGCATGTTTTATTACTCTTTTACAGTGGTTGTTGGCAGTCCTGAAAGCAGCTTTAGTCTCAGTACATCTATTACGTTGGTAGCTATGGAAAAAGTGATTTCTATGCACGATGGCAGCAGCACATTTAGGGGAGAACAATGGCTGGCTGTTAGGTTTTTGTTGGAATTTTTTGGATGGTATGAATCAGTCTATGCCTACAATTAGCTCTTCAGTCAGGTCTGATGCTATGGAGGACACATCCTTTTTAAACATGGAATGCAGGGGTAGATCAGATATAAGTGTACGGTAGCTATCCCAGTCAGCGGTAGAGTATCGATATACAGTACGGTGGAGAGGTACATCTGAAGACTTATTGCATTTCGTTTTTATCTTAACTGATACAACCGAGTGGTCAGAAGATCCCAGAGGAGACAGAACGGAATTTGAACATAGCTCAGGGGAAGTTATGAGAAAAAGGTCTAGAAGGCTAGCAAACTGACCGGAAGTATCGGGTACTCGGGTGGGTTCATGAACAATCTGAGTGAGGTCATAGGCAATGGCAAAATCATGACAGAACCCCCCCCCTCATCATCTGTCTTGTTAGAGTGGGTCAGCCATTCCACATTGTGGACATTGAAGTCACCACAAATGTGGATGTTAGCTGAAGGGTGAGCAGACAGGATATGGTCAATTTTTTCAGATATGCTTTTAAAGATAATAACTCCGCTGTTGTGGGGGTGATAGAGAGCAAATATAAATGCAGTGGTGTAAGCAAGTGCAACCCGGAAGCACATATAAGGTAAATTAGGGTCTTCTGTGGAGATATCCCTACCACATGGAAAGCCATCTTTAATATAGGCACATATTCCATGTCCATGGCGATCTTGGGGGTCAGATTTAGATGTTAAGTTAGAGTATCCTTTAATTATGAATTCGTCAAGGGAAGTGGTCAGCCTTATGCCAGTTTCGCTTAGGAAGAATATGTCTGGTTTTGTCTCCTGTAATTGGGTTTCAACCTCTGGAAGGTTGGAACGTAGACCCCTTATGTTGGAGAAGGAGACATGATAGTAGGAGGTCTACATTGTAGGATGGGGTTCTAGGTTTACACATATTTTTCTGGAGGTATTTCATGTTGAGGATTGGGATTTGTGGAACAGGTTGACAGACTTGGTTAGAGCAGGACAGAGAGAGAAAGTAAGAGAGAAAAATTTTTTTTTTGTAGCCATGATAAGGTAATGCCGTAACAATTACCCACTAGTATGGCAGCGAGAGGCCCCACTAGAAACTACTGCATGGTCCAGAGTTCATTCATCAAATGGCAATACAGCAGTCCCAGTATTTTGCACCTGGTGATAGGACGGCCTCCTTAGTGGTTAATCCAAGGTTCGGGTTCAGGACTATCAGGCGGATAACATCAGCCCAGATGAAACGTTTACCTCCAGTACCCTTAAGAGTGACATGGCCACAAGGATAGACATAGGAACAGAAAATTTCCGACATCTCAGGCTACTGTTCAGGAAGTACTGTCATCTTGGAGAGCAGCTTTTTCTTCACCCTTTGTCAGAAACATCACTCATTGGAAATAAGGACTGAGGGACAAATAAGAAGAAGCGAGAGTAGCTTATGGGAAAAATTATTATTGTAAAAGACTTTCCAGCATCTCGGGACCTCATTTTGCTGCTTGTCGGGAATATGTACATCAAGGAGACATATACTACGAGTTCATCAGAGCATGTTCAACGAAGGTACTTGTAAAACAGTCTTGTAGTGTAATTCAAATCTTGTCAGTAGCTGAATACTTGATGCTTCGCCAGGGCTATCAAGGGTATTTTTTATCGTGACGCCATCACTAGACAGGGTGCCTACCACAGCTTAAGAGATTCCCATCTACCTTTGAGAGAAGGATAGACAGCGCCAGTTTCTCAATTTGGTATTTTACCTCATGGTACATACGGCGCCTCGCCTTCCCAAATGGTCACCCATCTGGTACTGGCCAGGCTCAGCATTGCTTAACTTCAATGATCTGGTGAGAACCGGTGTGTCAACGTGATTGTGCCGTATTGTCAAGACTTCCAATTCTTATATTGTCATCGAAATCGGTGAAATCGTCCATTTTTCAATAAAATCGATTGCTTCCTTTCTCTAGTTGGGAACCCATTGCAGTATTGTACGGGGATAAAGTTTCACATAACTCCCAGCAGTGACTTAGTCCACAATACATTGTAGCTTACATTGCACTGTGAAGAACATACTGTTGATTTTTTAAAATTATTATTATATATAATGGCTTGAATTAAAGTTTAAAATGCAAAAGTCAAGTATCATGGTTCAAGTGTGCTCTAAGCAGAAACATTCATTTCAAACACACCCTGTTTTATCCAAGAATCTACTGTTGATTTTATATGCTGGGCCCTTCTGCTTGTACAGTGATAAAACTTATTAAAATGCTTATGATGTTAGGCTATATAAGGATGTTAACTTTGGTCAAAATTGGACTTCCTTTTTTTTTTAATCGGAATTTTTTGATTACCGATATGATTTAGAGACATTTTGATACAAGAAGACTCACAGACACAAAGTACATTTGTGTGAAATTTAAAAAAATAAAAAATAAAATCAACTTAGTCGTTTCAGAGTTCATAGGGAACAAATTCTCACACACAGACAAAGTGCCTTTTATATATCAGTAGAGATATAGATTAAGATGTAGCAATTAAAATATTTAAAAAGAAAAAGAAACCTGTACTTATGTGGCATTCTCTGGTTGTTAAAGAAAAAATTACTTGTTTATGAAGAAACCAAAGTGCTTGTTTAGAAATCCTATTCTTATCTTCAGTATGCATCATGTCGAACTTTGGAATTGGCATGGAATTTACCCATCCCACACATGTTTTCCTTTGCCGTTCCCTGTGAACTGAACTTGCTACCTCAACTGTTCTACATCTACTAACCCAAAAACTCTCATAGATTCTTTCAACACGGCGATACCTTTGGAGTCTACTCTTTTGAACACCTCTCTCTATACTGTTCAGATTTTATCTTCCTCTGAGGTCATCAGATCTTAAGCATGTCTTTAAAACACGCAGTACACATCCTCTGTATGAATTTTACATCATTTCTCTCCATGCCACGCATGTCTTCAATCCTCAGTTGCATAGGTTTCAGTTCCAGAATGAAGCATACATGTTTCTTAAAAAGTTTACTGCAATGAAATATTATCTCAACTTTTCAAACAAAGAAATAGAAAATGTCAACTCACATGCGAGCATCTTTGAGGCTGATCATTCGCTTCATGGAAGCAAATTTTTTGTTGCTACTGTTCTTGGATTTTCTCTTTGCCTGAAACATATAGAAAGAACATTTTTCATTTACATATGTTAGGTCTAAATATTAGAGTTATTTCCCTTGGACTGTAAAAAAGAGAGTTATCGCCCTTGGAGAAAAGTAAATCTGTCATATACACCTTACTTCCCATCTTTGTAGTTTAATATACATTAACAGTGTATTTTTAACCATAGTTCAAACCATTTCTTCCAATCCAAATTAATACAAAATAACGAGTCTGCTACCCATGTTGATACATGATTACATTTCTGTATTTTATTATAGGGGAACTTTTTTTTTTAACTTTAGAAATCAGAAGAACACAAAGATATTTCATATCTATATTTTAGGGCAATCTGACATATTCCTCAAGACAAGATTGGCAAAATAATATTGAACCCTATATCACATAAAAGGAACCAAATTTCCTAATCACCGGTAGGTTACTATGTAAACAGTTTAAAATGAGCAGAAATATAAGCAATATAAACAGAACTTAAATAAATAAATAATAAAGTTTTTATTTATTTTAAACAATATATATAATCACATAATTAATAATTGTAATTTGTTTTAAAATTAAAGGATGATACTTTTTTAAAAAAATATTTTAATTTATTAAATAAATGACATTATTATTATTATTAATATTATTATTAGTAGTAGTAGTAGTAGTATTTTTTGGACGTAAGAACGATATTTTAATAATGTCATTTTTTTAATAAATTAAATTAATAAACCCAATAATAATGATAATGACAATAATAATACTTAAAAAGTATGATTTTTACATCCAAAAAATACTACTACTAATAATAATAATAATATTAATAATAATAATTATAATGTCATTTATTTCATAAATTAAAATATTGTTTTTAAAAGTATCATTCTTTAATTAAATAAATTACAATTAAACTATTAATAGTTAATTATCAAATATGTGATTATATTGTTTTAAATTTTAAAAAAATATGTCCTGTATATAATGTTTAAAATAAATAAAGTATTTATTGTTTTAAAAAAAAAAAAAGAAAAAAAGTTCTGTTTATATTGCTTATGTCCTGCTAATTTAAAACTGTTTACATAGTAACATACCGGTGATTAGGAAAATTTGGTTCCTTTTATGTAATATAGGATTTGAGATTATTTTGCCAACCTTGTCTCAAGGAATATGCCAGATTGCCTATTTTAGATCCATTTGTAGCAATGTTAAATATATTTATATTGTTATTTATATCTATTAAGTACAAAACAGATCTTTTCTCTTTCTGCGGAACAATATGCTAATGAGGCTACCGAATGGTTCAAAGCAGCAACTGAAGCACACGTTCCCACACGGAAGTTCTTTAGCAAACCAGACACTGCAGAATGGTTTAACTCTTATTGTGCAGCTATGACTCAAAGGTAGCACGCAGTCCACAGATTCGTCGATACTTATCTACAGTTTATACCTTTATTTGATGTTACACCAATATTGAAAGGTACTTATAATCTTAGCTTATATCATTACTTAGAAAAC
The DNA here is from genome assembly GCF_053919585.1 of Euprymna scolopes. Lineage (NCBI taxonomy): Eukaryota > Metazoa > Mollusca > Cephalopoda > Sepiida > Sepiolidae > Euprymna > Euprymna scolopes. The sequence goes on from NC_136513.1 coordinate 10,007,596, forward strand.
TATATTAAGTAGATACTACTGATTTCTCCCCGACCTTTTGTGGGCTCAAGGATGCAGAGTTAAAACTAAAAATGAAATCCTAATATTATTTTGAATCATACTTTAACATTTTATCCTATTCTTATATTAATGTATTAAAAATTTTTTAATCATGTTTTAATCCCTCTTTTAAAACATAATTGTTACAAATTTAAATGCTGCCACCAGATGCTTCGTACTTACCTTTCTATTCTCCGCTTAAAACAAGAGGGGAAGCATAGTCAATTCTGTTTTAATTCTTTTGAAGAATAGAATTTTTCATTATATATATACTAGCGGGGGGTACCCGGCATTGCCCCGGTGTTTGAAGGGGTGTGTGGTTTTGGGTAAATCAAAACTCCTGGAGGGGGGAGGGGGGTAAAATTTTTAAAAAAAGTGTTGGTAGGTGAGTATGAGGATCGAACCCGAACCCTTGAGACAAAGTTGGAAATTAAAGTGTGAAAAAAAAATCGTGTAACGTTAACCACTGGGCCACCGCGACATACTAACGGAAACACGTTTGAATTTAAGTAATAAAAACAGAATTGACATGTGGCCGCGATAAAAGTTAACTCTACTGCTTCTATTTGATCTCATTAATGAGGTCCTAGAAGTAGCGGACTTAACTTTTGCTGCAAGGCACGTGGCCGCAATAAAAATTAACTCTGCTGCTTCTATTTGACTTCATTAATGAGTTTTTTGCTGCGGGGCAGCTTTTGGGTTTTTTTACCAAACTTTAACTGATTTTTCCCCAAGATGTTTGGGAGGGGGAAACCAGCTCCCCATTGTCCAAATTGAATAGCAATTGTCTGATATATAGAGTTTGGTCTCACATTGATCAAAGCTGATTGCTTCTGGACGTTTTCCGGCGCAATGTCGAGAACGCCGTTTGAATTTAGTTTCACTTTATTTATACTAAAAAGCAGGACAAACAGGCAACAAAGCGAAATCGCGCGAATCTCATAAAAGTCGACGTAAATAAATCTAGAGGCGACCCGCGTTCCCAAATTGTAGATATTATTATCTAGAGAGTATATAAATAGTTCTAAGCAATCGTACCCCCCCCGGGAGCGTCGGCGAAAAAAGTCTTTGCGAGACATACATGAAATGGTCACACACATTTTGCCTTTTATATGTAATATATATATAATTATTAACTCAAATGACCTTGTAACGGGTGTTGTAACCCACATCTGGTTTACGACTTCCAGTTCCGCATGCATACATAAACGTAAACCCATAACAGCGTAAACAAATAAACACAAATCGCTACTTTCACAGAATTTGACCTGCGCACTGAAATATTAATGTTATTATTCAAAATTATTTTCTTCTACACTACCAACATAAATAAATAACCCCGAAAATATGTTTTTTTTAAATTACGTTACAAATAAATAATCAACGTGACAATAAAACGTATTGTTTTACTGTATACATTTTCAGTGTCCCAATTGTTTTGGAGTTTTTTCGCGTTTTAATTAAAAGATATATCAAAATTTTAATTTAACTTTTATGGTATCTGTTCAGTGCACATTTACCTATAAGTACGGCAAACCACTTCTAATTCAATGGCTGTAAGTTATTTTTTTTTCAAAAACAATTATAAACAGAACGACTCATAGAAATTTATCTTTACATGTTAATATACTTTCATAGAAATGTTTCTGTTATATCACAAAAAAACATTTTCTTTACGTCACAAGTGTCACGCTTATACATTAATTTCATCGCTAATATAACATACTGACCCAACAGGTCATGGGTAGTCTAGTATGTATATATATATATATATATATATATATTTAGTAATTTATAAAAATATATATGGCAAATACAAAATTTTATAAATTACTAGCTAGCTCTACCTATGTATTGAGCACTGTTAAAATACTTAAAGTTTAAGCATAAAATTATACTTTCGTATTATTATTATTATTATTATTATTATGTGATTAAACGAAGTATATATATATATATATATATATATATATATATATATATACACACACACACACACACACATACTAGCGGGTGCACCCAGCATTGCCCGTTTAGGTGGTGTAGTAAGGAACACCGGGAGGGGAGGAGGGAATCAAAACACTAGCGGGGGTGCTCAGGTGTCTGTAGGTGGTGTAGTATGGAACAACCGGGGGGGGGGGGATCATACCAACAGTAGGCAGAGGTGTTAAAAAGAAAAAAAAAGTGGTAGTAGGCAGGCAAGAACCTATAACGCAAAGAAAAAAAAAAAGGTTAAAAAAAAAAACGTGACGTCTTAGCCAATATCTCCATTGTCCGACTGGAAGTTCAGAACATTGAAATTAAGCGAAGTCAATCGAAAAGAAGATGATGACTTGCTAAAATGTTGGTGAAAAATCTGCCCTCCTCCTTGTACAAAACTGGCCAGTTGAGGGTGAAGGAATTAATGTTTTGGGCTGATTTTTTTTATATTTGTCGTCCGAAGGACTTAGCTTTAAAACAATACTGATCTTGCCAGGATTCGTCACCTCTCAGTTTCCGATGGTTCGTTGTTCTAAACAAGTCTTGAGAGGTGACTGGTTTGCAGTAGACAGAACAGTTTCCGATGGTTCGTTATTCTAAACAAGTCTTGAGAGGTGACTGGTTTGCAGTAGACAGAACAGTTTCCGATGGTTCGTTGTTCTAAACAAGTCTTGAGAGGTAGGTGACTGGTTTGCAGTAGACACTTCCACAGAGCAAAATATTCTTACTGTGTCGAGACGGAAAAAACGTGCGAAATTGCTACAGAAAAGGTTTAATATTTATGGAGATATTCTGGTTTCTGATTGGTTGGTAGCAGAATGTGAATTAATTCGATTCGTCAGTTCCTAGCAGCATAGTTTATAAATAGAATCGTCCGACTGTGTGGGATCATACCCCATTATACGTCCAAAATATTGCAACATCCTCCCTATTTTTTTTATAATGGGGAAGTCCCTTATGTTCGTTCTGCTCAAAAATAAATATCGCATAAAGGCTTTTTACTCAGATAGCTTCTTCTCTCAAACTGCTAGACCTTTGAATTCCCTCCCAGGCCTCTGCTTCCCTGACTGTACTGAAATACAGATGTTCAAGTGTAATGTGAACAGACATCTCACTGCCCAACTCCCTACATAATATCTCTGCAAATCTGATCCCAAATAGTATTGCTTTGTTTGGAGGTGAATTAAGAATAAAAAATTTAAAATAAAAAAAACACTTATGTAATTCATATTATTTGGATTCATCAGACTACTGTCTCATCCTGAATGTGATTTTCACAACGTTTTGATGAATGTAACTTCCAACTTTCTGAAGAAGTTCTTCAGGTGTATCTTGTTGAACTCAGGAATTTAGATGAAATTTCAAGCAAAACCCTTTATTTACTTCACAAGGGTAGCATGCTCTTGTTCCGTCAGTCATGACTGTGTAGAGGTTCTAAGCAATTCGCAATTGTATTTTTTTCGGCCGCCCACACTGAAGAGTAGACCTTCAACCTTCAGGAGAATATCACTTTTTACAATTGATTTGGGTTTGTATTATTATACACATAGATTCAAAAAAGTTGTCACAAAACAAACATATAAAACAATTAAATGTTATCAAAGGCAAGATAAGTTACTTTTCTACCAAACTGGATATGTTTTTAGTGTTTTAATTTTATGTAACATGTTTATTCAGCTCGAAAAACATACAGTGCTTACCGACGTATTGGAAAATTAAAAAGGGTGCCCGACTCTCTCTTGAACACGGTAAGTTTGGGAAAAGGAGTTAAAAATAAAAAACTATGCAAAATACTGTTAGAAACTCGCTCAATACATGTTACCGTGACATAGGCTGACATATATTTTGTGGGTTTTTAACAGTATTTTGTCCAGATTTTTTTTATTTTTAACTCCTTTTCCCAAACTTACTGTGTTCAAGAGAGTCGGGTGCCATTTTAAATTTTCCAATACCTTGGTAAACACTATGTTTTTCAAGCTAAATAAACATGTTACATTAAATAAAAACACTAAAACAAATATCTAGTTAGGTAGAAACTATTACTACGATACTATCCCATTGATTACTGTACACACAATAACCCTTATCCCCGAGTGGCTCCTGGGCCTTGATAAGTGGTGAACCCCATGTATAAAAAAAAAAAAGAAAAAAAAAGTATTGATAACATTTATTTGTTATATATTTGTTTTTTTTTTGCAACTTTTTCGAATGTTCATAGTAATACAAATCCATTGATTTTTCCAAGTATTTTAACCACTGGGTCCTTACGAGTTCGACAGAAACATTTCCGAGTAACAAGATACACCTGAAGAAGGACGGAGGTTGCATCGACCGAAACGTTCAGAAAATCACACTCCAGATAAGAACAGTAGTCCGATGAATTCAAATAATACGAATAACCAATCCTCATCTCAAAAAATTCAGAAACGTCATTTATGCACTTGAAACACGCTAAATAAAATAACCGGCGGCGGTGGAGGTACTTATGTATTTTTGGTAGCACGCGGAAGTGGAGAGTGTTTTGTAATTATTCTGTGCTTCTACCTTACTTGGCCTTTTGGTCAAGATCAAAGTGTAGTTAGATTAGGATCCACAGAGTGATTGAGGTATTTTGGTAAATGTTGCCAGTCAAGAGTAAGACTTCAAAGTCTCATCTGTTACATAGTCAAAAAGACCCTGTACCCTCCCCCTCCCAATTTCTTGTAGGGCCTTGTGCCTAATTTTGTTGAATTGAATTTTTTTGTACGTTTTTTATGTTCAATTTTTTCTTTCTCAATAAAATATATAAACAAGATCAAAGTGTAGTATCTGTTCTCTCAGTTACTAAACTTGACCCACCACCGGGCTTTCGGGCTAGGTTAAGGTGTTTTTTCTTACTAACTTTTGTTAGCAAGGACCGACCCCCTCCTTTGGGGAGTCAGGACCTAGAGGACCGACTCCACATTTGTGGGAGCTTGGACCCGGAAACCGATCCCCTCTTTTGGGAGACTGGAATCTCGGGACCAACACCACTATCGCTGGTAGTTGAGACCTTCTTTTTTCATTTGTTGTTTTTGCATGTTGTTTTTTCTTCGTTTCAGTCTCACTTCTCGAGACTGGGATGGTCTAATTTCTCAACACTTAATTGCCTGAGCAGCACTCTGACCTGCCAGGCCCAAACTTTGTCTATCTTCGCTGCTCTCCCAGTGGATCGAGCAGACAGGGTTCTCTTTCTCGCTTCCGTTGGGGTAAGTTAGTGGGTAGGGTGACGTGGGGTAGGGCGGGTGCTTCGTTTCTGCTCCCCTCTGTGGGCAGGGATGCCTATCCCCTCTCTCTCTCTTAATTGCGACGCGGCACTCTGACCCGCTAGCACCCACTGCGTCTTTCTTCTCTGCTCTCCCCCCCTCGCGGGGGGATCTGAGCTGCTAACCCGACATCCCCGTGAGGGGAAGTCAAAAACTCTAATTTCTTCAAAGTCCGCTCCTCCCCCTCCTCCCCCTCCATTCCCCTGGGTTTTCTTTTCCCCCACTACACTTTGGTCCGCGCCAGCGGCCAGTGCAACCGCCACGATGCCAGGCAGGAGGGGTACGTCACCCCAAATGCGCAGCATCTCAACTGCGAACGACTCCCTATGTGAGGGAGCTGATGCATCTCCCGGCGAGACGGCGCCAGGAAACAAGGTAGGGCCCCGGCGCGCGGCGACCTTGGAAGGAAGCGGGAGGGTAGGGCCGCAGCCCGCGGCGACCCCCCTGAAAAGCACCTGCAACCGCTCCCCAAGAGGGCAACCCAGCGGAAAAAGCTGCCGTTAAGTCACTAGCTGGGGAAAGTGCAGAACCCAGCCAACCAGCTGCACCCCAGGACGGCAGAACCAAGGGAGGAAGACCGGGGAACCCATCCCCTGCTCCCCCAAAGGGCGACTCCCCAACAGAAAAGGAGGAAAACAGCACCGCGGTCCAAACCGAGGCGCTGGACGAAGATATAATAGCCTCCATCTGCTCACTATTCGGCGGGGAAGACAGTGATTGGTCCCCCAACACTCCCCAAGAGGACCAAATACGGAAAAGGGGTGACTCTCCGGCCAGTGGTAACAAAAGCAAGCTGGAAGGAGAGACACCCTTGACAGTACCCACCAAGGCTCCAGCTGGGAACACGGCACCAGAAGGGGAGACACCTCCATCCCCCAAGGGGACAGCCACCCAGCAAAGGAAGAAAATAAGAAAAGGGAGCGGCCCGGAGAGCAAACCAAGCCAGGACGAAACAACGCCAAAGACACAATGGCCTACTTTGCCTGGTAATGGCCCAGTTCCGAAACCAAAAATGCCCATAACAAGAGAGAGCCCCACAACACCAGCTACGCCCCCCAACCCGAGTCCAGCTGACACCCACCAGGATGGAGGACCGGCATGGGGCCCCAAAGAGCAGCAAGGGAAGTTGACGCCCGAAGACTACAGAGCACTCTTCGACTCCACTTACAAGGAGTATACCCAGGGGAACAACATCCAACCCCTCCCGGGTCAAGTGGAAGTTCTGGAGAAAAGAGTGCTCTCGCTGATAACTTCAGACACCAAGACAAGGGGTCTGACGGGCGTCAACAAGGACACCATGATGAACGTGTTGCTGGAGCAGAACATTCCCGCCAACTACATCTGTAGAAGGAGTTACGCACAGTGGGATGTTCTGCTCCCCACCTCCGAAGACGCAGTCAGGCTGTCCAGGACCTGCCATCAGAGCAGGAACATAAAGCTCCAACCCATCTATATGAACAAGAGGAGAGCAAATGTTTCTGCTCTAAACGTCCCCTGCTATATGGAGGCCAAACAACTGGGGGCTATCCTAAGCCAGTATGGAGACGTAGAGGAAGTCACCCCGGTCCGCGGATTAAGAAACATCATGACCGGGGACTACAAAGTACAGATGGTCCTGGACAAGGCTGGATTCTACGCCATCCCAGCCACACTCAAGTTCGGAGAGTGGACACTCTCCCTTATAGTGGAAGGGAGGAGGCCTCATTGCTGGCTGTACACACAACAAGGGCATATGGCTAAGGACTGTCCAAAGAGGAATGGAGGGAAGAAGCCCACAAAAGCGGCGGGAACAAGCGTGACAACAAATCAAGCCGCTGCTCCCGCGCCGGCCGCAAATCCTCCAGAGGCACCGACAGGCTGGGTGACGGTCGTAAAGAAAGGCAAGATCAACAAACAGCCATCCTTGCAGACAGTCACCCAAGACCAAGAACAACCGAAGAGCGAGACGGAGAAAATGGACACACAGACACCCTCCTCCTCAAACAAGAGGAAACTACCAGAATCTGAGGAGGAGGCCGCGTCAGAGGCAGAGGAAGAGACAACAACAGTCTCTATGGCCCTGAGCGCAACAGAGATCAGGAGGGCCAGGAGGAGGAAAAGCCGCAAGACACGCGCAAACCCTCCTACCCCCACTGAGACTGAGAAGGACTCCCTCGCAACAACAACACAGGATGAGCCCCCTGTGATCTCAACACCCCAGCAACCCGAACAACCTTCCCCCTCTCCTATAAAGGCCCCAAGAAACTCTTCCCGCCCCTCATCCCGTGACAGGAGCCTAATAGAAGAAAACGAGCAGGCTACCCCCTCCCCAAGCGCTCAGCCTCCCCATCAACCAAAAGAGGTCCCCTCCCCCACTCCCAAAGTCCGCACTGAACGGACCAAAAAGCTCCCCTTCCTGCCAGGAAGCAGGATTTGTGAAACAGACCCTCTCCAACCGGCTCCGGACCTTAAAGGACAACAGAAGGTCCGGTACAATAAACTCAAAAACTTTGAAAAAGTCGGTGGAGACCTAGTAACAGACCCCACTAAATTCAAGGACGCTCCCTTGTTGACCACTTTCGTTAGGGTCGACAAGGACGCTAGGACTGGAGGAATGTGGGCAATGATTAAGGCAGCGAAGAATGCGATCCCAGGCCAGCAGCTGGTGGATAGGGACCATCCTTCACTGACCAACATTTTCTTTAAATGTGAGGGTAGAATCCCCATGTATGTACACCCATCGCTATACAGGGCACTCAAACTAACCTTCCCCCTGGACGTGGGGGGCGTGGCCAAGGATGGATCACCTTCATCGGATTTACTTACCGGCAGCCTTGACCAGGCCTGCCATGTCCTCACTGCCCAGGATTTCAGACCCGTCTGTGACAGTGCTTGAGGTAAGTGATCATGTCTTTGAACTTGGCTACATTGAATGTGAGGGGCATCAGGTGTCGAAGCAAGGCCTCGCGCGTTGTGAGAGACTTGGTGTCCCTCAAGGTAGATATTGCCGCTATCCAGGAGACCCACTTTGTTTGTGACGGGGATTGTCAGGTGCTGGTAAACGATTACGATGTCTACTCAGCATATGGCAATACCTATAGTCGTGGAATCTCCTTGCTAGTGAGTCGCACCCTGTCAGCGTCGGTGAATGTTGTTCACGCAGGCGAGGACGGGCGGGCGCTTGTTGTTGATGTTGCTGTTAATTGTAGTGTTTTTCGGATTGTTGCTGTTTATGCTCCCAATGCTGCTGTAGAGAGGGCAACCTTTTTTCGACGGTTGGAGGGCTTCTTAGTGGATCCGGAACGGTTAGTTTTAATGGGGGATTGGAATGCAATCCTTGATCCCAAAATAGATAAGGTCGGGGGGACTAGCGGGTCGGCGTGGTGTGACAGCAGTCTGTCTGACCTGATGGCCTCGTGCGATCTCGTCGACAGATTTCGTCTGGATCATCCGGGGCGGGAGATGTGGACGTGGCATCCTGTAGTGCCTTCCCATCCAAGCACTTACTTGGATCGGATGTTAGTTAGAAGAGGCGATGTAGACTTCCTATCTTGCCCCACGTTCCACTTGCTAGGACACTCGGACCATAAACTTGTTATGGCCCGTTTGAGCTTAAGTGCTAGGCCTAAACTGGCCGGATACTGGAAGTTCAACAGCACCTTGTTGGAGCTGGAGGACTACCGGTTGAAGGTCACTGAGCTAATTCAGCGGGCTTTAGTGGGGGCGGTTACAGGGAGTAAGTGGTGGGTTAGTCTCAAGGCCAAAATTAGGCGCTTCTCTGTCCAGTATAGCCAACGCCTCGCGATAGATAAGGCTAAGGCAAAGAAGCGTTTAGAGGATAAGCTGACCCGGGCGGTGGAGGGGGGGGACCCCCTAGAGTTAGCACTAGCTAAACAAGATCTCAACCGCTTGGCTAGCGAGCGGTATGAAGGTCAAGTAGTTAGGGCTAGGTTAAACAAAGTTTCTAACGAGGCTGTGAATGTTGACGCTGTTGAGCGTAAGGCTGCTTTAAGGCGCGGTTCGGATGGGTACATTCGTAAAGTACATAACCTGGAAGGACAGCCCTTAGTATCGACTCGGGAGATCTGCGAGGGGTTTCGGGAGCATCTATCGGTGCGCTTCACCCAACTACCCGGACTCAGGGTTGATGAGTTTGGCAGCTATTTGGCTGACTCGCCCCGCCTCACGGCGGCTCGGGCGGCTAGCTGTGATGGTCTTATTACTGAACATGAGGTCATTACTGCGTTGAAGCAGGTCAGCTATAACAAATCCCCGGGGCTTGATGGTTTACCCTACGAGTTTTACTTGAGGCTGTCGCCCATGTTGGTCCCTATTCTGAAGGATATGTTCAACCATTGGTTTGCCCAGGGTTCCATCCCTGGACAGGTGACCAAGGGTGTGATCACATTGCTGAGGAAAAGTCAACGGCATGGTGGGAGGGAAAACTTTGATGATTTTAGGCCCTTGACTCTGCTAAACACAGAGTTAAAGATTTTGGCAAAGATTCTTGCGAATCGCTTGCAGGTTGTCATCACTGACTTGATCGAACCGGACCAGACTTATGCTGTGAAGGGGAGATCGATTCAAGACAATTTGCACTTGATACGCTCGATCATAGAGGGGACAGAAGACGACGCCGAAGCCGCGCTGATCAGTTTGGATCAGTCCAAGGCATTCGATAGGGTCGACCATCGGTTCCTAGGATCTGTGCTAGAGGCCGCCGGATTTAATCCGGACTTCCGCAAGTGGATCTTTGTTCTGTATGACAGGCCGACGGTAGCGGTGCAGATCAACGATAAGCTGTCGGAGTCATTCGCTGTCTCTCGGTCGGTGCGACAGGGTTGTCCGCTATCGCCTCTGTTGTACGTCCTGGCGTTGGAACCCCTCCTTCGCAAGTTAAGGGACGAGGCGGCTACACCAGTCCTGCGCGGAATAGCTCTCCCTGGAGGCACACGAGCCAGGGTTTCCGCGTTCGCCGATGACGTCACCGTGTTCGTGTCTTGCCTCACGGACGTTCAAGCGGTGGTCGAGGCGCTCGCTCGATACGAAGAAGTAACAGGGGCCATCTTCAACCGTAGCAAGTCTGTTGGCCTGCGGTTGGGGGCCTGAACCGGGGTAAACTCGCTTCCAGGTATTTTCAGCTGGACCGATAGACCGGTCCGCATTCTCGGTGTCTGGTTTGGACCGGGACTTCAGCTGGAAAAGAATTGGTCGGAAGTACAGTCTAAGGTCAAATCGTCAGTAAAGACTTGGATTGGAAGGAAATTGTCCTTGAAGGGTCGGGCGGAGGCGTGTGCTACATACGTCTTTCCGCTCATCCTTTACCGTTTGTCTGTACTTCCTCTCCCTGCAGAACGACTAACCCGCTTACAAGGGCGCCTCGATTCACTTTTGTGGAACGAGGGTAAGCATTATGTCTGCAGAGAGGTCTGTGTTCAAAATCCGAGCTAGGGAGGCCTGGGTCAGCCCAGTCTCTTGTGTCATAGAAATGCCGAGAGATTGGCTTTCCTGGGTCGTTCGCTTGAAGGAGACGCTCCTTGGGTCCCTGTGGTTGAGAACTCGTTTCCCAATCTCAAACCCAACCCTTCGGTAGAAGGTCGTCGTAGACCGAAGGGGGAGTCCAAGTTCTTCTCCGAATGCCGAACCGCTCTTAGAGCTTTGCCGGGGACCAATGTCCTCGATCAGCCAAGGAAGAAACTGTATCGGGATTTAGTGGAGGGGACCGTGAAGGATCCACTTTGTAGGCGGATGGGATGGTCGATGGAGGTTGTCCGTTCTCAATGGCGTTGGGCGCCGGGACGGGAGATTCTGAATAACTCGGAATTCTCCCTGACTTGGCGACTGGTCCGAAATGCGCTGCCCCTCTTCGACGTACTTTTCCGGTATAAAGAACATACCAGTCGCTTCTGTCCGTGCTGTGACGAACGCGAGCCCGAAACAATCGAGCACGCGTTTTTTAGTTGCAGCCGGATACAGCCCCTATTAAAGTACGTCGAGGGGGTAACAGCTCGCATCGATGCCGAGTGTCTGCTCGATCTCGACGTAGGAACTTTTGTGTACAACATGGAGCCGCCGTTCCCCAGGGAGGAAAGTTTGGTTTTCCTGGCAATCCTAGCAGTAGCGCGCATGACCATTTGGATCGCGCGCCTCAAGTTGGTCCACGAAGGGACATCTGTTCCTGATCGGGATCTGATCGTTTACTTTAAACATTTGCTTAAAGTAAAGATCAGATGCGATTGGAAGAGGTTGCCTAGAGTGGAATTTGACAAGAGGTGGGTGCACAGCACTAGTTTGTGCATCCGTCGAGGAGCCAAGTTTCAATACGTGTTCCCTCCTTAGGCATGGCATGGGCGGTGCTGGGTCCTACGGAACCCATCCCGCCTAGGTTAGCATTATAAGTTCAGTAAAGTAACTCTTGACTGGTGGTACAAATGAGATCCTGTTCCTGATTTTATTTTTTGGTATTAGAGAACCTCTGAGTCTGCCCAACCCCCCTGCTCCTCATCTTTATTTTCTGATGCCCCCGGTCATCCCCCTACTCAGAGGTCACCTTCCTACCCCCTCCATCCGTTGCTTTATTTTCTCCCACCTCCATTAAGGCGACTTCCCCAAACCCCATTAGGGATGCTCTGCTTGTTTTCGGTTCCCCGGAAAACAGTGGGGGATCTAGCCACATAGAATAGTACAGGGGGGTCTTACTAACAACACATTAGTAGTTTTTTCCTTATTTTTGAAATGAACATTTTCATTAGTTTTTTCCCACTCCACGAACATTTTATGCCAATTAATTCAAGAACTCTTTCTAATGAAATCGAACTTTATTTTCTCACACATACACACACACACACAAAAAAAAAAAAAAAAAAAAAAAAAATGCACACACAACATACAGAAATGAATATACAAATTGTACATAGTTAAATTTTGCATTGAACGCTGGGGTTATTAGTTAGATTAGGATCCACAGAGTGATTGAGGTATTTTGGTAAATGTTGCCAGTCAAGAGTAAGACTTCAAAGTCTCATCTGTTACATAGTCAAAAAGACCCTGTACCCTCCCCCTCCCAATTTCTTGTAGGGCCTTGTGCCTAATTTTGTTGAATTGAATTTTTTGTACGTTTTTTATGTTCAATTTTTTCTTTCTCAATAAAATATATAAACAAGATCAAAGTGTAGTATCTGTTCTTCATTGCTGCACTTCCATTTCTTGTTCTCTTTCGGTGAAGGAGCGGCCCACTGCCCAGTCCTTCACGACTGAAACAATTTTTTATTTTTGTACCTTTTCTCCACGTTAAAAAACGACCCTGGTGTCTAACTCTGTCCCGTGGGAAGGCATTGTAAATAGGTACCTTACAATTTAATTAACAAAAAGAGAGAGAGAGAGAGGGGGGGGAGTGATATCGTGAAACTTGAATCTAACCGGAAAAAGTATTTAAAAATAGCGCCGTACCAAAAATATATAAGCACCTTCTCTATTTATTAAGAATAGCTTTCAAAATATATTTCAGCACAGTAACATAAGTATCATTATTTTTATTTACTGTAAGGACTAAAAAAGATTCCAAATTATTGATTTTAATTTCAAAACGTTTATGTGCGGAATTTTCCCCACTTAAGGGAAAAGAAAAAGATGTATACGTATCCAACGACGGAAAGAAAATGTACACGAAAGCTCAAGTAAATTGATCAAGTAGTTTTATTTTTTGGTGCTAGTGCAGAGAGTGATCCGCGCTATTTTTTAAATCGTATTTCCAAGTTTAATTAAAGTTTTATGATATGTTTTTTTTTTTTATTCAACTGTAAGGTTGAAGTATAGAATAGGTACAAAACACCCTCCCCTCCTTTCCCCATGTTAAGAAATGCCTTTTTAAATAATAACGTTATTATTTACGTCGGGATAACTCTCTGCGCTAGTACCTATTTTTTATGATTGTTGTTTGTTTTGTTTTGTTTTTGTTTTTTTGCTAACTTTGGTCTAAGAAAAAAAAATCATGGCACGTGGTTATAGAAAAGTAACACGAGAGACGTAGTATTATTAGTTAGAAATTGTTGTTTTGCTTTTTTTTAGGTAAATGAAGTTTGCTAAGAGGAAAAAATAATTTATTTAAAATGAAAAAGAGTTCAATACGAAGTAAAATAATATATAAACGTTCGAAGAATTAAAAAAAAATGTTAGCTTACCATGATGGGAAACTTGTTTTGCTGAAGCACAAATGTGATCTCTACTAGGAGAGTTAGGTTTTCAAGGGAAGTAATTCGGCTATTTTTCCCAGTCTTTCTCTACTTCATTTTCCTTTCTTTTGGTGTCAAGATCAAAGTGTAGTATCTGTTCTTCAGATGCTGCACTTCGTTTTCTTGTTCTCTTTCGGTGGAGGAGAGATCCTTCACGACTGAGGCAATTTTTATTTTTGTACCTTTTCTCCACGTTAAAAAACGACCCTGGTGTCTAACTCTGTCCCGTGGGGAGGCATAGTAAATAGGTACTTCATTTTCCTTTGATTTTAGCAAAAATGTAATATAGTTAACTACTATGAAATCGAAAATATAATCGGTACTTGTACGAAGAAAAGCGACAGATCAAACAAAGGGGCATAAATAGTAAATTATTAAGTAGTACAGAATAGTTACAAAACACCATCCCCTCCACATGTTAAGAATGGCTTTCTAAATAATAACGTGGCTTTCTAAATAATAACGTTATTTCACCGCGGTATATAATAAGAACATAGGTAAATTTAGTTAAGCAACAAAAACAGTACTTTAATTTAATTAATTAAAATTTTTAATAATTTCCAATTATATTTTCTTAAATTTAAATTAAAATATTTTTTAAATAAAGTAATTTATTAAAAACGAGCAATAAGCAAAAATTGAAAGAAAGGAATTTAAAATGTTTTCTAAAGTAATCTGAGTTATGTCCCCTGTTTCTGCCTTTTTTTTTTTTTTTTTAATTAATCTGTCACCTTTCTTTGTACAAGCAACATAATATCTGCCAAACGATAGAAAATTTAATATTGTATCTATAGGTATATTTTCTATGTAAGTTTTTTTTTTTAATGTAAGTTTTGTTATTTCAAAATCCGTTTTGTTACTGCAAGTACCTAATTAATCAATTAAAGATGACCGTCGATTATTTTTCAGGTGGTTGATGGCCGTCATAAAATAAAATAAATGGTTAGTAGTTTCAGTCTTGAAATATTAAAAAAAAAAAATACCTATCGTCTTTAACCGAACATCTGTTTGTCATCTTTCTTTGCTATTGTCGTTAACTCTTGTCTTGTGTCTACCTTTATTAGTTGTACGGTCAACTGTCACCTTCACACACTTTTCGACCCTCTGAATCTAGTATAGCTTCCTATAATGTAATGCTGCAAATAGCAAAAACCAAGAAACCCCATGACATTTCCGAGAAGCTTATTAAACCTTCTGCCTTAGACATGGATGAAGATGTATGTTGGATTGAAGCAAAGCAGGTGATTCAAGCCATTCCCCTTTCTAATGACACAGTGAATTAGTGAAATGTTTCAAGTTTAGTAGCAGTAAAGACAAAGGCCAGAAACCGATGATAGTATGAAAGTAATCTTGTCAGAAAGAGCTCCTCACATAAACAAAGTAATTGACTCAAGCAATTCCCATCAATAATGTGCTGTCACTCACTCACATACACACACACACACACACGCTCGTGCACGCGCAAATAAACGAACGTTCATTGATTTTAATTTCCCCGCGCATTTGCACCAAAATAAGTTCTTCTATTAACGACATAATTTCAAATATGCCCACACGCTTTCTCACAACAACAAAAGCAAAATGGACATATTTCTGGCGGACATAGGCAAAGAAATGTCACGTAACAATATTGACCAATGAGAAATTTTAGAAGATTGTTTTTTAACGCTTTCCCAAACCAAATATCAGCAGCAGCAATCTTGTGTTGGAATCCAATTCCAAAAGTATTTAAACGCAACAAACATTCTTTCTCTCTCTTTTCGCTCCAACATGACACAAGAACATGTCTCTTGTTTTCAACTCATCGTTGTTTTCAAATATGTCGAGACGATAATTATGCACGCCACGCAAGCATCCAAAAACACCACACTTATGCACACACGCACCCATTCCGAACATTTTCTATAAGAATTACTAACAAAGGATTACTTTTCTCATCGGACTTTTGAATAAGGCGAACTTCACCAGTTAAAACAAAAACCTTGAAATAAGGATATTGTTTTCACAAAAGACTTCCACCTTCCAATCTTATTATTTTAACGAAGGACTTTCCTCTAACATGACCTCTTAATCTTAGTAATTCCACAAAGGATTTTCACCTAATTTGAATATTCTAACCTCAATGATTTCACAAGAATCTTACCGATCGGAGTTTGCTTGTTCATCTTGTTATTTTGTTGGAAAATAAATGCGGCACATTTTAAATGAGAAGAAGGTGTCATTGTGTTCTATTTCTTTTTTTTATTATTATTTTGTTTAGACCAGAGGAATTTAATTTCTCTTAAATTTCTTTTCCCCTGCAATAATGCTTGTGGTGTTTCTGTTCCTTATTTTTTTGTAATACAAATTAACTTCATAATTTTCTATCTAGAAAAGATTTTCTGGCGCTTCTACACTATCATGCAAGAAATTCTACAGAAATAAGTAGGCTGCTCATTGGTCGGTTTGACTGCCCACGATTTTCTTTGAACCTATCAGATTGATTGTTCTTACTAATTGCCAAGAGTATTTTTGGCGCTGAATTTATCTTTTCAGCCTGCCAGTTTTCACACAGACAACAGGTAGGTTGAAGTGTTCCTGTGTAAAGATAGATTTAATATCATGCCGGCTGGTTGGAGGAGAGAACACCTCAGTCCACATGTGTTTATATCTAGTAGTCGCCAGGGAAAAGGAAGCTGATTAAAAGAGAAAGAAAGGGCAAGGTCTTCAGTGTGTTCTTGTGGGTGTGTGTCGGTGTGCCACTCAGGGATAAGGGTTATTGCAAGTACAGTACGTTAGTGTGGAGATTTGATGAAGTGTTTACTTAAGGGGGCGGTTCATTAGGAATTTGTTAACGTTGGACTTGCAGACATCCAAGTTGTAGTCAGGTGGGAAGCAGGCAGACGGAACAGAGTTCCACAGGCGTACAGTTTTAAAAAAGAAGCTTTGTTCATGGAATCTACGTTTTGATTTAGGCACAGATAAAGAGTGGGGAAATTTTTGACAGTGGATTCAGCTAGATGAGTGTTTTTCGTGAAAGATTGGCGACGGGGAGCCAGAAATTGGAGTTCAGACGAGCACCTGCCATGGAAATAACGATAAAACAAGGATAGGCTCGCAACATCTCTTCTGTGGGAGAGAGGTTGCAGGGTAGAGAAAAGCCACGAAGTCTATTTTGTACTCTGTCAAGGCAAGATAGGCTGTTTTTAGCAGCTCCTGCCCAGTTCTTTAGCAAGATAAAGAATGTTTGTTTGGGTACCGCACGTGGAAACAAATGGGAGTTTGAAAAGAGTCATTGTTAACTTGTAGTACTCACATTCAGCCTAATGTGTGCTGCCAGCTGAAGTCAGGAGGAAAGAGGAAGAAAGGTTCGTGATTTCGCCTTTTATATATATAATTCAATAACTTGAGTGTTATTTCTTCCGCCCGTCACACCAATAATTTCCTGGGTAAGGTTGACACTGTTGTCCAAACTTCCAACTTCCATATACATAACGCACCTTCTCTCAACTCCAAACGAACTTCTGCTAATTCAACTTATTTCTTGGAAATACAACTTCAAAATGAACCTCTCTCTAAAAAATCAACCCTCTTTTATCTCCAACCAGGAGCATCTCATTTGCATATCGGGTGGTCACATTGCAGGCATATAAAGAGATAAGGCAGCCATTTTTGTTTCTTTCTTCTTCATTCATTTCATTCCACGACCGACCCGTTGAATTATACACATGTGCTAGTTAGGTAAGTCGCACGTTTCCCTACAATATACTCAGTCATGTGATTGAGAGCTGGCTTGTGATTGGGAAAGCCAGGAGGAAATGGATTTCAAATCTCGAATCGTGAGAATTAGCTCTTGCCTGTGATTGTAGTGAGTGTCGGCTGCTACACATTAATGCCCTAATGCGAGGTGAAATGTTATTATCATTTACAGACACCAATGCTCTTATGTTGGGCGAAATTTTATATTCATCACACACTGTTGTGCTCTGTGAATTGATTGACTTTCATCGTTACTTATATAATGTCAGAGACAAACTATTCTTTGTCCGCCATTCGGATGGTTATTCACAGTGAACTTCATGATGACTGTCAGACTCACAGCATTCATTCTTGGAAGGCATCACTTAATTCATTGACTTGTTGCAACTATTCTTCTAACAGCACGGACTACTGAATCTTGCAACCGTGAAGATAAAACATGAACTATTACCCTTTCCAGGTGTCACCAGCCCTGCTCGGCAGATAGCTGAAGATGACACAATTTGGATCTTTTTACTTTAATAAAATTTACGTCGAAGTTTAAAGGTAAGCCTGTTGTGATTTTTGATTGATTTTCTTTCATTCTGACAAGGACTAAACAGAGGTGAGAGAATATCTCACAATTGGGACGAAATTTTGGAAATCGTAAAACTGAATTTTACATAAAAACAATGGTATCTACATATTCCTCATATTTTTAAGATGATTATATCCAAAAATTATGAAAATCGATAAGGTAGAAAATTATTTATTAAAGAAAATAAAAAATAGGATCTGATGAAACGATCATAAAAGACAGGAGAATTTAAAAAGAAGGTAATTTTCCTTTTTGATTAAAACAAGATGGCGGCAATTTTTCACCTGCTAACACGATTAAATTTGTTTTTTTAATAATTCAGTAATATTCAGGTAATTTTGACTGCATAATTTGGAAGCTATTATTGTAACTTATTAGAATTAACAAAAAAAATCAGTTGAAACCATTGTTTTTTTTATCTGAAAACTCTTATCGACTACAAAGTCGTTTCTTTATTTTTGTGATACGAATGTACAGGGTGTCCAAAAAGTCGCTAATGGGTTTTGAACTTAAATAGATTCTTTATTTTTGATGATATATTTATGTTATTTTAACAAAATCTAAGTAAGACATTGGGAAATTTAAAAAAAAATGCAAAATTCAAACAATCTTTATTTATGAAAAATAATGTCTTTTAAACATTGTCTATTTTCAGCTTCGCATATTTATGCTCTTTTCAAAACATTATTCATGACCGATTGCAGAATCTCTGGATTGCAATTTAACTCCCTTATTTCGAAAATGGGCAACATTTAAAAGACATTATTTTTCACAAATAAAGATTGTTTGAATTTTGCATTGTTTTTTTTTTTTTTTTTTTTTTAATTTCCCAATGTTTTAGATTGTGTTAAAATTACAGAAATATATCATAGAAAATAAAGAATCTATTTAAGTTCAAAATCCTTCAGTGACTTTTTGGACACCCTGTATAATACTATTTTTACATAAAATCTAAAGTTGTAAACAATAAAAGGGTTCTTTCTGATTTTTTTGTTTTTCTGTTACATTATGATGACAATGTTTTTGTTTTTTTTGTAATTTGGAGTAAGGGGATAAATAGAGAAACGCATAAAGGCGATGGGTCAATGATGGAGAAAAGGTTGAGGATAACTGTCCTGAGAATTGCTGTTTCTTTTTTTTTTTTTTTTTTTGCTAGTTGTATTAATAGTGTAAATATTAATGCAAAATAAAAATGTTTTTATGAGTTTATTACTCTCTCTCGGTGAGAAATGTGACACAAAGGTCGAAAGCGGGATTGATCTGAAAAAAATTCTTGGGCAGCCCTGTCAGCATTCCCTTGTATGAACGCCTCACATGATTAGCAATAAACTAACTCCTTCTCAAAGAGAGAGTGGACCTCCTAAAATTGCACAAAACTAGCATCATACCACAATCAATAGAGAAAAGGTCATTACAAAACTGGTATAGACTCTGTTGATTTTCGTACCAAGGGAACAAGTCCTGAGCCGGCAAAGATGTTTAACTGAGAAAATAGTTCAAAAACAAAAAAAAAAAAAAAAAAAAGAAATGCTCCAAAAAAGCATAACAAATAAATAAATTTATGTATTAATAAAAGTGTGTAACCACTTCTTGTGTATGCGTGTGTTTATGTGTGTTGGTGTGTGTGTATGTGTTGGTGTGTGTTTATGTGTGGGTCTAAGTATGTGTGTATGTGTGCATGTGTGTATCTTGGTATTGTGTGTATGTCTTGGTGTGTGGTTGCATGCTTTGATAATTACGTCGAATTACTTTTTTTTATTTACCACTAGCATTTCAGCCTGGCGTTGCCCGGGTGTTTAGATGTGTATGTTGAGAAAAAAAAAAAAGTGGTAGTAGGAAGGCAGGCTCGAACCTGTACCGCGAAGGAGGAAAAGAACGGGGAAAAAACCCTGACGTCTTTGCTGTTACAACCACCACCAAACCAGAAGTAACTTATGTTTAAATTAAGGCTAGACAATTGAAAGGAGAGGATGACTTTCAAAATATCGGCGAAAAAAGCGGACCCCCCCCTCCCCTGTTGAAAAGTGCCCAGTTGAAGGTGAAGATATTAATGTTTTTCGCCAATTTTTCGATATTTGTCATCTGAAAGGTCGGACTCCAAATGATACTAATTATGGTAAAATTTGTCACCTCTGTCGAAAGTTTTAGGCAGACATACAAACATACATACATACATTTCTATATTGGTAACTAAAAAATGCTCAACCCGAACCGATTAAAAAGCTTGCCCTATCTCTGAATACCCTTTATGTAAAATTTCAAATGTGTAGACCAGAAATTGTCTGAGTAATTTGGTAGAGACCGCAGAGGTCAAATTTTTTTTAATTCTGACCCTATTATGACCCCTGAACATTTATTGTTTTAGGCTCAAATCAAATTATTAAGTTAGATCCATGTCTAAAGAACTTATATCTAAAGTTTCAAGTGCTTAATGCCAAAATTGTCGGAGGAGTTTGGTAGAGTTCTCAAAGGTGAACTTTGACTCCTTAACAGCCAAATTTCTGGCTGAAAACGGATTACAAAGATTTTCCCAAATCTTAGTACCCTGTATATCAAGTTTCGCATCTGGAGACTGAAAATTGACAGAGTTATTGCGGTGGAAAATGTACACATACACACAGACACACAGACAGACACACAGACACGTTCACTTTTATATATATATATATATATATATATATATATATATATATATATATATATATTTATTTATTTATTTAAATCCAAATATGCAACAGCAGAAAATCTAAAGAAAAAAAACTATTGGAAAAAATATTTTAATTATGAAATTAAATCCAACAGAATACATTTCGGTTTCTTTCTAAACATGTTCGTCGTTTCAATGTTTTGTTAATCTTTTGTGAAAATGCTTACATTCTTGAAGGGTGTAAAATAGTGGCTGAATGAATGGAGAAAGAAGGAGAGTAGCTCTACAAACCAGTAACTTTTTACATTTTTTTTTTATATACAAATGGGTCACCACATATCAAAGCCCTGAGACCACTCGAGGATAAGGGTTCATGTGAGTATGGTAGTCATATCGATAGTAGCGTAGTAATCGTTTGTAGTTGAAATTTAGTATGATTAGATTATTTACGAGGACGGTTCAATAAGACATTCGTCCGCATTGCTAATCTCCCCACACTACCATAACAATTAAATTTAAATCTCAAGATCTTATTTTTAAACAAATACTTTAATTTCAAAATTAAATCCACCAGAATGCATTTCGATTTCTATAATGCTCTTCACCCCTTTGTTGTGCACATAATGGACAGTCAGTTTCCTTCTCGTATTCACTATGTAATATTTCACTCACTCTCTTTATAAGCATGCCTGTTGGTATTGTAAACAATTGTTTTTTGTTTAATTTTTTTCCAGAAATCGCTCTAGACAATGCATGAAGTTACTTGATGTAAGAAGCTAAAATATAAAAAAAAAAGAAAAAGTAAAATAATTCTTCAAAATCAAAAACTTGCCAACAATAAGTGTTAGCTAGGCAGATTTTGACTCAGACAACAGCAATTATTTCCCCTTTGTCAGAAATATTGCTCATGGAATGTGAGGACTAAAGGATAAAATAAGGGAAACAAGATCCACTTTCTACTCTCCTTTTATATTTGATGGGTGTTAGCAATTTATTATCCCTGAAAAGAAATCTTCTATATATATAAAGGACAAAATGTGTGTGTATGTGTGTATTTGTACGTCTGGCAAAAACTTTCGACACATGCAACGGATCCTCACAAGATCAGATCAGTATCGTTTTAAAGCACGACGTCTCGGACGACAAATATCGAAAAATTGGCCAAAAATATTAATTCCTTCACCATCAACGCGCCAGTTTTCTACAAGGAGGGGTCGGTTTTTCCACCGACATTTTTGCAAGTCATTGTCTTCTTTCAATTGACTAGTCTTAATTTCAACGTTCACAACTTCCAATTTGCAATGGACACATCGGCAAAGACGTCACCTTTTTATTTCCGTTCTTTTTCTCTCTCGCGTTATGGGTTCAAGCCCTGCCTGCCTACTACTACTTTTTTTTTTAACACCTCTCTCCACTCAAACTGCCTACTTTTTATTTTTGAGCTTCCTACTCGACACACCCAGGCAACGCCGGGTACCCCCGCTAGTACCAACTAAATAAAAAACACATGCACAAAGCACTTATATAATAAACAAACTTTGATCAATACAAATCATTCATTTCTTTTTGCACAACCAAAGTTATTTTCGGAAATTAAAAGACATCACATTTTATTGTTTCCCTATTTTAGTTGTAGCTTTATAACAATGTAATTTGATTAATTATTTATGACCAAATCTTACTGTAATAATTAAATTTAATATCCAGACTACTGAATTGTAATATCTTCAAATACAATGTCAATAATGTTATAAACCCTTCCCCATAAGTAATTGAATTTGGTTCATTTCATTCACCATTTTCAATCCTTTCATAACATTTTTTATCATTCAACTGACAATCTTTCCATCTCATTAATCCTTATCCTCGAATGGCTTTTGTCCTCAAAAGTACTGACACATTATCATTATTCACTCACTAAGAGTTTTCACACAGGCCATCATCAAAGAATTCTCTTTCAGAATAACTTGTGGTATTCCCTGGAGTCTGAGTGACAACAAGTCTCCCCAGATTTCCAGTACTCTCCACCTTTTTTTGATACTATTTGCAAATTAAATTGTGTTATTACAACAGGTTACCATTGATTTCTCATTGGTAACAGCCATTGGTCTTCACTGGAATTTGAGTGGCAATAAGCCTCCCCAAGATCCCAGACCTCTTCGCACTTATCAAGTGGAGGCCTGTTTAGTGCTTTCACTTCTTGGTCTTTCCATCTTCCTTGACCCTTCGACTATTTAGTGTGGTGCCAGTTGGGCTGATGCCAGTTTTTTTTTGGGGGGGGGGCGAGGTGATCGGAAATGAAAGGAGAGAGGAGAAAAGGTGGGAGAGGGAAAGGGAGGAGACTGAAAGCTGGCTTGTGATTAGACAAGCCAGG
Source organism: Euprymna scolopes (assembly GCF_053919585.1). Classification (NCBI taxonomy): domain Eukaryota; kingdom Metazoa; phylum Mollusca; class Cephalopoda; order Sepiida; family Sepiolidae; genus Euprymna; species Euprymna scolopes. The sequence goes on from NC_136513.1 coordinate 10,030,445, forward strand.
AAAAAAGTAGATTTAAAATCTCAAGCTGTGAGAATTAGCTCCTGCTTGTGCTTGTTGCAATTTCGACTGCTACAATGGCACTTTTTATGAGCCATTCAATGTAATATTAAAACACACAATCAGTCAACTTTTTTTTTTCATATTTTTTTTACAAAGGAGTCACCACTTAACAAGGCCCGGAGACCACTCGAGAATAAGGGTTAATGAGTGTACAGTGGCTATATTTAGTAGTGGAAATTTGGTAAATTGGATTACTTAATGTGATGGCTCATCAAGAATTTGTTTACATTGGACTTGAAGACAACCATATTGAAGTCAGTTGGAAAGCAGGAAAATGGAACAGAGTTCTACAGGCATGCAGTTCTAAGAAAGAAGCTTTGTTCATGGAATCTATGTTTAGGTTTAGGCACAGATAAGAGTTGGGGAATTAATGATAGTTTCGGCTAGATGAGTGTTTTTCATGAAAGTGAGGACAAAGGGGCCATAGATTGGAGCTCAAATGAGCAATTGCCATGAAAATAATGAAGCAAAGCAGACAAATGCATTCAAAGTAAACTTTATATATAACAAAATATTAGCTTTGAAGAAGAATGTTCAAATTGAATAATTCATTGAGGAAACTCGTTATCTGTTATTTCCATGGCAAGTGCTAGTCTGAGCTCCAATCTCTGGTCCTCCCTCGCCAATCTTTCATAATAAACACCCGTCTAGTTGAAACCACTGTCAATAATTTTCCCCACTCGTTATCTGTGCCTAAATCAAAATGTAGATTCCATGAACAAAGCTTCTTTCTTAGAAGTGCACGCCTGTGGAACTCTCTTCTGTTTGCCTGTTTCCCACCTGACTACAACTTGGATGTCTTCAAGTTCAACATTAACAAATTCCTGATAAACCGCCCCCTTAAGTAAGACATTTTATCAAATCTCCATTACTAACGATTAACGCGATATTATCCCATTAATTACTGTACAAGCAATAACCCTTATTCCCGAGTGGCTTCTGGGTCTTGGTAAGTGGTGACTACAATGTAAAAAAAAAAAAAAAAAGGAAATGAAAAAAGAAGAATAAAAAAAGAGAAATGTTTATAAATGTACTTTCTTTTTAGATATCTTCCTTTTGGTTTTTGGGAGTAAGTTTGTTGAGAGTGTATTTGGCTCTTACAGCAACGGCAGATTTTTCTTTCTACTGATTTCTATGCTTTTCTCTTTTTTTTTTTCTCATTTTCTCGTTTGGGTTCACAAAAAAAAAAGCTCAGCTTTTTATATCCACGTATTGTAGGAATTATTTTATATCAAGATGGGAATTTTATCTAACATGTTCGATGCTCTCTGTTGAAGGCAAGAAATGAGACAATCACAAAACAACAAACCCTACTTGTAAAATTCCAGACAAACTTTATTGGTACGCAAGATATTATTGTAAAATAGTGTTCTCATCTTGCGTCCAATGTGGTGGAGCTGGTAGGTTGCTTCAATGAAGTGGTAGTTTTAGTTCTTTTGCAATCCGCGTGCTGTCGTAGTCTGTTGCAGGGAAGGATGAATTTAGCCGTGTTTCATTGAACCTCATGGCCCTAAAAAAAAAATTGGTAACAACACAATCAGGCTGCATACCAAAGATGAAAAATTCACAATGATAAGAAAGATCCATAATGCGGTTGAAGACATTCTGTCTTATAAGTAAGCCTAATTCATAATATTTTACAAATATGTTCTATACTTTATCCACGGCTGAGATCTGAAGCATAGAAGGCAATAATGTTAGCAGCCAAGTCTCCTTCTTAGATTCGACCAATCAAATCGATCAATACGATGGCAGTTAGGGCTTGTATTATGACTGTATAATTTTTTACAGTGTAGGCTTGAAAAAGAGTTAACCGTCCATATTATTATTTGGGATGCAGAATCTTTTTATTGGTTAGAAATTAATTTTATAACTATTCTTTTTTTTAACCAGAAGAATGCGCAGAGCCTGGCTGCACACCAATGTTTTTAAAAATTTTGTATTTGGCAATTGACGAGTTAACATTTGGTTGAGTGTACTTTTATTTACTAGTCCCCACACCTTCTATGGATGGGATGATGTGACACAAGGGTTAGAAAGGAGAATTTGAAGAGTTAGTGCCCTAGAGGAAGAGCATTCTAGCCTGCAAAAAATACCTGGTTGATTCCATTGGCATTCCCCAATAGAAGTGCTTCAGGTGATTAGCAATAAATTAATTCCCTTTTCAAAGGGTGAGGGAAAGGTCTGGAAGGGTGGCTCTCCTAGAATTGCACAGGACCAAAGCTATACTTCAACCAGCAAAGAAAAAGCAATCTCAAGAATTATCTAGACCCTGTTGGCTTTGGTGCCAAGAGAAAAACCATCAGCTGAAAATATTGCATACTCAAAAACTATGTATCCGATCGGGCTAAAATTTTGCGTGGTGGTCAATATTATCAAAGAACACTAAATCTATGCTTCAAATTTGGAAAAAACTGAAGTTGAACTTCTGTCATATTTTCGACTCTAACCAAACCTCTGAAGGTCAAGGTCAATATCAAGGTCAATGTCATATAAGATGCGGCACTTTATTGGCTACAATATAAACCAGCTAGCGAGTCTCTACGATGAACAGAACTGAAGTTATCGCCAACACGTGACTTTCACGTTGTCCATAGCCTTGACCTTAACATTTGACCTAGATATCCTGTAATTATATCAGTTGTAAGACATTGGCCGATATTTTTTAGCAAGTTTAGTGACGATTAGTCAAGCGATGTAGATGCTCGGCTACACAAACAAACAAATAAACCAACCAACAAACAAAAACTCGACCGAAAACATCACCCCCTAAACTGAGTAAATTTAATTAATTTGGTAAAAAGAAAGAAAGAACGAACGCAACGGCATGACAACGAAAAAAAAAAAAAAAGAACTGAAAGAAAATAGAAGTAAAAAGACTCCCGGGCGATGGTGGGTTGGTATAGCACCCATGTAATAAATAAATAATACAATAATAATAAATAAAACAAAAGAAAAATTGAGTTTTCATGCGCGTCCCTATTGTATTAAAGAATCGAAATCATGTAGATTTTCAGATGATGGTGATGATGACGATTGTAACGTTTATTAGTGTTGGAGATGGTGATGAGTGCTTGGTTTGCCGATTTCAAGGGAGGTAAGTCTGTTCATCCTCTCTGAAAATTAAAAGCTTTTCTGCTGCTACAAAAGCAGCAGCGCCAGCAACAGTCTTCGTCGCAAACAAAAAAATGAAGAATTAGTCCAAGAAGAAGAAAGAGGACGCATTTGCATTGAATGGTCCAATCTTACTACCCAAACTTACTAGCCGTTTACAGTCGATCTTCTGGTCACAACTAAACAACAAACAATCAACTGCGTAAGCAAAAACAAAAACAAAAATAAAAAAAAACGGTAAGCATTAAAAACTTATCCGGCTTCTTTTTTAATTCAGCTTCATCCATTCATTCGTTTGTAAACACTAAACGTTAAATTTCAACTTGAATTCTTATTTAAGTTTATTTTTGCCATTGAACTTTAATAATTATTTCTTATATATATATATATATATATATATATATATATATATATATATATATACACACACACACACACACACATTAAATCTTGCTGTAGAATATGTTTAAAAAGGCTGCTTCTATAGAATTTGAACCGAACCAAACCGACTTTAGTCAAACTAAATCTTAACCGAAATTTGGGTTAATTTAGGATTAGGATAAGAGCAAAAACTACTAATAATAAAAATTAAAAAAACTATTCTATTTAAATTTTGTAGAAGTAAACCCCACCACACCACACCACCACCCACATACACACACTCTCAAAAAAAAGTTATTTGGATTATTCGGACTAGCATTCGCATCATCTCATCTTGCGTTTTTATATTCAAAACGTTTCAGCCGATGTAACCTCCGATCTTCTTCATATGCATCTTATCGAACTTTGGAATTTTTACATCTCGATTTACTTACCTCCCCACGAGGGCAAAGTTAGACAAATGATCTGTTTTTTAATGTGGAAGAAAATTCACACACACACACACACACACACACACACACACACACATTCTCCCTCCATCAAAAAAGAGGGAGAGGGGGGGGACTCTGTATTGGTACAAAAATAAAGGTACTCGTGCTGAAATAATAACGTTATTATTTAAAAAGCCATTCTTAATTTGTAGAGGCGGGTGTTTTGTACCTATTCTGTACTTCAACCTTACAATTGAATAAATAAAACATATCATAAAACTTTAATTAAACGTGGAAATAAGATTTTAAAAAATAGCGCGGATCACTCTCTGCATTAGCACCAAAATAAAAATTGCTTCAGGCCAAAAGGATAAAATAAAGCGTATTAGAACTGATACTACACTTTGCTCTTATCCAAAAAATGTCGAAATGGAAATTTGAAAAAAAAAAATCTTCGGTACTTGTATAGAATACGGATAATGCTATTTTTCAGTTTGGATTTTCAAGTTAAATTCCAATTTTACGGTATTTTTGTTTATTAAATTGTTAACTGAAAGTACACAATAGTTATAAAACGCCCTCCCCTCCTCATGTAAAGAATGAGTTTCTAAATAATAACGTTATTTCAGCATGGTCCGTATTCTGCATAAATACCTAAATGTCAAACTGAATCCTTTCATTAATTAATCCATGGAATGAGATTGTTCTGATTGGCCATGGCTTAGCAGGGCTCTACGGAAATATTTATTTTAGTTAACCTTTGACAACTAAATATTTTCGTTTACTAGCCAAATAAAAACGTTACTAGCCAAACCCATATGATTTTTAGAATATGACATGTTCGTTCTGTGACAAGTATGTACATCATAAAGATTTTTTAATAAATAAATATACAACAATAAATAATAATTTTAATAAATAAATATACAACAAATTTTGTGTTGATACTTGAAGGTATAAACATTTGAATTTACTCAGATGTTTTTAAACTTAAAAAAAAGTATATGGTTTTGTTAAACCTTTTATTGTTTAAATAATTTGACTTTGCTCGTTTTATTAAAAAAAAAAAAAAAAGTTGAAAAGATATTTTTCACTCAGCTTTGGAAGATTGTCGGTGAAAGAAATACAATCGCCAAAAGATAAGTGTTCCATCAGTTCTACTTGCCACTTTTGAAAAATCACTCGCAAATGCGACTGTTTCACTCGCAATGTAGAGCCCTGCCTAGTGGTTATTAGCGTTTGTTAACAATCAGTTCTAAGTGACAGCTTTCCTTGCTACAGACAATAATAACTAAGAATAACTTGGTTATTAATTAACACTTCTAACCGGTCATAGTTGATGAAATGAGAACAATCTACTCTGGTGATTTTTAAATAGTGTTCAGTTTGATATTAAGATAGCCAAGTTCGATTAAAGATTTTTAATTTCTAAAGATACACCTGAAGAAGGTCGTAGATTACATAGGCCAAAACATCTATAATATAAATTTCACCTGTCTGTTTATGTATGTATGTATGTCTGCCTAACTCTTTCAACAGAGTTGACGGATTTTCAGTAGATCGTATCGTTTTGAAGTTCGACCCTTCGGATGACAAATATCAAAAAATTGGCTAAAAACATTAATTCCTTCACCCTCAACTGGGCACTTTTCTACAGGGCAGGGTCGCTTTTTTTGCCGATGTTTTTTAAAGTCCTTCCCTCTTTTCGATTGACTAGCCTTAATTTAAACCTTCACCACTTCCGGTTTAGCGATGGACGCAACGGCAAAGACATCACTTTTTTTTTTCTTTCCTTTGCGGTACGGGTTTGAGCCTGCCTGCCTACTACTACTTTTTTTGCTCAACACACACCTCCAAACACCCGGGCAACGCCAGGCACCCAGGCTAGTCTTATATAAATAAAACAACTAAGAAGGGAATAGTCGTTCAAACAGTAAATTTATAGAATCACCCCCTGCTATGAATCTGTAATGACTGCTACATGCGGCCGGAACAAATCTTCGGCAGAGACATTTTCGTAGCAATCACCGTTTCAACGCCCACGCTACGTCATAATTTGCCCAGGCACACACATGCAATAAAGGAACTATATTACATTCCGCATGCACAACAAACAGGCTGGAATATTCCAGAACCCCCGTATATAAGTATTAGTCCATGAAAATCAAATCCGTTTTCTTCAGATTTCTCCAGCCCGACATGTGTCTAAGAAACTCTGTCAAAAGGAAGACTTAAATATTGATTGATCTCGATCATGAATTCATGAACACCAACTCACACCCTTACAAAATAGTAACTCTAGCAGTCCTATAAACTCTAAGTCTAACACTAACCCAAAGTACAGGCGAAGGCGACCCCCCCCCCCAAAAAAGCATTAGTTGTTAATAAAAAAACATGAAAAAAGTTGTATTTTAAAATAAATATCTTGCAAACAGAGACCGGAGTGATTCTATAAAATGCCATCTGAACTTTGTGAATACAAATTGTGGCGATTCTGCAGAACAAGGAATCAAAAAAAATGGTGAAAACAAAAAATCAAAAAGAGAACAAATAACTGTTACCAAATGCAAGAAAATTTACTCTTTTGTTTGTTTGTTTTTTTGTACTTGGGAGTCACCACTTATCAAGGCCCGAAGACCACTCAAGGACAAGAGTTAATGTAAGGTGGTAGTATAGTAATCATTAATGGTGTAAATTGGGTAGAATTTGATTATTTATGGGGATTTCTCAACAAGAACTTGTTTACATTGGATTTGAAGGTTACATGTTGTATTCAACCGAGAAGCAGGCCGACAGAACAGTGTTCCACAGGTGGACAGTTCTGCAAAGAAGCTTTGTTTATGAAATCTGCTTTTATATTTAGGCACAGTTAGAGAATGGGAGGGGGAAATGTATATAGTAGTTGTAGCTAGTCGAGTGTTTTTTTTTTTTTGTTGTTTTTTTTTTTTTTTTTTTGTGAAAGTTTGGGAAGGACACACCATAGGTTGGAGCTCAGTCGAACACTTGCCATGAAAATAACGATAGAGCAGAGAAAGGCTCACAATGTCTCTTCTGTGGGAAAGAAGCCGCAAGGAAGAGAAGGGCATCACCTACTAGGTTTCGAAGCTGGTTTTGAATCTTACCAAGGCAAGATAGAGCATGCTAAACAGCACCTAGCCAGATGTAGCAACAGTACTCCATTTTAGGGTGTACCTGGCTCTTATGTAGATAGAGGATTGCATCGGTAGTGAGATACCTACTGAAGCGATAGAATGATCTAATCATTTTTCCAGTGATCTTGGCAACTGATTTGCTGTACGTGTTCTATTTCAGATCAGGAGTGAAATCAGTGTGTTTATATGCTGGTCTTCCTTTCATAGTCACTTCTTTTATTGTTCCTGACCCGCTGTAATCCCCCACATGGTTGTTTTACGAGATGAACAAAATTACTTGTGTGAATGGAGGCTTGTTGGCTTTTAAAGGTTTTATTTAGAGAGTTGTTCATAGGAGAATGCAAAAATATCTAATTAACTAATTACTTCTTAGCTTATTTTTCTAACTTAGTCTTATGGCTGGGATTGAGATACACAGACTGACAAAATCTAAAGGTAACACTTGCTTAGATTATCTCTACATTGTTGGACACGTCTTGTGTATATCGCTCTCGATAAGACTGCCTTTCAAAAATCCTTTAGTTTCTCTCCTCAAAGCTATAACGTCCTCACTTCCTATATATCGACACCTGTATTTCTAGCATGTTTTATCTATGGTACTAACCTTTGCCTCCCCCAATCCTGTTTCAATCACGCCACTTGCAGGTAAATATATTTCTGTTTGCTGCCAGGTTATCCTGACATGTACTGATGTGATCCTCACCAAAATTCATACTAGTTAACATAATCTCTATTTACTGATGTAGGGTCCCAATATATAACACCATAAGCCTAAATCCGATGGTGGTTGCCAATCAGTATGATCCATTGATTGTTCACATTACAGGCGGCACAGTAGATGAGTATTCTCTTTTTAAAGAAAGTAGAAAATGGAGCTTGGGTTTATTTGTGGCAATCTTGTAATTCTCCCTTCCCTTATTTTGTCCTTTAGTCCTCGCATTCCATAAGTAATGTTTCTGACAAAGGGAGAATTGCTGCTTTTTGGTCATAATTTATCCATCTCATACTTGTCTGCTGGTTTTTTACCATAAAGTGGTATTTTTTTTTTCAGTTTATTTTTTTATTTTATTTTTTTTTTTACATCAAGTGGCTTCATGTCTTATCTGGAGTAGTTTCCATAAAAAAAATTAGATTAAGGTAAGATTTTGTGTTATCTAGATTCTTCAGACTACTGTTCTCATCTTGAGTGTCATTTTCACAATGTTTTGGGTGATGTAAACTGATTTTCTTTAGGTGTATCTTGTTGAACTTGGGAATCTGCACAAAACTTCAAACGGAAGAGGGGATGACTTTCGAGAATATTGGCAAAACAAACGACCCCTCCTTGTAGAAAACTGCTCAGTTGAGGGTGAAGGAATTAATGTTTTTACTAACTTTTCGATATTTATCGTCCGAAGGGTCGAGCTTCAAAACGATACCAATTTCATCCATCGCCTCTGTCAAAAGTTTTAGGTAGACATACAAACATACATACATGCATTTAAACAGACAGGTAAAGTTTGTATTATAGATTATTATTTATTTTCATATTTATCATTTTACAATTTAATTTCTACTTTCATTTAAATTTAATTTATATTTTACTTATTATTCACCCCCAAAATACACAAAATATTCACTTACTCTTGTAATTAAACTCGTTTTCTTAAAAACATATTTCTTAGAAAGATTATTTTATTTACAAGTTCATTTCATTATATAAAACTATACCTTCCTTCATTTCATTATATAAAACTATACCTTCCTTCATTTCATTATATAAAACTATACCTTCCTTCATTTCATTATATAAAACTATACCTTCCTTCATTTCATTATATAAAACTATACCTTCCTTCATTTCATTATATAAAACTATACCTTCCTTCTATTGTTTATGTATAGACATTATTATTTACACAAGATATTCACTTCTAATTAAACTGCAAAATGTATCCCTTGCAAGGCTATGAAGACATGCCCCCCCTTAAAACTTCCTTACCCTTCTATCCCCCTCTTCTTCCTCTCTCTTTTCAACCTCATTTTTCTATCCCCTTCTTCCATTTCTATCACAAATACCATTTTATACCAAAGATCAATGGAAAACAAAATCTTTCTAAATGCCCCTCCCTTATTAATTTTTTTCCTGTTCACTCCTAAAAGTATGAGTATTACAAAAACGTATCCATCTTCCATCTGCAGCAATGTTGAAAAATAATTTCAACTTGTTGGTGTGTCTTGTGCAGTTCCTGACTTTAAGATGAACACACAAGCAGACAACTTCTTCAGTTTACAAACCAATTTATTTTTTTTAAGATAGGATTTTCGAATTAAATTCAATTTTACGATCTTTTTTATTAAAGTGTTAGGTGAAAGTATAGAATAGTTAACAAAGCCTCCCCCTTTCAATGTTAAGAATAGGTTTCTAAATGACATTATCATTTCAGCACGGTCCATTAGCTGTAGAAGTACCATTAAATCATTTATCATTTTGTTTTTTACTTGTTTCGGACTGTTTTCATTAACTTCCAAAATATGACAATCACATGCATCATCATATTAGGTTTAATGTGTATTTTCCATGCAGGCCAGGTCTTTATTTATCCCTCTTTCTCTCAAGTCTATCCTTATCATTTCCTCCCATGTTTTTCCTTGCCTTGAACTGAACCTGCTATTTCGACTGATTTACATTTACTAATCCCCAAATTTTCGTTATCCTTTCAACGTGACCATACCATCAAAGTCTCCTGTTTTGAACACATCTCCCTATACTGTAGAAACTTAATCTTCCTCTGAGATCATGAGATCTAAGCCTGTCTTTAAAACTCATTACACATCTATTGTATCATTATATCATTCTTCTCAATGCAACGCATATGCTGAACCTTTTATGAAACTTTTGTAAGTGGACAACAGTGAATGATCAGTATGGTCTGATATTCTAGATTTTAGAAATGGAAGGCTTAATTAATTAGTAGTTACACTATTGAGCAGTTAACCAGGTAGGAGGAGGGGGATCCAGAATAGAGAAGAAAGCATCTAGTTTCTGAACTGAGAAAAAAATAAACTTCTAAGATTTCTGTCTGAGAACAGATTTTATTTCGATATGTCATCAGCTCGAAATCGTGTAGCATGGACATTGATTCGCAAGAGAAAATTAATCTTTACTTGTGATTGTTATACTTTTTTTTTTTTTCAAACGGAATAGGAGAAATGTTTCCCTTGCAGTGTATTATATCTGTCCTGAGATGGGTATTTTTTCTTTTTTTAGTTTATATATAAACAAAAGTAGTGCTATAATTTTTATACAGATATATACAGGGTGGAATAATAAAATTGTCGCCCTAGAAAAGACGACATGATTCCATTTCCGTTTGATGAAAACCGGTTTTCTTATTTGGCTGCAGACCATCTACTAATTGACCAGTTGTGTACAAATCCCAAGAGCGATAGGAGCCTTCTATCATGTCTGAAATTGACGCAAAGTTCAACGAGCGAGATCAGAGATGCACCGCTATACAACTCTTACTCTCTACCAATCCAAGTTATGAAAACAGGACCATTGCCAGCACCCTCAAAATGCATCGCTTGATTGCTATGAATACCAGTGACGTGCTGAGGGTGATGAAACAAAGTTTCCGGCCATAGTTATAGTCTTTGGTGTGGTTTCAAATGAAGGCCACATCATGTCACCTCACATCTTTAAAGTCGGCTTGAAAGTCAACATCAAAGTGTACCTGGATGTAATGAAGAATGTGGTGATCCCCTGGTGCAATCAGGTGGCCGCTGGCAGACCCTGGGTGTGGCGGCAAGACTCGGCACCAGCCCACAAGTCCAGAAGAAGGAGTGGTATGACTTTGTACCCTTCTCTCACTACCCCCCTCCATCGACCTGAACCTTCTGGACTACTTTGTTTGATTATGCATCACCAACATGACCTCCAACAACACCAAAGGTAGCCTGATCGCCGCCATCCAATGAGTATTCACAAGCTCATGCTGGCACTTATGGAAAAAGCACATTCCCAGTTCTGCACTCGAAAAGAGGCAGTGATTGAGGTTGAATGCGGCTACATTGAATGAATGTCAGCTTGGCCTTTTGGTCAAGATCAAAGTGTAGTATCTGTTCTTCAGATGCTGCACTTCATTTTCTTGTTCTCTTTCGGCGGAGGAGAAATCCTTCACGACTGAGACAATTTTCATTTTTGTACCTTTTCTCCACGTTAAAAAACGACCCTGGTGTCTAACTCTGTCCTGTGGGGAGGCATAGTAAATAGGTACATAATAAAGTTACCTGAATTTATTTTTTTCAGTAAAAGTTTTAAAATAAAGCTGCTGTTTTCTTTAGGGTGACAAATCACATAAAAAAGTAGATTCATTCAACATAGATTACAATGTCATTGCAAAATTTCTGAATGATACGTAGGTAACAATCAAAACCAACACTGAGAATCAAAATCCAAATAATCCGCAATATTTTTTTGTATCTACCCAACTCGGACAACATTAATTTTAGTGATGGGATGATTCCAATATTTTTTGTATCCACCCAACTCGGACAACATTAATTTTAGTGATGGGATGATTCCAGTATTTTTTTGTATCTACCCAACTCGGACAACATTAATTTTAGTGATGGGATGATTCCAATATTTTTTTTGTATCTACCCAACTCGGACAACATTAATTTTAGTGATGGGATGATTCCAATATTTTTTTGTATCTACCCAACTCGGACAACATTAATTTTAGTGATGGGATGATTCCAATATTTTTTTGTATCTACCCAACTCGGACAACATTAATTTTAGTGATGGGATGATTCCAATATTTTTTTTGTATCTACCCAACTCGGACAACATTAATTTTAGTGATGGGATGATTCCAATATTTTTTTTGTATCTACCCAACTCAGACAACATTAATTTTAATGATGGGATGATTCCAGTATTTTTTTGTATCTACCCAACTCGGACAACATTAATTTTAGTGATGGGATGATTCCAATATTTTTTTTGTATCTACCCAACTCGGACAACATTAATTTTAGTGATGGGATGATTCCAATATTTTTTTGTATCTACCCAACTCGGACAACATTAATTTTAGTGATGGGATGATTCCAATATTTTTTGTATCCACCCAACTCGGACAACATTAATTTTAGTGATGGGATGATTCCAGTATTTTTTTGTATCTACCCAACTCGGACAACATTAATTTTAGTGATGGGATGATTCCAATATTTTTTTTGTATCTACCCAACTCGGACAACATTAATTTTAGTGATGGGATGATTCCAATATTTTTTTGTATCTACCCAACTCGGACAACATTAATTTTAGTGATGGGATGATTCCAATATTTTTTTGTATCTACCCAACTCGGACAACATTAATTTTAGTGATGGGATGATTCCAATATTTTTTTTGTATCTACCCAACTCGGACAACATTAATTTTAGTGATGGGATGATTCAAATATTTTTTTTGTATCTACCCAACTCGGACAACATTAATTTTAATGATGGGATGATTCCAGTATTTTTTTGTATCTACCCAACTCGGACAACATTAATTTTAGTGATGGGATGATTCCAATATTTTTTTTGTATCTACCCAACTCGGACAACATTAATTTTAGTGATGGGATGATTCCAATATTTTTTTGTATCTACCCAACTCGGACAACATTAATTTTAGTGATGGGATGATTCCAATATTTTTTGTATCCACCCAACTCGGACAACATTAATTTTAGTGATGGGATGATTCCAGTATTTTTTTGTATCTACCCAACTCGGACAACATTAATTTTAGTGATGGGATGATTCCAATATTTTTTTTGTATCTACCCAACTCGGACAACATTAATTTTAGTGATGGGATGATTCCAATATTTTTTTGTATCTACCCAACTCGGACAACATTAATTTTAGTGATGGGATGATTCCAATATTTTTTTGTATCTACCCAACTCGGACAACATTAATTTTAGTGATGGGATGATTCCAATATTTTTTTTGTATCTACCCAACTCGGACAACATTAATTTTAGTGATGGGATGATTCAAATATTTTTTTTGTATCTACCCAACTCGGACAACATTAATTTTAATGATGGGATGATTCCAGTATTTTTTTGTATCTACCCAACTCGGACAACATTAATTTTAGTGATGGGATGATTCCAATATTTTTTTTGTATCTACCCAACTCGGACAACATTAATTTTAGTGATGGGATGATTCCAATATTTTTTTGTATCTACCCAACTCGGACAACATTAATTTTAGTGATGGGATGATTCCAATATTTTTTTGTATCTACCCAACTCGGACAACATTAATTTTAGTGATGGGATGATTCCAATATTTTTTTTGTATCTACCCAACTCGGACAACATTAATTTTAGTGATGGGATGATTCCAATATTTTTTTGTATCTACCCAACTCGGACAACATTAATTTTAGTGATGGGATGATTCCAATATTTTTTTGTATCTACCCAACTCGGACAACATTAATTTTAATGATGGGATGATTCCAATATTTTTTTGTATCTACCCAACTCGGACAACATTAATTTTAGTGATGGGATGATTCCAATATTTTATTGTATCTACCCAACTCGGACAACATTAATTTTAGTGATGGGATGATTCCAATATTTTTTGTATCCACCCAACTCGGACAACATTAATTTTAGTGATGGGATGATTCCAATATTTTTTTTGTATCTACCCAACTCGGACAACATTAATTTTAGTGATGGGATGATTCCAATATTTTTTTTGTATCTACCCAACTCGGACAACATTAATTTTAGTGATGGGATGATTCCAATATTTGTCCTGATTCCAATACAATTACCGATTCTGATTCCGATTCTTTATAAATCTCTAATTATTTAACTATAAGATTGTTATTTCCCCAATTTTCGTAAAAACCCACGTTAAATATGCAGATATTTTCCTAAACATCAAAATACACTTGTGGAGGATGATCTATCGATATTAGCTTTATTGGTATTTTAAAATCAATAAATATTTATTTTATCATTATTACCAGCAATGGAAGATTTTGCTTTAAACAAAATCAAAAAACAGAAAAACAAAAAAGACAATGAAAAGAATCGTTTTGGCATCGGAAACTAGGCATCAATGTTTCCGATACCGATTCTGATATTCCCAACTCTACCGATTTTTCAGATTCCCGATTCCGATTAATCGTCCCAACACTAATTAATTTATGTTCCTGAATTTTTGAGATGAGGATTGATAATTTGTATTATTCGGCCCACTGTTCTCATCTTTTGTGTCATTCTCAGAATTTTTTTTTATTTTATTTTTTTTTTTATAAGAGAGTCACCACTTATCAAGGCCCAAAGTGATAAGATTTAATGAATGTAACGTGGTAGTATAGTAATTCGTTAATGGTATAAGTTGGGTACAATTTGATTATTTAGGGGGACAATTCAACAAGAACTTGTTTACATTAGACTTGCAGACTACCATATTATAATCAACTAGGAAACCTGTTAACGGTGTTCTACAGGTGGGTAGTTCTAGAAAAGAAGCTCTGTTCATGGAATCTGCATTTAGATTTAAGCACAGATAGAAACTAGGGGAAATTGTATATAGGAGTTGTAGCTAGTCGAGTGTGTTTTGTGAAAGTTTAGGAAGGAGGTACCGTAGACTGGAACTCAGTCGAGCACTTGCCATGAAAATGATAGAGCAGGGACAGGTTTGCAACATCTCTTCTGTGGAAAAAAGATTGCAGAGAAGAGAAAAGGGCATCACCTATTAGGTTTCTTCAGCTGATGTAACCTCCAATCTTCAGGTGTATCTTGTCGAATTTAGGAATTTTTCTGTTGCACTCTGGAATCCGCACATAATTTTGAACACAACCTTTTATTTAATGCATGAACCATAATAATAGATAGAAGTCCTAAATAATTTGCAACTGCATTCTTAGTATCCCACGCATTGAAGATTGACCCTCCAACCTCCAGAACAGTATCCCTTTTAAAACTGAATTTTATTTAGTACTTAATCCATTACACCACGGGTTTTTGCAGACGGCATTAACTTTAATCACAATTTTTATTGTTAGCTTTTCTTTTATTTTTTTATTTTATTTTCCATTTTTATTTCCTTATATTTTTTGTATTTTCACACATTCTCCCATATCTTGTTCGGCTGTAGTTTCTGCTGTAGTTGATTTGATCAACAAATAAAATCGATCATGCACTTATTCAGCAACAACTATTCTTGCTGCTGATATTTATTGATTTGTTGAACGCCGTTGTTATTATTATTATTACAACCCCCAGCTGCTTCCAAACTGTCTATCCTTTTGTTTTGACTTCTATGTTTTTAATTATTTTTTTTTTCTTTATAATAATTGGAGATTTGTTGGTGAATTTCTTGTTTTTTTTTTTTGTTTTTGTTTTTTTTTTCTTTTTTCTGGTCCCCCAACAAAGGAGGGATTGGACTTGGTAATTCACTCTCATTTATCTGTTCGTTTGTTTGCACTTTTCTCAATAATCCCGCTTTGGATTTTTTAAAAATTTTGCACAAACATTAGTCATGGTGAAAGTAAACTTTTGCCGAAACGGATTTTCCATGATAACTCTGGTTGCCCCCCCCCCCCAGGGGGCATTATAAGATTAAGATTACCCCAAAATCATTTGTGCATTCGTTGGGTCTCACTTTTCCCTATAACTACGCTTTGCATTTTTTTGAAATTTTGCACAAACATTAGTCATGGTGAAATAAATTTTTCCCGGAATGGAGTTATTCACTTGTGGCTTATCAGCTTGTTTCACTTATTTTCACCCCAAACAAGCCAAATTGCCACTGAGACATAAAGGGGTTACTCTGAAGTAGGGACCATGTCTAAGTAGGGAGTTGAGCAGTAAAAATTTCTGTTCACTTTAAATTTTTGCATGTTAGTACAGTGGTCAAAGCACGAAACTGAGAGGAAATTCCAAAATTTAGCAGTTTAAGGAAATAAACTTTCAAAGTAGATGGCTCTCCAGCACTGGAGTATCTCTACAGTGAAAGGGTGGAATTTTGCTGGTTGTCATGTTTAGTCAGGAGTATTTACGTGAAGGAGCACCAATGTTGCAAGTTTGTTGGAGCACATTCTATTAAAGCACCTGTAAAACAAGCATTAACCCCATCTTTTGCAAATATATCTATTTTTCGCTAGAAATCTTAATGTTCATTTTTTTTTTTTTTTCCTCAGTTACTCTCAATTTACTTTAAGCAGAAACTAGATGCTTCTGTCTCTATTTCTGGATCCTCCTCCTCAGCTAACTGCTCAATAGTGTATCTATTTTTAGTTGTCTTTCATCTCTCAAACCCAGAATATCAGACCATAGTGATCATTCACTGTTGTCCACTAAGACTCTTAGCAGTGTCTTCCAAACTCCAAATATATCCACTTTCTATTGGAAATCTGCTACATCTGGTCTTTTCTTAGATTATTTCAACCAGAAACTGGCTATATTTTTCCAAAATTTCTATTTTAGCCCCCCCCCCAGCTATTAATGACTAATTTTTCCTGGCGTCACTTTGTCTGTGTTACACAATGGATCCATTGCTTTCATATTGTCATTTACTTTGTATATATATTTTTATACATACGATTCACTCCTAAACTAATGAACCAATCATTATGAATTTTGGAACACAACTGCTAAGTATAATATGACTATATTTAGTTTAGTTTCTAGAATAAAAATCATGTAATGGATTTTGATCAAAATAAGAATAAGGATTCTAGAAAGAAGGTTTAATATCATTATATTTTGATTTTAATCTTCATAAGGGGACATCAAAGTGGTGCAAAACTGTTTTGTTTGGGGAATAAATCTATCTGTCCTGAGACGGGTATATTTTTAAGTTTATATATATAAACAAAAGTCCTGTTATAATTTGTATACAGATATATGGGAGATGACAGGAACAATCTGACAGGATAAATCAGACATTGTAATATGATGACCACCAAACGAGATAATAAAAAAAAAAAAAACATAAACAGTAAATGTGTTAAATAACGGATATTAGAGTATCAAGCTTTATGATTTTGACGTCTTAATTCACAGCAACAATCGGCACACAATTGTCAAAACTCTAAGTTATGTTGCGGGCATTTTTGTAAGGAACCAAAAGTTAGAATAAAAGATATATATATAGATATATATATATATATCTGTCTGTTCATTCCACTTTTTTGCAAAAACTATGTAGCCGGTCTGGATGAAATTTTACATGCTCTTTTGCTATGATAATGTGTAGCAAACTAAGTAGTATGGTATTCATTCTATGTACAGTTAGTGAATACTAGGATCAATATTTAATGCAAAAAAAATTAGTGCAAATTAAGCCATATTTAACCATCAATTTGGCATAAAATCATTCATTCTAAGTCAACAGCTATAACTTTTACATGTGGGTGTGTATGTGTGTGTATGTATATATTTGGCTTCCATTCAGTCTTGACAGACTATGGATACCCTTTGTAAGGGTGTCTGCGCATGAAATTTTTGTGGCAAGAGTTGCGCAATCTCTAACCACACCTCTTCTGAGTTGGCATTGTAAAATACTAGTGGCAAGTAGGGGTTCAGGACAACTGATAAAAATGCTAAGTGGAGAGCACATACAGCTCATAGAGTTCCAAAATGGTCGGAGCCAGGCTCATCGTTGTTTGACTTCGGTGATCTGATGAAAACTGATGTGTTACCATCATTATGCCATGTGTGTGTGTGTGTGTATATATATATATATATATATATATATATATATATATATATATATATATATATATATATGCAGCTTTGTCTGTGTGTGTGAGTTCGTTCATTATAGATTCAAAAACGGCTTTACCGATTTTTATGAAATTACACACAAAGGTACTTGCTGTGCCTGGCAGTGTTTTAAGAGCTAGGTTTTGCATCGAAATGTTTCCAACAAGTATCAGCACCCGATAATTGCTATGTATTATTGTACATATGCAAATGAAAATGACCAGCCATTTTTCCAGGTTGTTGCTTAGCGACAATTCAAACCGACGTTGACACCGTATTTGTTATGGAATTGTTCGTACTACTACTTCACATTCATAGTGCACGTACAGACACACACCCGACCATTACAGCAGGTTTTCTCTTTTTTTTTTTTTTTTTTTTTTTTGTTTGATAACGTAACATTAAGATGTTGTTCCGTTAATTGGAAAGACAATTAATACAATTGGACTATTTGCTTTCTTAAATCAAAAATTCACAGATGGTAATACCTCAATTCCAGTATAAATACAACTTAACATTATTTATATTTTAAAATAGTTCTTCCATTTTTTTCATTGACTTGACTTTAATTAATACTTTTAATAACATTTATTTATACAAATATAAATTCATTAACTTACCAAAAATGATTTTTTCTTTGACTAACTAATCAAAACAAAACACTCCTCACAACAGCAATAAAACACCACTGCTTATGCATTACTTATGCATTTACAAACACTTATTTAAAATTCTTTCTTTTCTCATTTAATCTTCGTATAAATTTTGAGACTTTTTTTTCGAAAATTCATATTTTTACATATTTATTTTATCTTGCACTTCATAAGCATAAAAATGGTATTAAGTCAATCCAAGGTCAGGTAATACTGTTAGTATATATATATGTATACATATATATATATATATATATATATATATACTTATTGTTATATAAACATGCTCACATCCCGCTGCTACAAATAGCCACTTGTTTCAATCAAACAACAGATATCATCAGGCACCGACTTGACTATTCAAAAGTTCAATGAATATTCATTCATTGAATAGTCAAGTCGCTGCCTGATGATATCTGTTGTTTGATTGAAACAAGTGGCTATTTGTAGCGGCGGGATGTGAGCATGTTTATATAACAATAAGTAATATCAGCTCTTTTTATTTAGCACTATCTAACAACCTCGTTGAATTCATTAGTCCATTACTTTTGAATATAAAAAACCCAAGTATATATATATATATATATATATATAAACATAGTCGCTACACTTAATTCATGTTTTCACCACTCTTAATAACCTTATGAGTCTTCCCTCTTAAACACCTTTAACTTGGTGTATATATATATAATATGGCATAATGATGGTGATACACAAATTCTCTTTTTTTTTCCTTATAAGTAGATTTTTTAAATTTTATTTTATTATATTTAAGCTCTTATCCACTTTTGAATAATTGAGCTTTTTCATTTGGTTTGCTAATATAAAGTACACTAAATCTAATATGACCAGATCGGTGAAATCTAGATACGTGCAACCGACATGTATAGTTTTTAAGTAAAACGTATATGCGTGTGTGTGCGTGTGTGTCCAAGATGGGTATATGGGATAAGGTGGCCTTAGGATAAGGTTTTTTCAGATTGCAAAGTGGAATACGATGTTTTCCTGGACACAGTACAGTGTTATTTATGAATTCACACACATCGAAACCAATGTCTGAATTGTAAGAAAATAACCTCCACACCATTGTGAAATGGGGATGTAAATAGATGGTAATATTTAATACTATTAAAAAAAAGTTTGTTTTCATTAACAATTATAAGAAACTTTTCAACCGTCAATTAACATGGGTGGAATGATAAAGTTGTCGCCCTAAAAAAAACACTACAGTCTTTATTTTTAAACTTTTGTTGAAAAACATCAATTCAGGTAATTTGATTATGTAGTTGAGCTGACATCTATTAAATGTAGCCATCTTCAGCCTCAATCACCACCTCTATACAGGTCTGGAACTGGGAGCATGCCTTTTCTACAAACGCTGGCAATAGCTCAGCAGATGGCTGCAATCGGGCTGGCTTTAATGTTGTGGAAGGTCATGTTGGTGATGTTCTCACCATATGACCAAACATAGTAGTCTAGTGGGTTCAGGAAGGAAGGGGTCTAGTGAGAGAAGCGTACAAAGTTGTAGCACTACTTCAGAAACCATGCCAGAGTCTCTTTGGATTCCAACTGCCACATTCAGGGTCTGCTAGCGGTCACCTGATTGCACCAAGGGATCACCACACTCTTCATCACATCCAGGTACACTTCGGTGTTGACTTTCAAACTGACTTCAAAGGTGGCACGATGTGGCCCTCACTTAAAACTACACCAAAGACCATAAACGTAGCCGGAAACTTCCGTTTTCATCACCCTGGGTACGTCACTGGTATTCGTGGCAATCCAACGATGCATTTTGAGGGTGCTGGCAATGGTCCTGTTGTACTCCCTTGGATTGGTAGAGAGCATGAGTTGTCCAGTGGTGCATCTCTGATCTCACTTGTTGAACATTGTGTCACTTTCAGACATGATAGAAGGCTCTTATTGCTCTTGGGATTTGTACACAACTGGCCAACTAGTAGATGGTCTGCAACAAAAAAGAAAACCGGTTTTCATCAAACGGAAATGGAATCATGTCGTCTTTTCTAGGGCAACAATTTTATTGTTCCACCCTGTAGCACTCTACCTGAGATCATTCAAATACTTAGGCTTAATATTTACATGCAACATGAATTAAAAAACTAATACATTAGGGACATTGCTAAGACTGCTGCAAAGATGGACTCCCTCTGCTGAGCTAGAAAACGACTCCCACCTTCCAGTATCCTATACCTCTACCCCTACAAAGCCAGCATTTACCCATGCATAGAGTATTGTTGCTACATCTGAACTGCTGCATTTACCGCTAGTCTCTCCCTATCAGATAGGGTCCAAAAAAGGGTCCCTAATCTATTAGATTCTTCACTGTCAACTAAGCTCTAACTTTTGTCCAATTTCTGTAATATTGCATCCCTGTGTTTCCTTTTTTTGATTCATTGTGCTAAACGTTGAATTCTTATGCAAATGTTTTCCATCTTCATTTACAGATCCGATAACTACCGGAACTACTGCTGAATCACGATGCGGAGTTTACATCGATCGTTCATGAAGTCTTTTTTGATGCTAATTTTTGTGATTACACTTTTACTTCTGATCTTCGTCCTTGGACCGATGAGCGCCTTCTACAGCACAGACAACTTGGTAACCCACACACCAAATGCGAAAAAGATGCAACGCTCTAATGTAACCTTCAACTATAAACCAAGGGAGAACTCTACCCACAAAACCCTCCACAAGATAATCATGGAGTCTGTCACCCAGCAGATTGTTGTCAAGGAAACTGGTGCCAAAATGTGGGGGGGTAGGTTTGATGGAAAGATAAGTCAGCTCCTGGAGAAGTTTGGTGATTCAATTGCTTTTGACCAGCGACTCTACAGTGAAGATCTTGAGGGCAGTGGAGCCTATGCAAAAAGTATTACTCGAATTGGTCTCTTGACGAGGAAAGAGTGCCGCATGATCCTAGATGGTCTAGACAGAATTGCCGAAGAATGGAGCAATAAGACATTTGTTTTAAAACCAGGCGATGAAGATATCCACACGGCTAACGAACGTCGGCTCACTGAGCTAGTCGGCCCTGCAGGCAAGAAGCTGCATACGGGACGTAGCCGAAACGACCAAGTGGCGACGGATCTGAGGATGTGGCTGAAGAAGGGCATCATCCAAAATAAAGCCCACTTGTTTGAGTTCCTTGATGCAGTTGTCGAACGTGCTGAAAAAGAGAGTGACATCTTATTACCAGGATACACGCATATGCAGCGAGCGCAGCCGGTTCGCTGGAGCCATTGGTTGCTTAGCTACGGATGGAAGATAAAGAGAGATATCGAACGGCTTTCGGAATTGTATGTACGGGTTGACCAACTTCCGCTTGGAAGTGGAGCCTTAGCTGGAAATCCTTTTGCTGTTGATAGAGAGTTCTTGGCTAAAGAACTTGATTTTACATCCATCACGCCAAACAGTATGGACGCTGTTAGCGATCGGGATTTTGTTCTTGAATATCTTTCTTGGGCGTCAATCACCGCGATGCATTTTAGCCAGTTGGCAGAGGATTTAATTTTATATAATTCTAAAGAATTTAACTTTGTGGAAATATCAGATTCTTTCAGTACAGGAAGCAGTCTCATGCCACAGAAGAAAAATCCTGACAGTCTAGAGCTGATCCGTTCCAAGACTGGGCGTATTTTTGGCCATTATACAGCCCTGATGACCAGCATGAAGGGTTTGCCCAGCACATATAATCGGGATTTGCAGGAAGACAAAGAAGCCCTCTTTGATGTTTATGACACTCTGACGCTATCTCTTCCCATCGCGTCTGGAATACTTTCCTCACTTAAAATTCACCGTACTAAAATGGAAGGTGCCCTGACTGAGGATATGTTGTCAACCGACTTGGCTTACTATCTTGTCCGCAAAGGGATTCCATTTCGAAAAGCACATGGCATAGTCGGGGCGTGTGTTTTGATGGCTGAAAATAAAGGGGTAAGCATGTCCAAATTGAAACTTGCCGAGTTGAAGTCCATAAATTTGTTGTTTGACCATGATGTCGAGTCTGTGTGGAGTTACCAGAACAGTGTTGAGCAATACAATAGTGCTGGAGGTACAAGTTCCCAAAGTGTCCACACACAAATTGACCAGTTGAATAAATGGATTGTCATGCATAGATAGCAACTTTCTCCAGAACTGCTGAATGATTACAAATTTTAGCAATTGGAAAACATTCCAAGGTTTAAAATGTTGATGATGTATTTTGATTATTTCTTTAATTGTTTGGACTCTGAATATTCTAGAAATTTCTAATGCAACATTTCAGCTGCACCAATTATGGAGACTTCCTCGGATGAAAAGAACAAGAATGGATAGTTTTAAAATATGCCTATTCAGTTGTCGGATTAAGCAATGAAAACGCTATTTCAAATTTAAGTATGACAGATGTGATGAAAGTACTAGATTTTTCTTTTTTTTTTTTTTTTTTTTTGTTTTTGAAGGAATTACCACTTATCAAGGCCTGGAGGTCACACGAGGATAAAGGTTAATGAGTGTACGGTAGGCAATGAGACAATACCATAGTTAGTAGTTAAAATATGGTAACTTGGATTACTTAAAAGGAGGGCTCATCAAGAACTTGATGGACGCTTAAGTTTAAAATAGCATTTGGACTTAAAGACAACCATATTGTAGTCTGAAAAGCAGGCAAATGGAAGAGGGTTCCACAAGTATGCAGTTCTTAGAAAGATGCTTTGTTCATGGAATCCACGTTTAGCTTTAGACACAGATGTACTAATTTGAAGTGATTGTTTTTCTATTAATACATAATATTCAATTGATTTTAATTTTAATATGTTAACATCTTTAAAAAAAATATACAATTTTTGAATTTTTGCATATATTTAAAAAAAAATTTAACCATCATCTAATCTTAACGGTTACTGTCAAATGAAAATGCTATTTAAAAATTAACAAAAACTGTATTTCAAACTTGACCATGACTGGTTGATGCAAATGCTATTTCAAACTTAAGCATGACAAACGAACAATGGGAAGTTTCTTATAGGGATGTTTGAATGGATCTAAAAATAGGAAATTAAAATATTCACGGTTCCTATATTCACATTAGGAAGACTGTAGAATTTTTGCAGCCGAAACATTGTGTTGTGAATTCTCCAAGGATTGAGAGTTGGAACAATTGGGAAAATAATTCCAAGCAATATTTGGACATTGAAAGAAGATTATTTTAAAGAACTGTACATTTGAA
Source organism: Euprymna scolopes (assembly GCF_053919585.1). NCBI lineage: Eukaryota > Metazoa > Mollusca > Cephalopoda > Sepiida > Sepiolidae > Euprymna > Euprymna scolopes. The sequence continues at coordinate 10,054,259 of NC_136513.1, forward strand.
TACAAAGACGTTTCATACAAAGACAAAAAAAAAAATGTGATTATGATGTTGTTGTTGAGGTAGCAGTGATTTGGTTGGTTTATTTGACAACTTTCAGGGAGAGTGATAATGGCGTAATGGTTACCAACCCAGACTACGGGATTGATAAGCAAAGTTCAAGTTGATTTATTAACTAATAATGTGGGGAAAGGTATGAACCTCCAATTCTAAAAACTATGACTTAAACAGTAGTTTGTGGTGAATCGTTTACAATATTGTCCAGATATTTTAAAGTACAATATTTTTTATTGTTTTTATCCATATATGCATCATAAGGCTTGATCATATATATATATATATATATATATATATATATATATATATATATATATATATATATATAATTCATTAGATTGAATAATTTCTGACGTAATTAATATTTTAAGTGTTATAATCCAAAAATCAACACCTAATCTTTATCTATATATATATATATATATATATATATATATATATATATTTCAGAAAATCATCATCTAATCATTATTGCATCAGAGTAAAACTTGAAAAGATTTACGATTTTTTCCTCATCAGCAAATAGACTTCATTAATTATAATTCAGATAATTTCCGGCGACATATATTCAATCAGTTCAAGAACAAAACAATTTTATATTATTTAATTAATTGGAACATTCATTCAGATGAGTATTATTTCTTCATTTATTTATTGCAGACCATTATCCTCATCTTTTAATTGTTGTTACCACCTGACGAAGGCCAGAGGAATAGTTGGCTGAAACGTTATGAAACAAGACTAAAAAATGAGAATAATAGTCCGCAATAAATAAAACAATTTTATCTGATATATTTAATATATCCTGAGGATTCATAAGATCTGATTTATTAATTAATAAACTTTGTATTATGTAATCTCCTGAAAATATTACAAGTGATTTGATTCTTTTAGTTAAAATTTTATATATATATATATATATATAGCATGTCAGGAGGTGATGAAAAAAAAATCAATTAAAGTGCTCGATTGCAGATGCAAAGCTGAAAATACAAATATTTATTTCAAAACTATATATACATATTTCAAAGGCATACCAATGGTTTCATTACATTGAATCAACCATTAAAGGCTGAATGTAATCAATACAATTCATTAGCGTCTTTGAAAAGGTGAAACAATGCAAAGTAAAAAAAACAGAAAAACACCATTTAACAATGGTGTTTTGCTGTTTTTTTTACTTTGCATTGGTGGTGGTGTTTTTACTCGGAGTAAGGGATTATTACAAAAAACAATGTATTTTCAAGAAGTAGGTGTAAACAAAATAAATATATATAAAACTTTAACATAAATTATTAAGTATATGCTTAATATGTTCTCAAATGGTGTTTTTATTTTCTGTTTGTTACTTCGCATTGTTTCGCCTTTTCAAAGTCGCTGATGAATTGATTCTATTCAGCTTTTAATGGTTGATTCAATGCAATGAAACCACTGGTACGCCTTTGAAATATGTGTATATAGTTTTGAAATAAATATTTGTGTGTGTGTGTGTGTGTATATATATATATATATATATATATATATATATATAGCAAAAATAGTAATTAGTAAAAAACCTGAAGAAAGTGCTCAATACTATTGCAGAGCAAATGTATATTTTTTTTTAACGTGTTATCTGCTTAGTTACACATGTTTCAGTTATTGAATCGTATCAACGATCCAGTAACTTCATCAGACTTTACTGGATCGTTGATACGATTTGGTAACCGAAACATGTGTAACTAAGAAGATAAAGCGGTAATAAAAAAAAAAAATATATATATAATGGCATATTACTTCCCAATTTAACTGCAATTTTGATAAGTCACTTGAAAAAAAAACAACATTGTCATCTTGTTTAAAAAAATATTTACACTTGAGTCAGCTGCTGGTTATTGATGTTAGTGTTTGCTTGCATATATTTTGAATTACCTCCATTAGTGTTACAGGCAACAGATTAGCTATTTAATTGGAAGCAATAAAATTTCAAACACAAGAATGCTTAGTACATAGGATTAATAGATAAGGATGTAGACAAAATAGTAACATGGATACATTTCATGGCTGAAATATCTGTTGGCTTTAGAGATTTGTCTGTCATTATTTTAACTAGTTTATTTATACACATCCACTAATTCCATTTATTAACCATTCAAGTCTCTCCCTTTCTCTCTCTCTCTCTCATATATAGATATGTGTGTTTATACCCATATTTATAATAATTTATGTCAGTCGGAGATATTTTTGATGATTGGTGAAACTACAGTAAAGTATTAAACCTAAGTACATTTATCATCATTTATTTATTTATAACGTAACCTAAACGTTATTTATATAGATCTATCATTTACTTATATAGTTCTCTCCTATAGGATATTTAGCATCTTTTTTATCGCCAAGATCTGCTGTCTTTCAGTAATGTTCTGATTTTGAGGTGTGTGTATGTATATATATATATATATATATATATATATATATATATATATATATATATATATGATTTTTATCAAAGACGAAATCTTCAACAAAGTAAAACTCATCAAAATAAGAAAAACTAAACATTACATTAACAAGAGGAAGCAGAAAACAACAATACAGGGTGTTTCAAAAGTCTTGGGAACATAATGAGATATACGCATTTGTAATGTTCCCAAGACTTTTGAAACACCCTGTATTAAATGAAAGATGAGGAATAAAAGTTATATATAACTTTATATTTTTTTATGTATTTCTGTATCCCCTATTTACTCTTTCTATCTCTTCTCCTTTCACTTCTATCTTTCCTATTTTTTCCTTTCTTCTTTTATTATTGGCTTTATGAACCCAATTATTTCATAGTGGCTTATATTTTTTTAATATATATATTACCTACATATATACTATCCTCCTCATTTATCCTTTACCTACTTCTAATTACTATTCACCATTTTATCCTATTCTTTCATTCCCATTTCTAAATGCCATTAAGCCAGTTTTTTTCTATAACTGCATTTTGTATAATTCTGACTCTTCTCTTTTGATGAGAAGCATTTAGTTTCGAAACGCCATGGTCTAAAGAGATTTTTTTCGAAATTTTCCCCTTAGCTCTTCCTTATTGTTCTGATATAACTTTTATTCCTCATCTTTCATTTAATAATAATATATATATATATATATATATATATATATATGAGCAAACAGTTAATAAAACATGTTAAAAAAACACTTTGAAAAAGAGTTAAAGACATATTTAATCTGAAAAGGAAACACTTGATAAGTGGATAGTCCTTAATCCGCGGAGTTTCAAAGAAATACTTTCCTTCTTATCAGAGGGCAGGAATTAGTAAAATGCGGGATCGGATTTTGCATACAAAAGTATTTGATGAAACTGCAAGTAAGTCAAAGATCTTACTTGATAACAAAAAGTGAAGCAGAGGGAATATGGTGAAGAAAAAGGTGACTACGCGTGAATGGATAGTCTGGTGAAAGGTAAATAATCCAATGATGGTAAAATCCAAAAATATAACTCCAAGAAAGTTAATTGAATTTCCATTTGCACAAGTAAAATCCAAGGAAATCACGTAATTTTATTTTATATATAGGTTTCCTTTAGTCTTGGCAGATTACGGATACCCACAATAATAAGGGTGTCTGCGCATCAAAATTTTGTGGCAAGAGTTGCGCAATCTCCAACCACAACTCTCCTGAGTCGACATTGTTGAATACCAGTGGCAATTGGAGGTTCAGGACAGCTGGAAACAATGCCGAGATAAGCGGAAAGCACATACAGCGCCTAGAATTCCCAAATAGTCACCCCTCTGGTACTAGCCAGGCTCAATGTTGCTTATATATATATATATATATATATATATATATATATACACGCACACACACACACACATATTGTTTTAGTCAACTTGACAACATAATTTGATTTTGGAACAATTTATTTTAAAATGAGTAAAGTTAGAAATGTTAGTAACAGCAGATCAATTATCAATCACTATCATTAATACGCAGACAATCTCCTACCATCTATATCACTACTATTTGTACAGCAATTATTCCTTCTTAATCACTATTTTATGTGCTTTCTGCTCTCGGTGCTATTCCTCCTCCTCCTCCTCCTCCTCCTCCTTATTACTGCAGATAGAGCAAACTTTTTTAATTAAAAATTTTTTTTTTTTTTTTAATTTCAATTTGAATAAAATTCAATCTTTCTGCTATTATTGTTGTAATGGCCTTCAATCTTCAACCCAAGTTTGATTACTATTTCAAGTATTTTACACTAAGGTTGCAATTCATTTTATATATAAACTAAGAGAGAGGCCCGATGTTGCTCGGGACTAAATGAGAATCCTTACTCTGTACTTTTTCATTATGATCATAACACTATACTATTTTCTTTGTTTTTACTGCCCTCCCTTCTCTCATTTTACCCCCTAATATTGCCGGAAAAACCTGAAATATTGGAAAATTCTTTGAATTAGTTTTTTATGCATATGTTTTAAATTTCCTTAAAATCTGGTCCTGGATATGACCTTAAACTATACCCAGTGGTGTGGCCGCAGCTTGTGGGCTTTGGGGAGTGTGGAGCCACCCTTTAATTACCATTGCTCCCAGGTCCACTCTGACCCGGAGTGGTAGTATCTGTTAGGGTCCCAACTATGGGTTGAATAGAAACCAACTTGAAAACAAAAAATATATTCTATTAAAAATTTTTCTTCAAAATCTTTGGATTCGGCATTAAATAACCCGAAAACGGTTGATATGCCGTAAAACAAAACCAACCAACCAATCCTTAAAATCAGATATACATATTTCAGCTTTAAAGAGGATTCTGTCCTCATCGATTACATAGAGGTAGACGGCATACAGATATTTAGCGCATAGAGGAGAACATAGAGATTGGGAACCACTTCCATTGTTTTCCCCAGAAAATTTTATTCATAGGATTTAAATTTCAAAGAAAATAGGATATATTTTAAGTGTTTCTGAATAAATTTTACCTAACCTTTCTTTCTATAAGAAATACACAAACATCACACACACACAGATATTGAGTTATATATGAGAGTGAGATATATATATATTTATATATATATATATATATCTTAGAGGTAAGTAATTCATCGCTTTAAAGTATTAATTTCCCAAATTTCTGTGATTATTCTTTAATAAAGTAAGGAACAATGACTTTCGCATTCTTCTTTGCATCAAGTGTTGTCAGGAAGTGACTGAATTCTTCTTTCACACCCACCCAAGAAATTACTTCCATTAACTAAAAGGTTAAAGTGTAACCTCCCATTCGTCAATCACTCCTCCAATCAACTAACATCTTTCATTATGTAATATTATTTTTATTGGAAACGATAAAGAGTTGTTTATAATCATAAAGATTTTTATTCAGTCCAAAAGGCCAAGTTAGGCCGAAATAATGTTATTATCTGATATGTGTTAAGTTTGTTGGTGTACTCATAAAAATTTGTTTTCCACATTAAGCTCTCTATGATGCCATTTTATATATATTTAATATATATTCATATATGAATGTAATTTGATATTGAACAAACTTTTCCATTAGAAACCAAAGTTCAGTCTAATATTACATATATATGTATATCTCTATTTATAAAGATAGGTGTGTGTGTGTGTATATATATATATATATATATATATATATATATATATATATATATATATATATACTTGTTTATTGTTATATAAACATGTTTACATTCCGCTGCTACAAACAGCCACTTGTTTCAATCAAACAACAGATATCATCAGGCAGCGACTTGACTATTCAAATGTTCAATGAATAACATTGAACATTTGAATAGTCAAGTTGCTGCCTGATGATCTGTTGTTTGATTGAAACAAGTGGCTGTTTGTAGCAGCGGGATGTAAACATGTTTATATAACAATAAACAAGTATTATCAGGTCTTTTTATTGAGCACTATCTAACAACCTCGTTGAATTCACTAGTACATTACTTTTGAATAAAAAAAACCCGAGTATATATATATATATATATATATATATATATATATATATATATATATATTTACTCCTAAATTAATTAACATATCATTATAAATTTTGAAAAACGCCTGCCAGGCATAAGGGGTTATAATGTGAGCTATATTTAGTTCAGTTACTTTTTTTGCAAAGTGGATAAAAAGAGGGTGGAGGCCCTTCATGAAAATTCAAAGATCTTTTGTAAAAATTTAACATTAGACATTAATTAATAAATATTCATCAAATTTTAGTTTCTTAGGAGCATTTTAAAGGTTTCCAAATCGTTCATTTTATAGTTGAAACATTTCAGATTCACACTGAATTTTATTAAGTCATTAGATAGTAATTAAGTCATATTCCATGAATTTCAGTTTCTCTTAAGACTGCTTAAGCTTAAATTTTGAACATTTTCTAGAATCAAAATTAATCATTTAACGGATTTTGATCAAAATTGGAATAATGATTCTAAACATCTGGCTTAGTATCTTAGTATGTCTTGGTTTTAACTTTCATAATAGACATCGTCCCAGGACGGGTATTTTTTAAACTTTTATTTATTATATCCTATCAGGGTTACCCAGTGTTGCCCGGGGCCATTAGATACACAAAAACGTTCAATAGTGTGTGTAACATCTTGTGCTGCCTCCAAAGCACTACTAAAACCAATACACCCTCCCACACTCTAGTAGAGAAATTTCTGTTTAAAAGAAAAAAATGTATGCATCCACTGAAGAAACACACTTTGAAAATATGAAAATTGCCCCCACCCTCCAAAAATAAATAAACAATTGATTATTTAATATTTCTACTTCAATGAATTAATCTTTTCTTTTTCTAAATTGTAGATATTATACACTGAGGGCAATGCTGATCGAGAAAATATAAATAGTCTGTATTTGTTTTCGATTTTCGAAGTTTTAGCTGGATATACCAACATACAGATAATTGCCCTTTATATAATAGACTAGGATGACTACCCAGCGTTGCCAGGGTGGAGAGAGGATATTGAGCAATCCCCTGGGGAAAAAAAAATGAACTTTTGTTTCAATCAAAATAGCAGCGACTTCCTGCGCGAGCGCAAAAAAAAAAAAAAAAATTAGCCACAGTAAGCAGGCCTGTAATGCAAAAGAGGAAAAGGAGGTCATGACAACTTATGACGTCACGACGGGTTGAAATAACTTACATACTTTGAGATTGCTTGGTGTATGACTTGCGAAAAGTGACCGCTCCTTGCAAAAAAAAAAAACAGCCTAGTTGACCAGCACAGAATGAATCTTTTTCGTCAATTTTTAGATATTTTTTATCTGAGAAATTGATCTTTCTAGCGATACCAGTTTTGTCATGGTCCGATGCATTTGCCAAAAGTTTTTGGCAAACATACAAAGACCCACAGTCACACACACACACACAAACACATACATTTCCTTTTTTATATAATAGATGATGAAGAAATGATTTGTTTGCTATCCCCAAAAATATGCCAAATTTGTCACCATTTTGAACGTGTTTAGATTTTGTAGACTGAATGCGCCAAATGGAGTATTTTTTGTTTTGTTTTGTTTTTGTTATCCTTCTTGGTTGTGATTTTTAACCCCTTTTTACATTACTTGTTTGTTGTTATCCATGAACCTCCATTAATAAAAGTCAGTCTGTCAGAAAATTCCATAAGTTTTATTGACTTTTTTTTTTTTTTTTTTTTTAAAGCAAAGCAAACATGTATGTACAAGTGTTGTGATCCCGTAAGGGTCCGGAAGAAAGATAGAACTCGTTATTTAGTGGAAACAAAATATATTGAACAAAAAAGCAAATACAACAAATAAAGAGTGTGGGTATACGTCAGTCCAACTGCCAAGTGTACATGATGCGTACATAACCTGTGTGCTAACCGTAAGAGACATATTTTCTTGGTGTTTATAGTAAGTGTAAGAGTTTATTATTATCTGCAAGGTGGGTCTCACAAGTATGTGTGTGTTTTGGATATTACTTCTAATCGAACTGACTTTTCTCACACTTTCTTTTTGAGTCATGTGAAGTCACATCCGTTTCTATAAATTTTCGCAGCTGAATAAAAACTAACCTTAGAAGTGACCAAATTGACCCTAACTGAACTTTCATTTGAGTAATAATTTTCAACTAACCAAATCATATACTAGTGTATTCACTCTCACAATATTTAACAGCTTTTGTAGATAAATATGGATTCAAAACCATAAGAAAAATATGAGTTCTTCTGCGTAAAGAGCCCTTCTCACAACAGATTAGTAGTTATATAAGACGCAATTTTCTAATAACCTCTTGACCCAAAAAAATCAAATGCTACTATTTGGATTGTCTGTACTATTGGTCTCCTTTTAAGTGTTATTTGCACAAGAAAATGGATGAGATTTTTGGGGTTGGATTAGTAGATGTGGAACAGTTGAGGTAGCAGGTCCAGTTCACTGGAGAATACCAAGGAAAGCATGAAAAGAAGTAATAAAAATGGACTTGAGAAAAAGAGGCATAAACAAAGACCTGTCCAGAGAGAGGTTAGTTTGGAAGTCAGTTTCTAAGAGCCATTCAACTCGTATCAACATATAAAATGGATGTTAAACAAAATATGATAGGATGATGAACAAAGTTATGAATGAAATGTCTTCTATTTTTGAATTTTTGAGATGAGGATTGATAATTTGGATTATTCGGACTACTATTCTCATCTTGAGTGTTACTTTCACAGCATTTCGATCAATGTAACCTCTGACGTTCTTCAGGTGTATTTTGTCACACCAGAGAAATTTGCACTGAATTTCGAACAGAACCATTTATTTAATCTATGGGGGTAACATGTTCTCGTTCTGCCAGCCATGACCGAGTAGATGTCCAAAGTGATTTCCAATTGTATTTTATGTATCGCCTGCATTAAAGATTGAACCTACAACTTCTACAAAAGTTTAACTTGCAAGTGAATTTTTCCGTGTATTTTATCTGTTACGCCATGGTTCATCTAAAAAATTCAAACCCATAAAATCAAACGCAACATACATTCATTCATTATGTGTGTTGATCAAGTAAAATCCTACAATGAGGGTAATCAATACTATTTCTGGCATCTCAATCGATACTATTTCTGACATCTCAATCGATACTATTTCTTATATAAATTAGCTTCAGAGGGTAAAAAGTAAACTTTGGTTTTGCTGTCGGTAGCCTCATAACTCTTGCTGGTCTTATTTTGTCCTTTAGTCATCACATTCCATGATCATTGTTTCTGACAAAGGGGAAAGAAATGCTGGGTTCTGGGTCAGAATCTGTCCATCTCACACTTACCGTTAGCTGTTTTATTTTGACCTTGAAGTAAGTTTTTTTTAGCTCCTTATCTCGAGTGACTTCAACCTTTTGTCTAGAACGGTTTTTATGAAAAATATTTTTTTAAATTAAAGTTTATAATTTTAAATCTTTTTTGCATCAATTGTTTGTTGTGTATGAGAAAACAACTTTGTACCAAAAGTTATTTCCGTTTTGCATTTCAGGCTAACCAATATTTTGGATTGAACATGTTGCACGGTGACTTTCAATTAATACTTCTTAATTAATAATTCTTATTCAGTCGTAAATATGTCATGAGTATTATTTGTTGTTCTATACATGCATATAAAATTTCTACTTCACACTCCTCCTTATCGGAGATTGGATCTTCTGTCCAAAAACTCAACCATACTTTTTACTAGTTAACTACTCATTTACCTCATCACAAAATTAGTTCTGATAAATAGTGACAACTCTCTCACCGACGTGAGTTGAATATACAATCTTTAGCATATGATTTGTGCTGTTTTTCTTCTTGCCACTCTTTGCATTTCAGTTATCCAGATTAGTGCCTTTTCTTTTCCATGCTGAAAAAGGTAATATTCCTGAAATTAACACACACATATATGTTAAGACACTTGTAGTCTGTCTAAACTGTACGAACGAACTGACTAAACCAAGATGGCCGACTCCTATTTATATCACCACAAGCAAGGGAGGTAACCATGTAACTGAAGCAAGGGAGGTAACCAATGTCTACATTAACATTGCTGCTGTCCTCAAGTGAATAATTTATTTCTGATTTAACAAGTCCCTTAGAAGCTCAGACGAAGCTCCTGCCTTGGTCAAACAATCAGAGACCTGATCACAACCCTTGATCCATTCTATCTGTATCTCTCCTCTACTCTTCATTTCCTTCAGCCTTGCTACATCTATTCTCAATCGTCGATCGCTTACCAGATTGTTGGAATTCAATGTCTCCACAAGTGATGCATTATCTGTCTTGCAGAGAACGTCTGGCAATTTAGATAACTGAAATACCTCTTGTATCATAACCGCAGTCAAAACACCAGCATCAGCTCCCTCATTCAGAGCAAGAGTCTCTGAGGCCAATGGGCTTTTTGTCACTCTGTCCAATTTCTTTGACGCCCAACACATGGGGGCCATTTTGTCAGTACTTCCTCCAATAAAGACAACAAAACCACCCTGTGAAGATCCATCTTCCAGACTGGCATAAGAGGCATCAGTATAACACAAAATGTGTAAATCTGAGGGCTTTCCCAATTTTGGAAATGTTATAGAACCCTTCTTGGATTTCAATTTTGATAAGGCTTTATTCGCCTCAAATAAGGCTTTTACTTTGGGATGCTTTCCAGTGTTGCTCATTTTACACACATCAAAAGCTATATCAGGGCGTGTTTGAGTTGAAACCTACATCATCTGACCTGCAAGTCTCTTCAACTCATGCTTTTCTTCTTCATTCAGTTCATCATTTTTCCTCAGTATCCTCCCTTTGCTTATTTCTATTGGAGATATGGAAGATACATATAGATCTTGTTCTACAGTGATCCCATTTTCCTGTTGATTAACATTCAGTCCAACATATTTGAATGTTCCACTTTCATGAGATCCCACCTTAAATTTTTCTTTCAATGTTGCAATCACATCCCTTTCAAACTCTGTGTTTCCACAGAAAACAAAATCATCCACGTGCATAGCAAGAATTCCAGTCAAATTTCCTTTAATATCATGCCACAAAAACAATGCATTATCATAAGCACTTGCTACTCCTTTTAATTCAATCAAAGCCTGAGTAACTCTCTTGTACCATGCCCGTGGAGCATCATTCAATCCATAGATGCATCTTTTTAATTTCCACACTTGAGATTTAGGACAAACATCAGATGGTGGCCTCAGGTACACATCTCTCTCTAAAATACCACCTTGCAAAAAGGCTGAGGTAAAATCTATGATCTGCAGCATCCAATTCTTTATTGATGCGGTTAGCATGACCATTCGCATAGCTTCACGGCTACATGTTGGGGAGTCCGTTTTCAGATTACTATTTTCTTCATAGCCTCGTGCTACAAGGCGAGCTTTCATTGTTTTCTGATTATCCTTGAATTTTTCAGTAATCACCCATCTTGTGGATATTGTTTTTTGACCTGTGTATGGCACACATTCAAATACTTCATAGGTGTTCATGTTTTTTATTTCTTTATGCTTGGCATCCATTACAGCTTTCGACTGCTCTTGTTCAGCGGTGAGCAGGACTACATTTTCCTGTTCAGTATATTGGGGCACTTCTCTCCAATGATCAATATGATTCCAGTTGATACAAACTTGATCCTCGTTTTCATCCTCAGGTTCTATATTGATCCAATGACTATATTTGCCAGTTGATTTAGGCTGTACTGACATAACCTTTCCTTTCTTCCACTCCCCACTTCCATTTATTTTATAAGTTATGGTCTTATTTCGGCCAGGTTTTTCAGTCTTATCTCTTAAACTGGTAGAACTATCAACAACTTCTTCTCTGTCTATATCTTCACTTTCTACCACTTGATTCTGCAACTCCTCCTCCTCAACTGTAAGGTATTCATTCTTCCCTTCTGTAGTGTTTCCCAGCATTTCAGCTTTTTTTGTTCTTTTTTCGTTGTTTTTATTCACTTTCATCAATTGGCACGGATGCATCCTATAAAATGCTCCGCCATGTCTGATTAAGACAAACTGGCCTTCTCTGCCTAACACTTTTGCTGGACCACGCCATCCTTTAAAACTCTGCCTCCGATAATAGATTTGGTCTCCGGTAGCATAATCTTCATCAGCATAAGTTCTGACATTAGACCTGAGAGCTCTCCTAATTCTCTCACTGGACTCAGCTTCCAAAAAGTTTCTCCTTGCACTATGGAGAGCATTTAAATTTTTTCTCACCATGTCACTTGTAGTAGAGGACTCCATAGCAGGTAACTGGTCTGTCAGAATTGAGGGTGTATTTACATTGAAACCGAATACAAGTTCATTTGGACTGTGTCCAGAGTAATTGAGGAGGGCATTTTTTGCACAAATAGCCCATGCCAAGGCAATTTCAGGTTCACACTTCTCATCGTCAATTGTTTTTTTCATTGCCTCAGCAACTATCAAATTATGACGTTCTACAGTACCGTTGCTGAATGGACTTTCTGCGGCAGTAGTACAGGTCTCTATGTTGAGTTTTTCATTCATCTGTCTATAGTGTTCGTTGTTGAATTCACCCCCATTATCACTCAGAAAACGAACAGGAGATCCGAAATAGGTAATCCACATCATAAAGATGTTTTTGATGATCTCCTCCTTCTTCTTTGTTTTGATCAATGTTGCCTCTGAATACCTGGTAGCGGCATCAATGAGATGTAGTATCCACACCTCATTGTGGATGAACTCTTTCAAATCCATGCAAACTGTGTGATTAAATCTATTGCCAAGAGGCAATCCCACAACCGGTCGCAGTGGAGCTTTTTTAAATCTAAGGCAAATTTGACAGTTTTCACAAACCTCCTCAATCGCCTTTATAAATTCCTTGTCATTGAATTTGCCACTTTTTTTAACCAAGGAAACAAGTTTTTCCTTCAAGGCATGAGCAAACTGTCGATGAAGTTTTTCTGCTTTTTTTTTTTTTTTCTGTGAAAGAACACTGACCAAAATTCTGAACATGTAATACAATGTTCTTAGTACCACTATGATCCAACAACTTATTTGTTAAGGGGAGACAATAGTGCCCTGAAGTTGTGGTCTTTAGTTCAATACATTTATCAAAAATCCAGCACATATCTTTCCGGAAATCTAGCACTATTCCTGCTGTCTTCATTGATTTGTGACTTAATAGAAGAGGCAAGTCGTTTTTCACAATATCTGCTTCGATATAAACTCTTATACCTCCGAGTGTAACCGGAAATTTAGCAACTTTAATTGCTGTGACAGCCACTCCATCACCAAAACAAAAACTCCGGTCTGAGTTCGTATACTTCACTAGTTGCAGGTCACTTTCATTTAAAGTATCTAAATAAACATCAAGCCACACTTCGCCAGCCAGTGTGCGAGTACAAGCAGAATCCAAGACTGCCATTCCAAATGTTTCCTTTACAAGATTTGAAATTTTTTCATTTGTACTGTTCAAATAAATATTTTCTTGAATGAACAACGTAATGTGTATTTGTTCTGTCGCTTCCGTAAACCTGGGCGTATTTCTAGGACACTCTCTAATTAGATGGTTCGGAGACTGACATTTGTAACACAACAACACGTTTCCACTTCGGTCACATGGATTAGATTGTCCTCGACGAAAACGCCTTTTGTTGTTACCCGGTTTAGAATAATTATAGTTGACGATTTCGGGCTCTGATTTCACTGCCGGTACATTTTCATCACGATAAATGTCACCAAATACTTTCTTTATCGATTCCTTCATGTTTTGATACGTCAAAACAGAACACGTTGTCCGCGCTAATTTTTCGTTCTCTTCCGATATGTTAACCGCGTTCAAAACAAGAAAAGCTTGCACTCCTTCCGGTAGAATAATGTGGAATTTTTTTAATCTTTGGTACAAAAACTCATAACGAACAAGAAAGTCATTTATACTGGTACCTGACGATCTTTTATAAGTGTAAAATTCCTTAAAAGTCATGTAAGCGCGCGTGTGTTCATCCTTTAAATATATGTCATCCAGTTTCTTTATTAAGATCTTCAAGCCATCTCGTCCGCCGATGTCACTTGTTGGCAATTCACGAACACATTCTCTAATATTCGGTGGTAGCGTCAAAAACACTGCTGGCCCTTTTTTTTCCTCAGAAAGATCCGTGAACAACGACCACATTTCAACGTCTTGTTTCCAGTTCTCGTAAACATCCTCCCCCTCCAACAATGGAGGTTGTTTGTTCGAAGTTGCCATATCCGATATCCGATCTGTCTAGTGCTACAGACAAGCTGTACAAAAAAAAAATTTTTTTTTTTTTTTTTTTTTTTTCGTTTTGTCGCACACAGAGGGATATCTCTGCTACCATTTGTTAAGACACTTGTAGTCTGTCTAAACTGTACGAACGAACTGACTAAACCAAGATGGCCGACTCCTATTTATATCACCACAAGCAAGGGAGGTAACCATGTAACTGAAGCAAGGGAGGTAACCAATGTCTACATTAACAATATATATCATATATATATATATATATAAAAAGACCTTACTTGAATTATTTGATCTTATACTAAGATTGTTATAAAGTCATTGACACCTTTTAAAATGTTTGTCTTCTTTTCAGAACATCGAATACAAGATGGAAAAAAAGCAAATTCACACAATTTTCTTATTTTAATTCAAGCTAGGCCGAAAAGCTGCTAAAACTTGCAATATCAATGAAGTGTTTGATTCAGGAACCACTACTGGATACATAGCACAGTGGTAGTTTAAAAAATTTTGTGGCTGCAACAAGAGTCTTGAAGATGATGAGCATAGTGGTCGGCCATCGGATGTTGACAACGATCAATTAAGAACCTTAATCAAAGCCAATCCCTGCACAACTGTTCAAGAACTTGCTTCTGAATTAGATGTAATGTATACCATTTTCAATAACTTGAGAAAGATTGGAAAGACAAAAAAACTTGATAAATGGGTGCCTCACGAATTGAATGACAACCAAAAGAAAAACCATTATGAAGTGGCTCTTTCCTTCTTTTATGCAACAAGTATCACCCATTTCTCGACCGGGTTGTGACTTGCGATGAAAAGTGGGTTCTTTACGACACTCAGTTTAGTGGGTATATGCCAACACAGCTTTATGATATTTGCACCAAAAGATCATGTTGACAGTTTGGTGATCTGCAATCAGCCTTATCCTTTACAGTTTTTGGAATGCAGGTGAAACCATTATGCCGGACAAGTACTGTCAACAAATGGATAAAATGCATCAGAAACTTCGACAACGACACCCAGTATTAGTCAACAGAAAAGGCCCAATTCTCCTCCGTGACAATGCTCGACTGCACGTTGCTAAACTGACTCCGCAGAAGTTGAACAAATTGAGCTACAAAACTCTGCCTGATCCACCATACTTTCCAGACCTCTCACCTACTGACTACCATTTTTTTCAAGTATCTCGACAACTTTCTGCATGAGAAATGCTTTAAAAACACAAGCGATATCAAAAACGCCTTCAGCAACTTCATTGCTACCAGAACGCAAGATTTTTATGTTACTGGCATAAATACACGTTTTGCATTGGTAAGTGTGTTGATTTTGACAATGCTTATTTCGATCAATAAATTTTTGTTTGAGCCGAGATATATTCATCTGAATTTAAAAGTTAAAACCTGTATGAACTTTCTTGTCAACCTGATAATTGTTAATATCTATATGCAGAACAAAGCATCATAATGTGCTAAAGAAAATTAGACAGAAAAACTATGAAATTGTGAAAGTAAATTCTTATTTTGATTATCCAGACGACTGTGAGTGTTATTTTCATAGCATTTCGATCAATGTAACCTCCAACCTTCTTTAGGCGTATCCTGTCAAACTTGAGAATCCTTCTGTAAAACTCAGGATGGCATAGTGAATAAAGTACTTGGTAAAATTCAATTGTAATTTGCACCCTTTTGGAAGTTGAAGGTTCAATCCTCAATACTCAAAATAAGTGGGAAGCACTTAGGATTTCTACCCATTCATGGCTGACAGAACTACCGTAGATAAAAAAAAAGGTTCTGTTAAAGATTTCATGCAGATTCCAGAATTCAACGAAAAGGTCGGAAGTTATATCAAGCGAAACAACTGAAAAAGAACAACAAAAAGAGACTTACTTGTTTCATTCGAATTAATGAACGTTTTCAGAAAAAGTGACCTTTTCTGAAGACATATATATATATATATATATATATATATATATATATATATATATATATCTAAGCTAGCACATAATTGCAGTCTGTCACTTAGTGGCGTAATGGTTAACATATCCAACTGCAGGTTGTTCAGTGGTTATGGCTTCGATTCCTGGCATAGGTAACCACACTAATGAGCGAAAGGCAAAACTATGTTTTAGATAAATATTAACAAGTATTTTTACACCTACATACACTATTTCATGCTTATGCAGTCATCAATGTAGGAAATGATAATTACTGTTGGTTGAGAGATTAAAACCCAATCACAAAGTCACCCTTGATTTTGTAGGCTCGCATTCTACCTAAAGGCCACTGGCAACACAATAATTGAGGTAATTAGAGTATTCAACAACCGAAAGTCAAACGTCGCATTTGTTCAAAAAGTTGACCAGTCACCTTTTAATTCCTTAAAAAGGGTTCCATTTTAATTTCTCCAAGGTACTTTATAACTATAATATTTTAAAAGTAAATATTAACATTTATTTTTATGCCTACAGACACTGGTTTCATTCTTATACTATATATATATATATATATATATATATATATATATATACTAGACGTTTTGCTCGTTAAAAACAGGCTAAAGGTATAGCCCATTTATTTAGAATGTTTAATGCCAAATAGATGGGAAAACATAGTCGCCATCTTTATAAACAATGCGAAATATACTAATATGTTTTTATAATTTTCTAGTTATAAAGATATGCTAATAAGATGATTTGCTAACTGTTATATCTTTTTTTTTTTTTTACAAAGGAATCACCACATATCAAGGCCCAGAGGCCACTCGAGGCAAAGGGTTAAAGAGTGTACAGTGATCAAAAGGACAATACCATAGTAATCGTTAGAATTGTAAATTTGGTAAATTAGATTACTTACGGAATCTCTCGACAGAGACTTTGTTTCTTGGGCAATAGTTATCTTCTCAATTATTAAATCCTTTCTCTCTGATAGGCTTATAAGAGTAGTCATTGATGGGTAGAAATCAGAAACTCAGTATTAACACTGGCGTCCTTCAAGGTTCCATACTGGGCCCAACTCTCTTCCTGATCTTCATCCACGATCTCCCAAATCACATTATTAGATCATTCGTAGACATTTATGCAGACAACACCAAAATCTATGGCAACACTTCAAAAGTCAGCAATGGCCAAGATCTTTCTGATTCTCTCTCTTCTGATCTTGAGAATGTGGTGCAATGGGGAAAAAGGTGACTGGTTAATTTTAATGCATCGAAAACCAAGCTTCTCTCATCATAATAGCTCTGACCCCCATCACACCCCTAATTGAAATGAACAGCTCTTGGCTTGAGGAAACTCCATGTCGTGACAAGCTTCTGGGACTGGTCTTCACTTCTGATCTGAAATGAAACACATACATCAAATCTGTTGCCAATATCGCTGGAAAAATGGTTGAATTACTCTACCACTCCAGTAGGTATCTCACTACCGATACAATCCTCCATCTGTATGAGAGCCAGATACGCCCTAAAATGGAATATTGGTGCCACATCTTGTCAGGAGCTGCTCGCGTGCCCTATCCAGCCTTGATAGTTTAAAACCAGCTTTGAAACCTAGAAAGGTGATGCCGTTTTCTCTTCCCTACAACCTCTTTCTCACAGAAGAGACATTGCAAGCCTGTCTCTGCTCTATCATTATTTTCATAGCATGTGCTCGACTGAACTCCAATTTATGGTTCCTACTAGCCGAACTTTCACAAAAAAACACTCAACTAGCTATAACAACTACAATTCCAATAAAAACCTAACAGCCAGCCATGGTTCTCCCCTGAATGTGCTGCTGCCATCGCGCACAGAAATCACTTTTTCCATAGCTACCAACGTAATAGATGTACTGAGACTAAAGCTGCTTTCAGGACTGCCAACAACCACTGTAAAAGAGTAATAAAAAATGCAAGAGAGCTATATGCTCAGTCCGTTAAATCCAAAGTAGCTGAGCAGCGGCTTGATTCCCACCAGTTCTGGCAAATAGCAAACAGGATCTTGAACAGAAGCGTGCGTTCTATCCCAACTATCATCAATTGACCTGAGGTCATCTCATCAGCATCAGACAAGGCCAGACTATTTGCCAAGAACTTTGAAGCTAATTCTATCCTATGCGACAAAGGCTATCAACTCCCCCATATTTCCTCCTATAACAGACAACACGGTATGCAACATACAAATATCTGTGCGTGAGGTCGCCAAGCTAATCAAGAACCTTGATTCCAGTAAAGCAACTGGCCCTGACGGCATTCCAGCTATAGTGCTGAAAAAGCTCCAACCAGAACTTGCCCCCATACTTACAAAACTGTTTAAGCGTTGCCTTAAGGAGAAGTGCTTTCCAACACCTTGGAAAACCTCATCAGTATGCCCTGTATTTAACAACTCGGGTGAAAAGTCATCTCCCTCTCAGTACAGACCAATAAGTCTCCTGTGTGTCATGAGTAAGTTGCTGGAATCCATATTAAATAAAGAAGTAGTCAACCACCTCAACAGAAACAACCTTCTTAGTGACATGCAATATGGTTTCTGCTCTGCAAGATCTACAGCAGATGTGCTAATGGTTATGTCTCATAGGATTAGTGAATCTCTTGACAAAGGCTTCCTTTCCAGGGCAATTGCTCTTGACATATCAAAGGCCTTCGATAAGGTATGGCATAAGGGCCTACTTCACAAGATTTCCAGCGACGGTATCACTGGAAATGTTTTCTCAATCATTAAATCATTTCTCTCTGATAGGTTCATAAGAGTAGTGGTTAATGGGCAGAAATCAGAGGCCCACAGTATTAATGCTGGAGTCCCCCAGGGGTCCATCCTGGGCCCAACTCTCTTCCTGATCTACATCAATGATCTCCCAAAACACATACCTAAATCATTCGTTGACATCTATGCTGATGACACGACCATCTATGGCAACACCTCAAAGTCCGTAAATGACAAAGTTCTCTCTCCTCTAATCTTGAGCGCCTGGTACAGTGGGGGAAGAGGTGGCTGGTCACTTTTAATGCATCCAAAACCAAGCTTCTATCTTTACATCATCAATGCTCTGATCTCCATCTGGCATCAATTGAAATGGATGGCTCTCGTCTTGGAGAGGCTCCATGATTTGACGAGTTTCTAGGTTTGATCTTTACTCCTGATCTGAAATGGAACACGTACATCAGGTCTGTTGCCAAGGACGCTGGGAAAATGGTGGGATCCTTCTACTGCTCCAGAAGATATCTCACTACTGATGCAATTCTCTATCTGTATAAAAGCCAGGTACGTCCAAGGATGGAGTACTGCTGCCACATCTGGGCAGTGGGGGATGCCCTTTTCTGTTCCTTGCAGCCTCTCTCCCACAGGAGAGACGTTGCAAGCCTGTCTTTGTTTTATCGTTATTTCCATGGCAGGTGCTCGTCTAAGCTCCAATCTCTCGTCCCCCCCCCCTCACCAATCTTTCATGAGAAACACCCGTCTGGCTGAAATTACTGTCAATAATTTTCCCCACTCATTATCTGTGCCTAAATCCAAACATAAATTCCATGAGCAGAGCTTCTTTCTCAGAAGTGCGCACCTGTGGAACTCTCTTCCGTTTGCCTGTTTCCCACCTGACTACAACTTGGATGTCTTCAAATCCAACATAAACAAATTCCTGACAAACCACCCCCTTAAGTAAGACACACTATCAAATCTCCAATACTAATGATTACTACAATACTATCTCATTGATTACTGTACACGCAATAACCCTTATCCCTGAGTGGCCTCCGGGCCTTGATAAGTGGTGACTCCCCCATGTAAAAAAAAAAAAAAAAAAAAAAAAAAACATGCGATTTCCCCCACTCTCTAACTCTGCCTAAATCTAAACATAGACTCATGAACAAAGCTTCTTTCCCAGTACTCTCTCTCTGTGAAACCCTGTTCTGCTGGCCTGCTTCCCAGTTGAATAAAACGTGGTAGCCTTCAAATCCAATCTAAGCAAGATTTTGTTGAGGCGTCCCCATAAATAATAAAATTCTACCCAACTTACACAATTAACAATTACTACACTACCACTTTACAGTCATTAATCCTTATCCTCGAGTGGCTTTTGGGCCTTGATAAGTGCTTCCTCCAAAATCCCCTGCCCAAAAAAATAGATTCTTTACATGGACTTATCAGGATAATAAGAAGCTCAACATGGTGGTGGAGCTTAGATACGAAAGGAAAAAGTCTATAATACAAAATATATACGAGTGCATATACATTTAATCATCAATTCAATAAGGAGATTACATCAATAGGAGTAATATACTTTTTAAAACTAGGTATTTCAAAGCTTAGTGCTTCTCATCAGAAGAGGAAAGGGGGTACTAAGTTACAAATAAGAAATGCTACATTTAGCGATACCCCAATATTTCTTTCCTAATGTGTGTATCTTAAATAGAGGGTAAATAGTATAGAGGTGAAGGGAGGAAAAGCTTGGGAGCTATTGTGATGAAAGTGATATAAGTCAAACTGGGATTATCTGTGCCTCTTATATCCAATATGTGATAATCCCAGTTTGGCTTATACTACCTTCATCGTAATAATTCCCAAGCTTTTCCTCCCTTCACCTCTATACTATTTACCCTCTATTTAAGATACCCCAATATTTCTTTTGTAATGTACCTATTGCTAAATGTAGCATTTCTTATTTGTTACCTAGCATCCCCTTTTCTCTTTTGATGAGAAGCACTAGGCTTTGAAATACTTAGGTATAAAAAGAATTTATATTCCTTACTCTTATTGATGTAATTTCCTTATTGAATTGATAATTAAATGTATATTGCACAAGCCTTTTCTAGTCTCACACAAAAACACGTGTTTACATCTAAAGCTATATTGCCATATACATACGCGCACACAAACATACACGCACACGTCCACACACGTACATATATTCGCGTTCGTGTACATACACTCACATTCACGTGTATACACACACGCTAACGTACACACATGTACTCACATATGCGCACACGTATGCACACATGGACACCGTCACTTCCCGTTTCAAACGAAATCCACGCATGCGCAAAAGACCACTGGAAACAACTATAAAAGCAAGAGCAATAAGCAGCTTCTTTCTTTTTGGACCAGCTTCCGAGGTGAGTGGTCTACAGACCAGTCGCCGCCGTTTCAGCAGGCGTGCCTCACGCCACTTGCTACCATGTGGGGCAAAAAGCTAACAAACAGTATGTACACTTTATACGCTTTCTCTCTCCATGAATTGGATTGACATTCTCACTCTTTCTCTTTATCTACAACTTGTGCCGGAGAACACCTCCGCGTAGCTGACTGCTAACATGGCGCACAGCTTAACTGATGTTAACCCTCTATCCTTTTCTTTGTCTACACGCTGAACTGTCATTCCCATTTCCACTATGTTACTCACTTCTCTTCCCACGCGCGAACAAACAATAGTGACCTGAACGTGAGATGAACACACATTTCCTTTTCCTTCTATACCACCAGTCCCGCAACAAACGATGGTTACACCCGAACGCGGACATGAACACGTGTTATACCTAAAACATTCATTCTTTCAACAGTAAATAAACAACATGTTTATCTTATCTAGCAATTGAGTCTTTGTTTCCTTCATTCCATTTGTTTCATTATTTTCTTTTGTAACGGGATTAGGATATATATATCCTAGTCCTCTACAATATACACTAGTATATACTTTATACTCTCGATTTTTTTTCCTTTTGTTTTGTTATATATATAACAATTAATAGAAACTGTATAAGGATTCTAGACATAAGGCATATCATTATTACATCTTGATTTTCTTATTCATGATGGACATCAAAATGGTGTGAGACTGTCTATTCAAGGAATTTATGGGTATTTTTATAGTAAATATATATATATATATATATATATATATATATATAATAAAGACTAAACTAATATGACACCTAAAATATAAACAAAGAATAAGAAAACATCTAAGCACACCAGTGTTAAAACAAGGTCACCTTTTAATACACAGATATAGATAACTATTTCTAAGACTGAACAAAAAAAAAGGTGAAATAGAACTCAGCTGAACCTTTATTTAATGAAAGCCCATCTATTGGCTAGTGAAAACATTGACAGGAATAACAAAGAATCTGATTAGTTAGCTAGCAAACTTAAGACCATGTGTATATATAAAAACATGCAATAACATGAGGATAAGGCAGAAAATTTTATGTAGCTTAATTGCAATGTATATTTTCATAACTTACTACTCACACACATACACAGACACATGTAAAGTTAGTGGGAGATAACTCCAGCAGAGTGCTCGATTATTAAGAAAATTTAAAAATAAGAGCATAATATTTATTTATATATGTTACAGATCAGAAAAGCATCTTCTGTAACACACATATACATATATAATATATATAATAAATACTGACCCAACGCGTCACAAGAAGTCTAGTGTATAATAACTTTGTGAAATCTTTTGAATTTGTATTGGAACTGCCAGAGATTTTTATCCTTAACCCCCCCCAACCAACAGAGATTAGAGCATTTCTGTAATGATCCAGTCCCTGTTGATTTTGCGGTATTAATTAAGTTCTGTGCAGTTCTAGGCGGTCCACTCTCCCAGGCTTTGAGAAGGGGTTAGTTTATTGCTAATCGCCTGAGACGCCCTCACTGGGGAATGCCGACGGGGCTGCCTGGACACTTTTTGCAAGTCAAAGTGCCCCTCCTCGGGGGCACTAACTTCTCAACCCCATTTTCTGATCCTGGTGTCTAAGTTCTTGCAGTAGGAGAGAACTAAATATTTTTTTTTGTTTTTTGTATTGGAATGATTAAAATGAGAGAGAGAAAGTGTGTGTGTGTGTGTGTGTGTGTGTGTGTGTGTGTGTGTGTGTGTGTGTGTTAGTTATGACATCACAATGTATTCTGAATTAGTATAATCATTGAACATCGTAATTCTTGTAAAAACGTGTCGAAGTTAAGAAATTATGCATTTAACCAATACTGACCCTCATAACCATCGTATTGCCTTTCCATCTCGTTTTATTATTACCCGCCAGATACGAAACAACGATAAAGAAAAAGTTGCTGCTAGCTTTGGATGATATTCAAAATGTCAGTGATGTGGATGCAGTACGTCTTGTGTTGATGTGTGTGTGTGTATGTTTTATTACAAACTGGCCCTCGGGACAAGATCAAAGTGTAGTATCTGTTCTTCAGATGCTGCACTTCTATTTCTTGTTCTCTTTCGGTGGAGGAGAAATCCTTCACGACTGAGACAATTTTTATTTTTGTACCTTTTCTCCACGTTAAAAAACGACCCTGGTGTCTAACTCTGTCCCGTGGGGAGGCATAGTAAATAGGTACAAACTAAGGAATTTTTAATCGAACGAGGATGTCGGTCAATTCAACAAATGTCTGCCTATCTGGAGAGATCATTCATCTGAATGTTGGTGGCACAAGGTCAAGAAATATTGTTTCTCATTTTGAATTTGAATATTTTGTTTGTAGGGTTTTTTTTTCAAATGTTTCTTATATTCATTCATTTCCTCTGTAAATGTATATTTTTTCTTTGTGTATTTTTTTTTTCTTCTCATTCCTAGATTTTAATATTTATTAATTTTAGGATTTATTTTTTAAACTTGCGTTCATCAGTTGTCTTATATAATAATTTAATTTTATTTTAAAACGTTTTTGTTGTTTTTAATTAAAAGTAAATATATTTTGTTTACATCTCATTTAACACATTTCTGATTAAAACAACATATTAAAAAAATTAAACAAAAACAACAATCTTATTTAATTGTCATGTCGAAAATCTTAATATATCCAAAAATTACGAAAAATCATGGAGTAGAACAACTGCTATTGAATTTTAGTAAAAGAAAAGGAAAATTTTCAGATTATGTCCACCTCCACCTCCACAATTTTCTTGTAAATGACGACTTTTTGACTATGCTGAATACGAAAATCGAATTGAAAGTTTGCAGAAATAAGTAGTTATCCAGATATAAAAAGTTGTATTATGCATTGTATTCTTTGGCGACCATCTTTTTTACGCGCATGCGCGCCATAAACATGACTGACACTGCACGCGCGTAAAAAAGATGGCCGCCAAAGAATACAATGCATAATACAACTTTTTATATCTCGATAACTAATTATTTCTGCAAAATTTCAATGCGATCTTCGTATTCAGCATAGTCGAAAACTTTTAAAAGGTGTCATTTAAAAGAAAATTGTGGAAGTGGACCTAATCTAAAAAATTATCAAAGAAAAAAGTCTGTCAGCTATTAAAGTGCCGAAAAGGAAGATTAGTATGTACCTTGTATTTGCAATCTTCAAGGTGTTACTGTTTTGTTCACATCTAGGGAAAATGCAATTAATTTTCTGTAAAATTTACTTTAACTATAAATAATTTTCTTCTCGATGAATTTACGTAATTTTTACATATATTAATATTTTCGACATGAAAAGTAAGTACTGTTGTTTTTGCTTAAAAACTATATATATTTTTTTTTAATCGACCTGTCAACTATATATTAACAAGTACCTAAGTCTGTATTATTTAGATTGAGTGTTATCTGCACAACGTTGATGAGAACAATTGTTCAATTAATCTATATAATACCTCATCTCCAAATTCAGAATGACTAATCGAGTCGATATGTTTTCGTCGGCCATAATTAAATCTGATGAAATAAATAAGGGGGAGACAACCCAAATCGAAGTGTCGATGTCAAAAATCACCCTTATGTTTAATACAGTTTACAAAACTGGAAATTCAATATTTTTTTTTTTTCGTTTGTATAATATAGAAGCGACAAAATAGTTTGTTGTTGCCAGTAATAATGTTTCGCTTACCTTTTAATTTCAATAAATATTCGGGGAATGATGTTATATTTTTGGTACTTATGCACTTATTGTACCGCACTAATTTTTTAATAGTATTTTCAAGTTAAATTCTAGTTTTACAATATCTTTTTTTTTTCCATTCAGAAGTATAGGTGACTCTAAGTGCGACTGTACCGGTGTCAGGTGAAAACCTAGCCCCGATGTGAAAATGTTCCGATTACCAAACTGGACTTCCTGTTTTAGCTTAAAATAAATCTGTAAAATATATTCAGAAAAAATAAATAACAACGTCTTCAGAAGTTTCACATAATTTCTTTCATGTCAATTTGCTTATTCATTGTAAAATAAGTTTTTTTTTTGTTTTTGTTTTTACACGATGGTCACCACTTATCAAGGCCCGGAAGCCACTCAGGGATAAGGATTATTGCAAGAACAGTACGTTAGTTTGGAGATTTAATGAAGTGTTTACTTAAGGGGGCGGTTCATCAGGAATTTGTTTACGTTGGACTTGAAGACATCCAGGTTGTAGTCAGGTGGGAAGCAGGCAGACGGAACAGAGTTCCACAGGCGTGCAGTTCTAAGAAAGAAGCTTTGTTCATGGAATCTACGTTTTGATTTAGGCACAGATAAAGAGTGGGAAAACTTTTTGACAGTGGATTCAGCTAGACGGTTGTTTTTTTGTAAAAGATTGGTGAGGGGGGACCAGAGATTGGAGTTCAGACGAGCACCTGCCATATCTAGCTAGGTAGAAGAGTAATTTATCTTGCCTTTGGTAATGTTTGTTTGTTTTTTACCACTATTTTATGTTCTCTATACTGCAAAATGCCCAGTTTTATTTTGAAAAATAGAATAATTTTTCATTAATTAATGGGAATTTGTAGGCATTACAACAAAAATCTCATGAGTTTGATTTGTTGAGTTATCTCCCTTGTTTCTGAAGGCTGGTTTTAGAATGGCGTTGGAAGACAGTCACCCCTCGGTTAGTCATAAAATTTGATTTTCTTATTTAAAAATAAAACTACTTGATCAAGTTACGTCGTTTTGATAAATAATCGATTAACAATATATAAACAATGTAAAAAAAAATAATTTCAATATGCTATTGTAGCGAGAAAAATACATTTTTAAGAGTAAATAGGCTCTGCCTATCACCGGCTTTCACACTCTTTTGTCTGTTAGCTAGACATAGAAGTACAATACCAAAGACTCACCAGAGCCACCCTGTGCTTGGCCTGGTTTCCTGACTAGAACATTGAACGCTGTTCTCTAGTCCCAATTTCTTTCTTTCTTTCACAAGCTGGTTTGCTTGCATGCCACTTGTGCTCTCTGAACTGGTTTGGACCAGTCTTGTCTGAGAAGTTGAGGATATCTGATTGACAGTTTGTCTGGCTGCTGTTCTGACTGACAGTACAAGAGCCCTAACTCTTTGGTAGCACTTAGAGTGGCTGCTCTATTATTAGTTGTATAATATCGGAATAGTTGTGCCATGGGCGCACATGGAAAGAGGCCCTGCTGCTATCTCTGGTGGGCTTTCACGAGGCCACAATTTTCTAGATGGGACTTGGCTAATGGAACATTGTGTGAAAACTGGCCCACTTTGCTCAACACTTTACTCCAACCTAAAATTAAACAAAAACGTAGTGAAATGACAACCCAAACATCACAATCAAACCAGGCAAAACCAATTCACCTCCTCCCTTGAGGCTCGCATTCACAAATATCCGTGGGCTTAGAAGTAATCTAAATGATGTAGAGTCTTATCATAGTAAACTCCCCGGATATCTTAGCATTAAGTGAAACAAACTTACACTCCTCGATCCCCTCTAACTTCTTTAATAAAACAGAATACCTCTCTCTCTGTCGTAAGGACTCAGATAGATATATGCATAGGCTTGGAGTCTATATTTGTAATACCCTCCCTTTAACTAGAGATCAACGTCTTGAATTAGATGACCAGGCTTTTATGTGCTTTCGACTAGCCTTTCATCACTGTATTAGTTACTTATGTTTTCTCTACCGTTCTACTTCAAGTTAGGACAGTACCCTAATTGATCATGTCTCTGATAGTATGGATTCAGTACTCTCCTCAGATATTAATGCCCAAATACACGTGTTTAGTGACTAAAAATTGACTTGTTTTTTTAGGTTACACAGATGCAGCTGGACGCTCTACTTACAACTTCTCTATAGCTCATTCTCTTACACAGACACTAATGTTCTCAACCTGTCTCCCAGATCCTGAATACCAGCAAGCTTCATTTCTAGACCTATTTCTCACCACAATATCTGAGGATTGTGTGACTAATGCCCACAGTCCACTTAGTGATATCAGTGGATATCACATTTAAATCCCAACCCCAAGGTGAGGAGCCATTGCTCAAAACAACAAGGTACTACAAAAGGGCTAACTGGGAAGCCATCAGAGAAGACATCAGAGATACCCTATGGACCAATATCTTCTCTCTTCTTGCTGAACAGTGTGCCAATGACACAACTGAATGGGGCAAAGCAGACATTGAAGCACATGTTCCCACACGGAAGAATTATATGAAGCCCCACTCTCTCTCATGATTCAATATAGGTTGTGCAGTTGCCATTGCACAAAGAGAGTTTGCATTCTGCTGGTTTGTATATCATCAAATACAAATAGGCAAAAATTCATAGATGCTAGAAATCATTGTAAGTGAGAAATAGACAGAAAGAATGCTGAAATAACCAGGGAACACATAGAATCGCAAGAGATAAGAACTCGTGATTTCTAGAAAATCTATAATAGTGTAGTGAATAAAAGGCAATCGGTGATTCCCCCACTATCCAACAACTAGGACGTCACATGCATAGCAACCAAGAAAGCAGAACTGCTTGCTCAGCGATTCATCTCCAACTCCACCTTAGAGCCAACAAAATACTCCCTCCCAAATTTTCCTATGCGGACTGAAGCAAGACTAGATGATGTGAAAATCACCCCTTCTCGTGTCCATGATATCATAAAAAACTTAGACACCTTCAAGGCGTGTTGGCCTGATCTCATCCCTGCTATACTAATTAAGAAATGCTCAACTGAGCAAGTCCCCGTACTTTCCAAACTCTACAAATCTTGTTGAATCTTGCTTCAGTAATAGCTGGATGATGGCCTCTGTTGTACCAGCGTACAAAAATTTGGATGAAAAGACCGACCCTCTCAGTTATCGCCCGATCAGTTTCCTCCTCCTCTTCACTAAAATCTTTGAAACCTTAATTAATCAAGCACTAGTCCACCACTTCACAAAAGCTAATCTTGTCTCTGACAAACAGTATGGATTTAGGCAATGTTGTACTACTGCAGGTATTTTAACAGTCATCTCTAAACGAATATACCATGCACTGGATAAGGTGGGCGATATATCCAAGATCTTTGGCAGTCTGGTATGAAGGGCTGCTCATGAAAATTAAATCATACAGTCTAACTGGATGTATACTAAATATAATTAGATCCTTCTTAGACAATAGGACCATCCAGGTTGTCATTGATGGACATACATCCAAGCAGCATAACATTAATACAGGAGTTGATCCTTGGACCGCTATTATTTCTGATATTCATAAACGACCTCCCTGATAATATTGTGTTCGAGATGGGTATATTTGCTGATGATACAACGCTCTATAACATGCACGAAAGAAGAACGGATTTACAATGGCAGAATGCTTAGAAAATGACCTGTAGACCATAGTGGAATAGGCTCGCAAATAGATGGTAACATTTAATGCTAGTAAAACTAAGCTGCTCTCCTTTAACAATTACAAGACGCCTCTCCAATCACCAAGATCCAGTACAAATAACACCCTACCTGAGAATTCTTCCTTCAAACTACTTGGCCTAACATTCATAGGCAATATGAACTGGAACAAATACATTAAGGCCTTTGTAAAGGCTGCTGCAAAGAAGGTGGGTTCCCTCTATCGAGCTAGAAGACTCACACCTGAGAGTATCCTGTATTTCTACAAAGCCACCGTTCCCCCATGTATGGAGTAGTGTTGCCACATCTGGGCTGGTGCATCTACCACTAGCTTCTCCTTCTTGGTTAGGGTCCAAAAAAGAGTTTTCAATCTAATAGGTCTCACTTTGTCAACTAAGCTCCAACCCCGGTACCATAGCCACAATGTTGCATTTTTGTACCTGTTTTACGAATATTTTAGTGTAATGTGCTCTGATGAACTAGTTGCACTTGTGCCCCCTCGACATACATGTCCCTGACAGACCCGCTTAGCAACAGAATCTCATTCCTTCCCTGTTGAAGTCCCTTGAAAGCTTTCTATTCTAATAGTTTCTTCCCTCATTAGCTAGATTTTGGAATTCCCTTCCTGTTACTTGCTTCCCTGACTGTACTGATATGTAACGTAATCAACATCTTGTTAATCTTTCATAAGCATGGTCCTAAATAGTAACCCCTTACGTCCAAATGGTAATGTGCCTTGTTAGGAGTGAACGAGAAGTTGTGCACGATAGGGAATTTTGAAACAAACGCATTTCAGATAAGAACTCTATTAAGTAGTTACGTGTCCTGTCAGAATTAGTATAATTTCCAAAAAATACAAAAAATGATCCAGTTGAGAAAATCGTAGAGACCAGTGGTTGGAGATTTTACATTTTTTATGTTGGATTTCAAGGAAAGCAAGGGAGATAAGTCAGTTTCTCATAAATAATGAGATTTTAAAAACTTTCCAACTTTAATACTTTAAAATCTGTGATAAAATTTGATAAGTCGATAAATTTCTTTTTTTAATGGCAATCGTTTTGGACAAGGCATGAAGCCACTTGATGTAAGCAACTAAAAATTCTTCCTCTTTGTCAGAACTATATGGGTATAACATTTTATAATCCTAAATTAAAAATCAGAAAATATATTAATATTAACATTTATCCCTCCACCCTTTTATTTTAAATATCATTTATTCATTTTTAGCATTAAAATTCAATAATTTTGGTTCGGTTATTACTTGTTATCTTGTTTGTTTATCACTGAATGATGTCATTATTTTGTGATATAATTTATTTGCAATAAACCCCTTTCACAAAGTAAGGCTTCAAAAACTGTGGATCAACCACGTACATTAAATGACCTTACAAAGCTATCATTCATTCTTTATGATGTCATCCATTTTTAAGCATGCATATATATATATATATATATATTATAAAATAATTTTCCAGCCTAACATCGCAAGTACATTTTAGCAATTTTATCACCACACAAGCAATGTAGAATACTAAAACCCAGCATATAAAATCAACAGTAGATTCGTTAATAAAATAGAGACACATTCGAAATGAATGTTTCTGCTTAGAGCACAATTGAACTATGATACTTGACTTCTGCATTTTAAACTTTAATTTATGGCATTATATAAAAGTAATTTTATAAAATCAACAGTAAGTCTCTATAGTGCAACGTAGAGTACAATGTCACTGCAAGGAGGCATGTAGAGCTGTCTCCCAGTGCACCGCGGGAAGTCTCCTCAACTAGAGCAGATAATCAATCAATTTGATAGAAAAATGGGTGATTTCACTAACTTCGATGACAATAAAAGTATCGGAAGTGTAGAATATTCGTTGATCCTCATTCAATCCTTGGTAATGTCAAGTCTCCCTGCTAGTGTATATATATATATACAGGACGAAGGCCCAGTTTACTTCCTGTTCACCCATTCCTTTGATTAGATTTAAAATAAGTCAGGACACTAGATACTTACGTTCCTCGCCAAAACAAGACACACAAAGGAACGGGTGAACAGGAAGTCAACTGGGCCTTTGTCCTGTAAGTGCCTGTTCATTGGCTGATTAGGAAGGGTGCGATGGAAACTAGAAAGCTGATTGGCTAACTAAAAACACAATAGAAGGTGCATATATAAAAACGCGAGACAACCACAATATCCTCGCATAAGCCTGATCATCAGGCTTATGCGAGGATATTGTGGTTGTCTCGCATTTTTATATATGCACCTTCTATTGTGTTTTTAGTTAGCCAATCAGCTTTCTAGTTTCCATCGCACCCTTCCTTAGCTTAATTGCCATATATATTTTATAACTTACTATCTAACTCTACCTACGTATTGAGCACTGTTGAAGTCAATACTTAAAGTTTACGCATAAATTTATACTTTCGTATATTAATTTATGTGATTAAATTAAGTAGTGATATATACATATATATATATATATCAATCCTTATTAAAGAAGCTCAATGTAATTACAGAGCAATATATATAATCCAATATGGCGTAATGGAAAAATATAAAGGCATCTGCAGCTTCTCTTCCAATTTTCAGATTTTTACCTTGTCAAATCACATTTCAATTTCTTTTGACGAATTGATTGTTGCTATTTCTTCTGATGAGTTAAGGGCAAAATAGATTCACTGATTGATATAATAAGTAAGTGATTGATTTTGCGCTACGGAACAGATACTGTCAAGAATTGTATAAGTCAACTGAATTAAAGGAATAAATTATAAGATGGTCAACATTATGAATTTTGGAATTTTGTCATTCTCTATATTGCTCTGTAATTACATTGACCTTCTTAAATAGGGATTGATATATAATAAGAAAATATATTTCTACAGAAATATATGGCTCATTCCATGTCAAATCGGCAGGGGTAAAACCATGTCCGACACAGATTTTTTTCAAATTTGCTACATTTATAGATCTCCATGAAAGGAATTGAATGGCACTTGTTAAACATCTCAAGGTCAAGGGGTTCCTGAGATATGACCTTGACCTTTTACAAAAATGTGAATTTTTATGAAGAAGTGACCAACTTTATAAGACGATATCTGTTGTTTATGGGCCTACAAAGTTCATTCATATATCATTTTAAAGTACTTGGATAGATCTATAATTTTATCTGGGAATATTTTTTTTCAAGGTCAAATTAAAAAAGTTGATCTTAACTTTTAATCTGAATTATCTCAAAAACCGTTCTTTCGATTTCTTTTAAATTCTGACAGATTTGTCTATCTTATGACAGTGTATATTTCAAATTTAATGATGGGCCTTTCACTAGAACTATCGTTACAAGCGTTTTAAAGAAGGCAAATTCAAAATGGTGCGACTTCATATAAAACATTTTGATATTTCCCAATATGGTCAAGTTTGATATCTTTGTAAAGCTATTTTTATGCTGATTAATATTTACATAAAGACCATGGTCCAAAAGTAAAAAAGAAAAAAAAAATTCTGTTGATGAAACTGAATTTTCTTTTTGTTTTATTTTTTGTTTTTGTTTTTTTAATGCAACCCAGATTTTGTTATGGAAAATAGTGATATAATTTGTGAGGCAGTTAATCAGAATCTAGAACATCTAGAACTTTTTTAGGTATCGTAATCAGAAAACTTATATGGACAAACTAATGAAAAGTAGTATTTCAAACTTATGTGACAAAACGATTCCAAAAACTGTTAAACATTTCTTTTGTTTGTATTAGAAGATAATATGTAGAACATTTATTTTTAAGCTACTAGTAAAAATAAAAGCTAAGAACATAAAAATATGATGTGGATTTATTTTAGCTGTGTGAAAAAACCCATAAAACATAACCTTTTTCCTGCTCAGTCTTTCAGCATTAACAAATCTGACAAGAAAGTGCTAAAAGATATTAAAATACTTTGGTTTTTCAGTAAGTGAAACTTTTATTACCTCTATGTTAGACATTTTTGAATTTTTGAAGTCACCCTCCCTTTACTTGAGACTACTGCATGTTATAAAAATAAGTTCTCAATATATGTAGTAGAGGGATTGGATAAGATAAAATGCAATAAAAAATTATTAAAAAAATATTACTGAAATCGTTTTGCCAGTTTGACTTGGAACAGATAAGACATGAAAATTCATGCTACAAGATTGACATTTTGCCAGTCACCATAAAAATGTATTATTTAATATTTTTCTGTTCGGTTTCTTGCTATTTTTCAGTAGATTATTATTGAATGGACACATATATGCAAGATTATTAAAGAAAGAAATTAAAAGTTAATATTTCGACATTTGTAAGGAGTGCTCACTTTTTAGTCATGACGTTATAGTAAATCGATCCCCTATTTTGTAAACACGGAAATGAATTTGTTTCTTTTGCCTATTTTTTGTACTTATGTATTTTAGGTACTGTGCTGAAATAACATTATTCTGAAAGCCATTCTTAAGATGGAGAGAGGAGGGTGTTTTGTAGGGACCTCTAAACGTTTGTGAAGAATTTTGTACATAATCCCATGACATCAGACTTGTGTTTACTTTACGATATATGGAACGGCAGAAGCGACTTAATGCTTTTTTAAAAACCTTTGTTTATCTTCTTCAAACGGCAACTAATAAATAATCTTTGTTAAAATTTTGTTAGGTTTTAAGTTTTACACAGTTTAATGATTAGTAATATGATAAACATTTATCTATTAACTATTAAACACGGTTTTACTAAATATTAACGACTGTTCCTTTGGTTAATTATGGGGTTCCATACTTTATTTGGTAAAAAGGGACAAACTAGAAACCGTGGTGATCTTTGAAATAGTTTATTTTTCGCACAATAATATTTTTCAATCGTCTTTAATCTGGCGATGAAATAGATGGCAAGAATCATGTTTATATTATAACTTAATATTAAAATAAAATTTAAACACAGTTTTTTTGTTTTTTTTCTTTTAAATCTATGTTGTAACAGAACATTTTGAAATAATGGAGTTTTAATCTTTTAAAAATTAATTAACTTTTAGGAAGTTTTTTTTTTCTTCGCAATTCAACGGGAGAAAAAAATGTTATTTTCAAAAAGGATATAATAATATTACATTTTTATTAATTTTTTAATTCCAAATTTAAAGTAAGTTTTTGTTCAATTTGTGCATTTAAAATATTAAAAAAAAAAATATTTTGTATCTTTCATAATAAATAGTAATTTTGATCGATTTAAATATATTTCATTAAAATTTTGAAAAAAAATAAATATAGAGGTGGGGGACATGCACCAAAAAATAGTTCTCCTCATATATTTTATGGAAATTTCATTGTATATATAATTTCATTCTAAAATGGATAAGTATCGAAAACTTCAGGAAAATCTGACCATTAGTTGATTTTTGCTAGATTTATTAAACACGGATGTGTTTCACGTTCGGAATGCTTATTACATGGGAACGTTGTTTTAAAGCGTTATTTATGTAAACATGAATTTTTGTCTCGCATTTTTATTAATTTTGTACACTGAAAAAACATTATTACTTGTTTATTATGCCCTTTTTTAAATGGTACAAAAGTTATATTTCGGACATTTTTATGGATAGTGAAACTGAGTTACAGTTACTGAACGAATCACTTTCAGTTATTGGTGGATCGCCTGTCAAACAACAAAAACTTGAAAAACATATCAATTATAAAAAGAAAAAAATAGAAAAAGTTACCAGAGCAATATCTGATAGAATCGGTATAATTTCAAATATTTCTCATGAAGACTCAACAAGTGCAGAGCAACAAAACTTTGAAAGAGAAATTATTACTCAGTTGAAAGAGAAGTTTGCAGCAAGTGAAAAAAGATCACAGAAAATTCAAATTCTGACTGTACTTCCAAAAAACTGGAGTTTAAGCAAAATACAAACAGAATTTGGCACTACATTGTACATGTCGAAACAAGCAAAAAAACTTGTGAATGAGGAAGGAATCTTATCTTTGCCAAATACACGAAAAACTAGATTTCCACTAGATACAATTAATAAAGTAAAGCAGTTTTACAAAAGTGAAGAAGTCAGTCGAGTGATGCCTGGGAAAAATGATTACAAGACAAAATGATTAAAGTATTTGGAACGGGTTCAGGAACAAAAATATCTTGTTCTCTGTAACCTAAAA
This sequence comes from Euprymna scolopes, assembly GCF_053919585.1. Taxonomy (NCBI): domain Eukaryota; kingdom Metazoa; phylum Mollusca; class Cephalopoda; order Sepiida; family Sepiolidae; genus Euprymna; species Euprymna scolopes. The sequence continues at coordinate 10,089,206 of NC_136513.1, forward strand.
GAGGCATTTAAATTATTCACATCAAAGCACCAAGAGAAAATAGGCTTCTCTAAATTCGCCGAGCTTAGACCAAAAGAATGCGTGCTAGCAGGTGGTGCCGGGACTCATACTATTTGCATTTGCACAATCCATCAGAATATAAAGTTGATGATTACATGATCTCATCTGACTAAACTGACTGAAGGAGAAAGTCATCATTTGACAGATTACAACCAATGCATACTTGCTGTTACATGCAATGAAGCATCGACAAATTGTTACTTGGGTGACTGCTCATCTTGCAACAAACTGATGGATGATTTTGTTTTGTTATGCAAGAAATTTTTCAAAAAAACTCAATTGATGATTTTGTATACAAACAGTGGTTATCAACTGATAGAACCATCCTACAAACGCTATCACAATCTACAGAGGAATTTATTGAAACTTTCCATGCAGGCCTTCAAAAATTGAAGAAGCATAATTTCATTGCCAAAGCACAATCAAAATTTTGTTCTGATAGAAAAGGTTCTTTAAAGTTTGGTGAAGTCTTAGCAATAGCAGATTTTTCTGAGAATCATTCATATATTTCGCAAGATTCAGCTCAAGGATTCCACTGGAATAATGATCATGATACATTGCACCCATTCATCTGCTACTATAGAAATAGAATTGACCTTGAGCATATTAATTTTGTTATAATATCTGATTGTCTTAAGCATGATGCAGTAGCTGTCCATTTGTTTCAAAGAAAGGTTATAGAAAAATTAAAAGAAATTATGAATCTTAATGTACAAAAAATGATATATTTCTCTGATGGGGCTGTTACACATTATAAAAATTTTAAAAACTTTATAAATCTGTGCAACCATAAATCTGATTTTGGTATTAATGCAGAGTGGCACTTTTTTGCTACTTCTCATGGAACAAAGGACCATGTGATGAGTTAGGTGGCACTGTAAAAAGGTTAGCAGCAACTCTATAATGAACAAATAATGACGCCAATGCAGCTGTATTTTAGGCAATAAAAATATTTCTGGAATACATTTCTTATATTCCTCAACTGCAGAATGGGCAAAGGAAGCAAACATTTTAGAAGACAGATTTAGAAATTCTTCCATGATTATAGGAACACAAAAATTACATAATTTCAATCCTGTCTCTCAGAGAGAAGTGAAAATAAAAACAGTGTCAACACAAAAGAAAGGAAGAGTAGGTCAAATCACAAAACTGTACAATATTGAAGCTTGAAGACATTAACGGATTTGTGACAGTACTTTATGTTGCAATATTTTGGAACACTAATGGGGTATGATCTCACACAGTCGGAAGATTCTATTTATAAACGATGCTGCTAAGAACTGACGAATCAAATAAATTCACGTTCTGCTACCAACCAATCAGAAACCAGAATTGCTTCATAAATATTAAACCTTTTCTGGAGCAATTTCACATGTTCTTTTCCCGGGTTTCGACACGGTAAGAATATTTTGTTCTGTGGAACTGTCTACTACAAACAAGTCACCTCCCAGGACTTGTGTGTAACAGCAAACCATCTGAAACTGTTCTGAAACTCAAAATGGCTTACACTTCTTGCGAGGAATTTGTGGTTAGGATGCGTACTTGACAAAACTCCAGATAATGGCGAGGTGAAAGTGACATTTTTACAACCAAATGGACCCTCTCCATCTTTCTATTATCCATCACATCCAAATATATCAATTTTGATTCTGATATCAATTTTGATTCTGATATTCTTAGCTCAGTTAATCCAATAACTGAAACAGGAATATCTTATAATCTTTCAAAAAAATGAGATGAAAAATGCATCATATATTTTAGAAAGAAAGATTATGAAAGAAAAATCTAAATAAATACTTTAATGTTCATTATTATAAAAATATTTCAGTAAAACAGATTTTTCATTTTGAAATGTATCCTAATGGACACATGTTGATTTCTTGTGTATATAGTGTATACTTAAGACTTCTAAAAATTTAAAAGAAACTGTTTACCATCGCCATCAAATGCTGTTTATTCTTTTGATACTATAACCTAATTAAATCTCAACGCACTTTTTAGAAATTTTTATTACATCACTTCTGTATCAAAATCTGTGTTTCTAAACTTTGATTTTTTTGTAATTACTACCCCAAATATAAGTTAGAATAATAATAGGAAATAGTAATTACTAAATTTTAGGTAAAATCTTGAACCCTAATTAGACTTATGAAGAAAAATGTAATATACCCAATACTTTTGCGTGGTGCTGTATATAAAAAAACATGTAAAAACATTAATGATTTTAAAAAAGCAAACAAATATATTTTTTTTCTTTTAACTTAAGGGAACATTTTTTTTTCTTTTGTATGTTTGACTCATTTTTATTTTATACTTTCTCCGTATGTCTCAAAAACAAAAATACTTTCTTGTAAAGATTTTTTAGCAAAAAAAAAAAAAAAGAAAAAACAATAAGAGTTATTTGTCATGCCTAAGTATTGGATTGGACCACATGGAGAGCAAATGTGAGATGTTGCCTGATGTTCCGTAAATCTGAAAACCTTAAATGCCAATTGGTGACAGTGACATTGATTGCTTTCCATTTAAAATAGTTGCATCTCCTATAGTAAGATGTCTTTTTTGTTTATCTTTTTCAGATTTTCTACCTCAAGACAAACTTTAACATGGATAGCAGATTCATTTTTTACAAGGTGTGTATGCATCTGAGGGGGGGGGGCAATTTCCTGGGGTGGTGGTGAAAATTCAATACAATCGTTTTTACACTATTTTCAGTTTAAAAATGAAACCTGAAAAAATATTCTCATCTTATCTATTTGCTTGCCCCCTCATAAGGGCAGAATTAGGCACAAGGCCAGTTTTTATGTGAGATATATATGCATATAGCCTGATGAGGCACCGTTTATATCTTAGTGTCGATCTGCCTGGTCCTGGATATGACCTTAAACTATATCCGGTGGTGAGGCCCCAGCTTACGGGCTTTGGGGAGTGTGGAGCCACCCTTTAATTGCCATTGCTCCCAGGTCCACTCTGACCCGGAGTGGTAGTATCTGTTAGGGTCCCAACTATAGGTTAAATAGAATCCGACTTAAAAAACAAATACACTCCATTAAAAAATCGTTCCTCAAAATCACTAGATTCAGCATTAAATAACCTGAAAAAGGTTGATATGCCGTAAAACAAAAACAACCAACCAACCTGTGTGGTTACACTATAATAAAATACATAATATGACTCAGTTGAACTGTGTGTGTGTGTGTGTGTGTGTTATGTATCATAGAAAAAGGAACCCAAACGTTGTCTGGTCATGCCAATCTTCAGTGATTATCTCATCTACTCTCATTCAGCTTTCACTTCTGATTTCTCTCTGGGAACCTTCGAGCTCCCAACTGTCATTTCTAAACTCCTTCTAACTTCTAAATGTTTTGACTCGGGGATTGAAAACCCTAAAAATCTCATCTTTCTCTCAGAGTGCCCAATGACTCCCATGACTATTTGAAAACTGACCATGAGGCGTGTTACTGTCTTGAGAATTCAAAAGACCTCAACAGCTCCCGATATTAACCTCACTTCTTATACTTTTGTTCTGATAATGAAGCATTTCCTCCCATTCTTATAGTTTTTTCTCTTTTTTATGAATCATTTCCTAACACTCTGTGGTGAGGATGTCCATAGTATCAGATTCAGCTCCTCAGCAAGGGGCACTGTACATTAGACAAAGATTAAAAAATTGCTACAACCAAGGATTTTTTCTACCCTGAGGACAGAACAGACTCTACATGTTAATCCTAGTCTGAAGGTAAAAAAAGGTTTGAGTAAGAAAATGGATAATGCAAAACAAATGTTTATTTTTCTTTTCACAATTTTTGTCTTTTTGCAAACGATACAATTTTATGCATCTTTATAATTCAGTTTGTCCTTGCGTCTATAAATCCAGGTTTTGGTAGTATTTGGTGTTTGTTTTTTATGAGGTCACAAATCAAAAAGGTCACTTTAGGATCAGGGTTAATTTAATTATTTAAGAGGACAGTACAGCAAAAACTTATTTGCCTTAGACTTGAAAACAACGATGTTATAGTTAACCAGGGAGCAGCTCCATGGTATTGTGTTACACAGGCAGCTAGTTCTTGGAAAGAAACTCTGCTCATGGAATTTTCATTTTGTTGTAGGCACAGATAGAGAGTGAGGGAAATTTTGGGACATTTGTTGTGGCTAGATGAGTATTTGTTGTGAAAGAGGGGTACTAAAGATTAAAGCTCAGCTGAGCACCTACCGTAAAAGTAACAATAGAGCAGAGATAAACTCGCGTCTTTTCTGTGAGAAAGAAAAAGTGGGGAGTATCAAAAGAAAAGTTAATGTGCTCGTTAAATTTTGCTCTCTTCAATTTGAGAAATTCTGTTAAAATGAAAAGGCAATTCTGATATTCTATAAATGTCATGTTTTTTTTTTTAATTTATTAATGAATCACCACTTATCAAGACCAAAAGCCACTCAAGGACTAATGATGTGGATATATTGTCAGTTGAACAATGAAGAATATTACGAGAAGATTGAAAATGGTGAATAAAATGGACAAAACGTTTGTACTCATGAAAACTGTTTATAAAAAGTATTTGTTGGCATTGGTTTTGAAGATGCTCATGTTGTTGTTTGCAGGGAAGTAGTCCCATGAAATATCTTTTTTATAGTGATGCAATGATATACAAAAAAAGGTTTAAAAAAAACAATAATATAACTTGAATTTCATAAAGAGACTGAAATTGTTTTCTAAAGGGAGTCAAGTTTAAAGAATATGTTTTGCTAAAAAGTCTTAATATTAACCTTAAACCTAACCCTAACTCCACACCTCGGACCATTCAATTGCATGATACTCATTACATGTTTTCTTGACATTTACTAATTTTTTTTTTTTTTTTCTTTGTAGTTTATTAAGTGGAAGAATCGCTTCGCAAAAAGATGAAACTGGAGCGGTAAGTAATTTTATTCTACGTAAAGTTAATATATGGATTGGTGTATTGTGTAAGGTATGAGCAATAGGTAAAATTCAGTTGTATGTTACACACTTCAGGAGGTTGAAGGTTCAATCCTCAGTGTGGGCAATACTCGATATACAATTATGAATTACTTAGGATTTCTACCCAGTCATGGCTGACAGAACAAGAATATGCTACCTTTGTGGATTAAATAAAAGGTTCTATTCAAACTTTTGTACAGATTCCCAAGTTTGACAGAAAGATTCTCAATTTTACAAGATACATCTGAAGAAGTTTTGAGGTTACATCGACCGAAACATTGTAAAAATTACACTTAATATGAGAACAATAGTCTGAATTATCCATATGATTGTATTTTGCAGCTTGAAAAAAGACCAACTATGAAATATGTTCATTTAATGTCAGTTTTAGATTGCTCTCTTCAAATATGGATGGAATACTGTTGCCATATCTGGGCAGGAGCGGCCAAAAACAGCCTATCATGCCTTGACAGTACAAAATAGACTTTGTGGCTTAGTGGGGGATGCCCTTTTCTCTACCCTGCAACCTCTCTCCCACAGAAGAGACGTTGCGAGCCTATCCTTGTTTTATCGTTATTTTCATGGCAGGTGCTCGTCTGAACTCCAATCTCTGGTCCCCCCTCGCCAATCTTTCACGAAAAACACCCGTCTAGCTGAATCCACTGTGAAAAATTTCCCCCACTCTATATCTGTGCCTAAATCAAAACGCGGATTCCATGAACAAAGCTTCTTTCTTAGAACTGCATGCCTGTGGAACTCTGTTCCGTCTGCCTGCTTCCCTCCAGACTACAACTTGGATGTCTTCAAGTCCAATGTTAACAAATTCCTAATGAACCGCCCCCTTAATTAAACACTTCATCAAATCTCCACACTAACGTAATGTACTTGCAATAACCCTTATCCCCGAGTGGCTTCCGGGCCTTGATAAGTGGTGATCACTGTGTAAAAAAAAAAAAAAAAAAAAATACATCAGATGCAAATAGGTGTTAGCTGGTTGGTGATTACATTTAAAAGGATAAGCATCTTTTTATTTCTTCTCTCATCGAACATCACTTCCAAAAGATGACGGACAAAGAATTTTTACATCCAGCTCATAACATTTAGTGTCTATTAATCGGTTAAGGAGAATTGTCTTGACCAATCAAATTGGAATAGTTACAAACTAAAGGGAGCTAATTCATATTAAAAGTACCTCCAAATATTTAAATGTATTTTTATACCAAATTAGGTATGTGTATATTCACTCTTAAACTAATTAATTGATCATTATAAACTTTTTAATACAGCTGTTAAGTGTAATGTTGAGTAATGTGAGCTATATTTAGTTTGAGTTTTATGCAAAGGGGCAAAAGAAAATTCAGAAAATGGTCTCCATTTTTTTGTGAAATTTTAAAGTATTTTAAATAGTTAGAGGAGACATAATACGAGCACAATCTCTTATTTAAAATTGCAACTATTTAAGATTTAATATATCCATCAGTAGACATTGATTAAGCACAATTCTCTGAATTTCAATTTCTTAAACCCCCTTAAACTTCAGCCTTTAATTTGAGAATTTTCTAGAAGCAAAATTATACAATGATTTTTATCTAAATTGGAAAAAGGATTCTAAAGACAAGGTTTAGTATTATATCTTTATTTTAAACTTTGTTAGGCAGCATAAAAGTGGTGTAAAAACTGTTCTGTTTGAGAAATGGATTTTACCTGCCCTAGAACGAATATTCTAGTTTTGTATGAATGCAAATGTGTTTGTAAGACAAAGGTTGAGCTTATGAAAATTGGTGTATCAATCGCAGCAATTGTTGCAAGGTTCTTGTTTTCATATAAGGTCTCAGTCATGATATAGAAAACTACAGAGAAAAGTTAAAATACACATGAGTATATGTTCACCTGTTTTATTATAGATGAATTTATTGAAATTATGATGCACAGATGTGAATTCTCCACCTTTTAGCGAAATTCCACCTTTTTTTTTAATCCACAAAAGGCAGATTTCCATTTTAATCATATATGTAAGTTTTCAGCTTTTTGATCGAAATCCCTCCTATTTTTTTTTTAATAGGATAAAACTGAGCCTTTCCTCTTTCTGACAGTTATCTCTGATTACTGAAAATCTTAATTTTGCCTGGAAAGCTAAGCCTTTAAGCAAGTTCTGATGAGGGTAGAGGAATTAGATGACTTTTTTTTTTCATCAAAAACTTTCTTATTTTTACATGAGCACAAGGTGATTTTTAGTTAATTTTTACTTAGTTGTAACTGACTCAAGTTGTTTTGAGAAAAAGTGGTTGTTTATTTTGTGCTTACCTTTCTCTACACACACACACACACACACACAAGGTTGTGGGTTGTGGACCCTAATTTGGTAAATTCATCTTTGTTTCAGTTTTTTTGCCCTTAGTTACTCATATTTATGATGGCATTATTGGTATCTATATTATATTTCTTTTTGTCAATTTGTCTCTTTCTTCACCTTTTCTCGAAAACTACTGGCCGATCTAGCTAAAATTTTGTATAAACCTTTGTCATGACAAGATGTAGCAAACTAAGTACTCCGGTATTCATTTGATGCACAGTTAGGGATTAATAGAATTTCTCACCACAATACCACATTTACCCTAGAAGTTTTCTTGGAAACTACTGCACCAATCTGGCTGAAATTTTGTAGGGACCTTTGTTATGATAAGATGCAGTGAGCTAACTATTATGGTATCTGTTTGATGCACAATTAGGGATTAATATTTAATGCAAAGCTGAGCACAAAGTTAATCATATTTAACCGTCAATTTGGCATAAACCATTCATTCTAAGTCACCAGATTATAGCTTTTGCCCATTTTTAATGGGCTAAAAAGTCAAGTTAATATTAATGTTAATTTAAAGTAATGACCTTTTTATTTTTGTTGTTTTATTTTTTTCAGATTTTCATTGATCGAGATGCTAAGCTCTTTTCTATCATTCTCAATTTCCTGCGTACCAAACAAGTGGATCTTAAGTAAGTATCTCCAAGATTTTCTGTTTCCTGCTTCTATTCCTAGACCATTGTTTATTACTCAGCTTATTGACTTACCTCCTTAGAGGTGTGCCTCGTAAGTCCATCTTCATACCAGTTCTGTAAGAACTTATTAGAAACTAAGAGAAAATTCGACGGAAAAAAAGTTTAGCAGAATTGTCAGAAGATTTCCTTTTTTATTCAAATCACTGTAATGTGCAAATCTGCAGATGTTGAGCTCAAAGCAAAACTGAATGTATCATGATCGTTGATCTTTGAATGATTACCTCTCTCTTGAGCAGCGGAAAATACATGGGGACCCTATTCTGGCATACAACATCATCCACAGGAATCTAAAACTAACTTTAGAGGAGTTTGTGGTGAGTAAGTATAAGAAATGCTACCACCACCACCACCACCACCACCACCATCACTACTACTACTAATAATAATAATACGGTAATAACATCAAATTGTAACCCCCTCTTTTTTCATTTATTTTCCTCTCTTTCTTTCTTCATTTCGACCAATCAAATTGAAGGCAGAAATAAAAAAGTAAATAAAAACTTTAGCCAGTTAAAATTGTTTTTAAGGGGTCAAAAATAGGTCCAAATTTTAAAAAATTATTAAATGTCTTGTACATTCATCTTGGTTTATTTTTAATTTTTAATTGGTCTATATGCATGTCACGTTAGTATAATGTCGCCAGCTTTGAATGCTACAGTTTAAGTTTCGATTTTAACTGATGGCACTTAAATACTTTTACTTTTGAAATTATGACCCTATAATAATACATATGAAATTTGGACATATTAAAATATCATATTTAAGCATATTTTACGCCTACACAAAGCGGGGCACCCCTCCTCCTCCCCTAGTATAATATAAAATAATTGACTTTATAAATACAAAATATGCGCAAATTAATATATCATGTTTAAGCATATTTTATGACCAGACAATGCCAGGCGCCCCTACTATTGTATAATATATATATATATTCCAGGTAGAACAATTGAATTTCAATAATGGTCATTGATAGTGCTTAATCAAAGAGAGCAAATTATATATTTTTTTATTATTATTATGTAAATACAATAAGAGATAAGAACTCTTCACACCAGTTATGGCATATTTTCTCTCCTCAATGTTTAAAAAGGTCTTGAACCTTTTAAATTTTGTATTTTAATTTTTCTTGCCTGATGAAATCAAATATGATTGAAATGGCCTGCACGTCGTAGCAAGATATGACTGTATTTACATAAAGAATAATAAAAAAATATATATATATTGAACATCGCGATGTTAAAATTAAATTGTTAAAAAAAATATGTATAGGATCAACGAAATTAAAGAAGAGGAAAATACTTACATATAAATGTACAGATATTTAGCCGGGCGATTCCTTGCTGTGAATGAAACACAGATGCATTTGTATAGCTTAATTGCTATAAATATATTTTCCTATTTTACTACTAAGCTCTACTCAAGTATTGAGCACTGTTGTAAATACTAAAAATTTACATACAATCTATTATAGCAGTTTATAATATTATGTGTATGAAATAATTTTACTTCTATATTAAGGTAAGTAATGTTTATATTTAAGTTCATTCGGACACATTTGATTAAACAAAATAGACAAGTTTTATCTCTTCATCCTTCGGTTAATCTTTCAATGCTTCTATCTATCTATATGCTATGAAATCTATTAGTAAAACTCTGTGAATCTTATTTGCTTGCTTGTTTGTCTTGGATGCTGTCACAAAATGATGACAGATAACCGTGAACAATGAATGACATCACAAAATGATGACATCATCATCAAATAAGAGAGGTGGGAATCCTTTAAGTTTGATCCAAATAAACTGAGTCTAGGTTATTTTTTAAATGTGTTTTTCAATGTTGACTGAGAAACTGCTGATGTCCTGCACAGTTCTAGGGGGTCTAAAGTTAGTTTATTGCTAGGTGTCTCAGATGTCCTTAATGAGGAATGCCGACAGGGATGCCCATGAACTTTTTGATAGGTCAGAGTGTTCCTTTTTTTAGGGGTCTGGCTTGACTTTTCTCTCACCTTGTGTCGCATTTTCCTATGGTGGGAAGGAAGTAAATAAGACCCTAACCCCCTAACCTTGTATTTGACAAATGGAATGGGAGATAACTCATTTACCTCCCTTGATAATGTGTAACCTTTATATAAAGATTAGCCTGGGTGCTCGGTGTTGCCCGGATGGTTGGAGGTATGTGTTGAGCAAAAAAAAAAAAAGTGGTAGTAAGCAGGCAGGCTCAAACCTGTACCGCGAAGGAGGAAAAGAATGTGAAAAAAAAGTGACATCTTTGCCATTGCGTCCATCACCAAACCAGAACTAGCGAAGGTTTAAATTAAGGCTAGTCAATCGAAAAGAGGGGATGACTTTCAAAAATATCAGCAAAAAAAGCGACCCCCTCCTTGTAGAAAAGTGCCCAGTTGTGAGTGAAAGAATTAATGTTTTTTAGTCAATTTTTCAATATTTGTCGTCTGAAGGATTGCGCTTCAAAACGATACCAATCTCATGAAAATCCGTCGCCGCTGTCAAAAGTTTTAGGCAGACATACAAACAACAATACATACAAATAATGATACATACAAATAATGATACATACATACATACATTTAAACAGACAGGTAAGATTTATATTATAGACTAGCGGGGGGGGGTACCTGGCGTGGCCCAGATGTTTGTAGGTGTGTGTGTTAGGGGGGGGTGATCAAAACAACCCTGTTTAAAAAAAAAAAAAAACGTTGGCTGGGTGTTTGGAGATGTAAAAGAAAAAAAAATGTTTTAGTAGGAAAGTAGGCTTGAACCCCGAACCTTTGACGTGGAGGTGGAAACGAAATGGAAAAAAACCCTGGGACCTAACCATCTCGACCACGAGGGAAGAGGAATGAAAGGCATCTTAATTTAACGTTTATAAAATGAAATTGACGGGTGTGAGAAACTTAAGTCGCGTGATGTATGACCTTGAAACATGACGCGGCTACAAGCCAGTTTTTGCTTGTTTTATACTGAAATACGAAAGATACACAGGACGGTCTAAAAATCTGGAAAAAATAGCGTGTGAAAGTCGGGCAAATTAAATAGACAGGCGACCCCCGTTCGTAACTCTTAGATATTATCATTTAGATGTGATATAAAAAGTTTTAAGAAGGAATTAGCCGACCGAGAAGTCCAGCGAAAATAGCCTTTTACAGACATACACAAAAAGCGAACATACATACATACATTTTCGCTTTTATATTTATAGATTTGGTTGTTTTATTTTACAGCATATCAACTCTTCAATCATTTTGGAAAAAGTTTTTATCCTTCAATTTTTTATATCTTCAAATATTTATTCATAGTGTTTAGTTTGGTTGTTTTGTAGATAAAATTTTTTGGCTTTTCTGGACATGATTGAGTTTTCCAAAGACAAAGAAAAACAAAACAAATAAAAAGTAAAACAATAATATCAATGTTTATTACATTCAAGTCAGGAAGTTGATATCTTCAGACAGCTTGATCTGGCAGCACTAGATCTATATCAAGCAAGAAACTATGAGGAATAAAACATCTAAGAGTTATTTCATTTGATCTGAGCAGAAAGTGGTGATTTATATTTTACTAAAGAGTCACACAATTTATCAAAATCTGGGGACCACTCAAGATTAAAGTTTAAAGATATTGGTTGAGTGGTGAAGATTAGAAGAAACTAGTAGCTAAGCTAGATGACTTTTTAAGAAGATGGCAGCTTGACAAGTATTTGTTTGCATTAAACTTGAAGGTAACTATGTTATAGTTGGCTTAATGTAAATAGATTTTTGTTTGACTGTGAGTCAGTGTTAATTTGGTTGAAAAATGTTTAATGCCTGGATGATGTTTTGATAGAAAGGCATCCTTTATATTATTATTTTTTTTTTTTATGAAAATCGCTCCAGACAAGACATGAAGCCACTTGATGTAAAGAGTCAAAAAGAAAAAAACCCTTCAAGGTCAAAAACTAACCAAGAATAAGTGTTACGTGGATAAATTCTGATCTATAAGACAACAATTCTTCCTCCTTTGTCAGAAACATGGAAGATACTGGTGCAAATTGTAAACCAGACATACCTCAGTGTTTGCTCGGCTTTGTCCAGAACATGATGTCAACAGTCGGATCATGCCAAGTGTCACCGATAAAATCATCACAATGCTATATAAAAAAAAATAGCAGAATGAATAAATGTAACGTGTAAAAACCAAAAATAAAATACAATCTACTATACATTTTTTTTTTTTTAAATAATAATTGTTAGAAGAAGCAAAATTAATTTTTGGGGAGTCAAATAGTTTTATGGAAATGTTTTTAAAAAAAGGTTCAGAGAAAAAAATTTTGTTTTTCAAATATATTTTGCCATTATTTTTATGTTTTAAAATTTTTGTTTTTGTTTTTTTGTCAAGGAAAACTGGAAACTTGTTTTTTTTTTCCCCAAGTACTTTTTGTAAAAACGATTTTTTATTTTTAAATAGGAAGAGAAGGTTTTAAAGATTCATTATGTTGGTACTGTCCATGATTTGCATGTAACAACTTGTGATTTTTTTTTCCTCTTCCAATATTTATCCAAAAGTCGTCTGCTAGGTGTGCCGCCACCTCATTGTAATTCAGCACTCTGTGTTGTGATTGGCTGAACAGCATGTTACGTCAGACAGCAGCTAAACCTGAGCTGTTGCTTGGCATAATCCGGCTGTTGACATCATGTGTTGGCCAAAGGCAAGTGAACGCTGAGATACATCTGGTTCATAATATGCACCAATACCACATGGAATGTGATTGTTGCATATTGAAAGGGGACAACTCCCAGTTTTTATTTAGAAACAAAGAAATTAGGATCGAATTATTGAAGGAGAATGCTGGAATCGAACGCAGTTGTTAGAAATTAAAATGAATACATTTTTCTTAGTTAGATATGATTCCAGGAATGCAGGAATTATCCATTATAATAAGGAATAATGGTACAATAGAAATAAAGAATATCCATACAGAAATCTGGGACTTGTGTTGCCAGGACACGTGTTGGAAGCATGTGTATGGAATTCACATGTCTGGTCTGCGTACTAACGTCACAAAGAAATATAGAATCAATATATACATCTAAGTTAGACTAAAAGTCAGGCAGGCCGTCAGAGAATTCGAGAGGGTCCGGTAGAGCAGGCCAGGAAGACTAACTCCTTAGGAAATGAAGGGGAGGAAAAAACGACAATGTAGCAGTGTTAGCAGGTATCAGATTCCTGTCACCAGCTGATGATGAATAAATGCTATATTTGTTATGTAAGCTTTTTGTCTCCATTTGTTATCAACTGCAAGGTAGTGTTTTGTTTTTTGGCTTGTATAATTAACTTTTGTATTGAAAGCCCCCTTCCAAAGGTGGACTGTATCTCCCTCTTTGATAATGCATCTCCCTCCTGTTTAATTAACATTTAGTACACTTCTCCACTGTCTATGGCTTCTATTATAAATATGGACCCCCACAATGCAACATGAGGACTAAAGGACAAAATAAGAGAAGTGAGAGTTACAAGACTGCCAAAAGACAATACATGGATCACTTTCTACTCTCCTTAAATTTTACTCATAACTTGATAATTAAAAATTCTAAAAAATTTTATAAAAAGTAGGAAAAAAGGTATATGAGGGTCTTCAATGATGCCTGCTAGCATATTTTTAATGTCATGGTGAAAGGTTAATAAAAGAAACTAAAATTCTTTGAAAACTGGGTACTTTAGATTCTACTCAAAATCATCCTTAATTAATGTAAAGAGAAACATACAAAAAATAAGTTTTAATTAAAAAAAAAATTAAAACCAATTTTTTCTATTTAAAAAAATACCAATGCATCACTACTTATCAAGGCTAATATCCTTTCGAGGATTGGAGTTAATGATTAATGAGAATGGTCTTTAAGAATCATTTATTGACATTAGATTTGAAGTTGATGATATTGTAGCTTTGAGAGAAATATTGTGATAATGTGTTATTCAGATGAATTTGCATTGGATTTATAACTTTTTTATTTAAAAAAAAATCATTTGATTCTTTTTTTTTTTTTCATTTTTGAAAATTTTTTATTTTTTGTAGGGAAGTCAGCCTGCCCACCCTTCGACATGAAGCAGAGTTTTATGGCATCACATCTCTCGGTAAGACTAAATATCAAAACTTGTGCTTTTTAAAAAAAAAAATTTCTTATCATTTGTTCTAGTTGAGAATAGGGCAACTTACTGGATGCCAGACATCCATCCACTATCTCATACATTCCAACCGAGTGTGTGCCTGTATTCACCATCAACATACTTTTCATTTGTTAAGTTTGTATGTATATCAAATCTAACAACACATATATCCTCACTAATGTGTGTGTGTAACAAATAAATATCGAGAGAGAGAGAGAGAAAAAAAATTGATGATGAAAAATAAAATTGAGTGTATTACAATATTTATTGACCCATCAAAGATTCAAACAAGAAATTATAATAATGAAAATTCCTTAACCTCTGGGGTGTTCAAAGATAGGCTCTTTTCATCAGAAGATAAACATTAATAAAAAAAATGCATCGTTTAGTTATTTATGCTAACTAGTTATGCATTTTTTCTTAATTTTAAGATAATATTTATATTTATCATAGCTAGGTATAACTGTACAGTCAATTGCAGCATTTGAATCCTGGACTGAAGTTACTTTTGACGTTTATTGAACATTTTTACCCCTACGGTCACTGAGACAGCTATATGACAAAGAAAGTGAAATATACTTATATTCATTAAATGAACACAATCATTATCCATAGTGTTTTTAACCAAAGGGAGGAAACTTTGCATTATTCTTTTATTTTTCTGAATTTTTGAGATGAGGATTGATAATTCATATTAGTTGGATTATTCAGACTACTGTTTTCACATTTCAGTCAATGTAACCACCAACATTCTTCAAGTGTATTTTGTTGAATTTGGGAATCTGCACATAATTTTGAATGGAACTCTTTATTTAATCCATGGGTATAGCATGTTCTTGTTCCATCAACCATGACCAGGTAGAAGTTAATTCGCAGTTGTATTCTGAATATCATGCAGTGAGGATTGAACCTTCAACCTCCAGAAAAGTGTCACCTACAACTGAATTTTACCAAGTGCATTATCCGTTATGCCACGGGCTCTTGTAGATTCCCAAGTTTGAGAGAAAGATTCTCAAGTTCAACAAGATACACCTGAAGAAGGTTGGCGGTTACATCAGCCAAAATGTTGGGAAAATAACACTCAAGATGAGAACAGTAGTTTGAATAATCCAAATAGTTCGAAGCTTTTCATGTTTCTTCTGCAGAGTACTCTTCCTTGAATAGAGCTTTAAATATTTCTAATAAATATTTTTTCATTTCACTATGTACATTCATTGTACATATGTTTCATCTTCACTTAGAATCATCAGTGTGTGAGAAGGTGGGAGATAATTTAGAATGATTCTATAAAATAACACTTGACACGTCTTTTTTGGCATTGTCCTAATTTTTGGCTATGATTTATTTATTAAAATTATGAGGGTCTCTTCACAATTTATTTTTCTATATAGTTGCCATCATTCTCAATGCACATTTGTTAGGAATTCAATAATGCATCTCTGCTTCTGATACACATCTATGACAGGGATTGCTCTCTTAGTCTCATATCATCATTATCTGCAACAAAGAGATTAAACTTTCAGTTCATGAATGCAGAAGTTCAGTCTTCATAACAATGCAATTTGCAATCTCTTTTAACCATTTGGATGGAATAATAAAATCGAGGCATTACTTTTGGAATGCCCATCGTACTGAGTGCAATCCAGATGCCTGATAATATGAAACATCTATAAATATAAATCTCACCTGTCTGTTTAAATGTATATATGTTTGTTTGTCTCACAATAACTTTCGACAGAGACGACGGATCCTGACAAGATCAGTATTATTTTGAAGCTCGACGTCTCGGACGACAAATATCGAAAATTTGGCCAAAAGCATTAATTTCTTCACTCTAAACTCGCCCGTTTTGTACAAGGAGGGGTCGATTTTTTTTTTGGTCATCGTCATCGTTGGATTGACTTTGGTTAATTTCAACGCTTTTGACTTTCGGTCACGTCATGGAAACGTCGGCTAAGATGTCAACTTTTCTTTCATTTTCTTTTCCGCTTTCGCGGCATGGGTTTCAGCCTGCCTGCCTACTACCCCCTTTTTTTTTTTTTTTTTTTTGCTCAACACACACCTCCAAACACCCGGACAACGCCGGGCACCCAGGCTAGTTTTTAAATAATCACTGGTTTAAAATCAACAAATGGAATAACTCAATTGTTGTTCGAGATGTTTTTTGTCAAAATTTTGGTGCTTATTCAGATTGGCACTTATAGCGATAAACAGCAAAGAGGAAAAACTTTTATATTGTACCCACTTGTAACAGAATGAAGATTTTATATTCCAAAAATCACAAAATCAAGTAGATTTTTTGTATTTACAGAAAAACAAATTTGACTATTTTTTACCAATAAGTGACAGCTGAGGCCATGTTTCTCTAGAGAACATGATAAGGGGAGGTAATCAATAATTCATTTGACAGTTTCTATGTGCATAAGGATTGTCTTCCCTTGTCCACCAATTTGTTGATTTCATCGAAACAGTAAAAAAATTTTATTTTCTTGAATTAAAAAAAAATACTTCATCAAATTATTTTAATTTTTGGAATTTTTATCTTCGTCCTATAACTGATACGTACATTATACGGACATTTCTGTATTTTCTTTAATTTTAAATGTTGACGTCATTGCCAATCTGAATTATCACCAAAATTTCTTTATGAATATGTTATTTATATAAAAAAGAAAAAAAAAAAAAAGGTAAATACTTTTCACTAGTACCACAACAAACAACAACAAATCTGAAACACTAACGTTCGCTCTTAACTGTTCAAAATTGAACTCTTTGGCTTTTCCTTTGTTCTTCATGCAAATTGATGTCATTTATAAAGAATCTAATTTTTTCACTGAAAAACCAGTGGCCAACATGCGAAGCATTTCTCACCTTTCAAAGCTGCCAAACTTTCATTTTTGTCTCTATTTTTGAGTTAGCGGCAGTTTTTCTTTCTAATTTTCAAAGTACACATCCACAGACATTTGAAATGGAAAAAAAAAAAATCACACTACAGCACTAACCCAAGGGGGATTAAACAAGTTTCCTCCAACGGTAGAAGTTTCATGAAAATATGAAATTAACAAGCAGTTCCCAATCGCATGTATATCCCCGTTAAGAGAGATGACAGCATTAGGTTTTAGCAACTCTTGCAGGGAAATATTGATTTCCTCCTACATACAGCATCTGGAATTCCCAAATTGGTCACCCATCTGATACTGACCAAGCTCAATACCGGTGAGTCAACTTGACTATGCTGTACAACTGATAGTGTTGTCATGAGTTTGATCCTTGTTGATGGTTGATACATGCTGATGATGGGTTACACAGACATTTGCTTTGTATATATAAATGTGTTGTGATAACAAGTAAGATAATACAGTGATATATTTACAAGAGTGTATCTACAGAAATACAAAAGTTTGCATCTGATACTATGGCTGTGACTGCCTCAAGACTTGCCCGTAACTCTATTCATAATGTCTGGAAAAGTCCATCTATTCCTGAATTAGGGTAGCTCAACATCACTCCATAACAAAATGTATAATTATTTTTTATACATTTAAAATCCATGTTTATGTTTTTACAGTGCTCTAAACCTTCTAATGTCAATGTTTATTTGCAGTGTTTTTGGTAACTTGCATGCCTTATTGCTACTTTTTGTTTGTCATTTCAGTCCGTCTCCTTATGTTGTGTGAGGATCTTGACCATCCGACATGCGGTGGGTTGCTGTTCCACTCCTATCTTGCCCCTCCAAGTAAGTATTCACATATATCTATTTGATAAACAAAGATTTATTTATGCATGTATCATTGTAAAAAAGTTATCTTGCCAAGTTATCTAGAAATTTCTATACAAACATTTTTCAACCCTAAATATATATATATATATATATATATATATATATATAGGGTTGAAAAATGTTTGTATAGAAATTTCTAGATAATTTGGCAAGATAACTTTTTGTAGTCATAAGTATATATATATATATATATATATGTATGTATGACTACATTCGGGTCCTTCCTTTTAACAAGAATATGATTGGCTGGCTAAGCCATAAATACCAACTGGTAGAGCAGCTTTAAACAGACATCAGAAGATACACCAAAAGTCTCACGCTTAAGGATATACTATCTTGGACCACAAACATCCATTTCGGGAAGTGTCATAGAGCTTCGTTGGCATTTAACCACTGAGCTGAACATCGCTGGTTGTTGTAAAGATCCCACTTTTCATCGCAAGTCTCAACCCAGTTGAGAAACAGGTCATTCTTGTTACATAAAAGAAGGGAAGATGACACTTCATAACAGCGTTTCTTCTGGTTGTTGTTTGATTTGTGACGCACCCATTTATCAAGCTTTTTGTCTTTCCAATCTCAAGTGATTGGAAATTGTTGTATATGTTGCGTCTAATTCAGAAGCAAGTTCTTGAACAGTTGTACATGGATTGGCTTCGACTAAGGTGCTTAATTAATCATTGTCAACATTCGATGGTCAACCACTACGTTTATCATCTTCAAGACTCGCGTTTTATTTTTTTTGTTTTTCCAATATCTCAAGTAGCTGGAAATTATTGTATACGTTATGTCTAATTCAGAAGCAAGTTCTCAAACAGTTGTGTGTGGATTGGCTTCAACTAAGGCTCTTGATTAATTGTTGTCAACATCTGATGGCTGGCCATTACACTCCTCATCTTCAAAACTCTTGTCGTCGCCACAAAATTTCTTAAACCACCATTGTGCTGTGCATTCAGTAGTGAATTCCTGGGTCAAACGTTTCATTGATATCACAAGCTGTATCAGCAGCTTTTCAGCCTAGCTTGAATTGAAATAAAAAAATTGTGCGAATTTGTTTTTTTTTTCAACTTGTATTCAATGTTCTGAAAAGAAGACATAATTGTTTTAAAACGGTTGTAATTTAAACGATTAGATGAAGCAAAAAATCCTCTTTAAAATGATGTATAAAGTAAAGGTATTGTAAGAAAAACTTATTTGAAAAATACATCATTTGAAATCAAAATTAAAAATTCCCCAAGAACCTTCTTGTCAACCTAATAAAATTAAAATGTGTGTACAATTACATGAATAACTGTTCATTTACTTGATGTGGCTTTTTTAAATGATTTATTCTTCTTTGCTCTTTGGAGAAAGTATAGAATAAGGACCCCGGAAGTCGAGAGACTCAAATGGGACACTTTTCAATCTACACTGGTTGACTGCCAACGCACGTGTCGTTTGTAAACAAACATACACAACTTGAGTTGTTTGTTTTATTCGTTGATTTTAAATATTAAGGAAAGATTTAAAGAAAAGTGAAAGGAATATATATTTTATATTGGATGCGGTTTTTCAAGGGGGGTATTTTCTTTTTAACAAAACTCTTTAATAAACAAACAGTGTCTATCGATGAATTTCTTGTTTTAAAATGAGTTTATTCTGTATGATTATTAAATTTCATTTTTTTTTTCTTTTAGGCATTTCAGAAAAACATTAAATATTTATTTTTTTAATGTAGGTTGCATTTTTTTTGTTCACATGTACTTTTTGTATCCCTGTTTTTACTTTCATTTTATCTTACTCACATGCTCTAATTTTGAATTTGTAGAAGTATTCCCCCCATCAATTGACATCTTTTTTTACCAAAACGGTCAATAACAATGTATTTTTTTTAAAGTTTAACCTATTTCAAATGGATATAAATTATTGCACAGCAAAAATAATTAAATTAAAACAAAAATCATTTTTCTTATTTCATAGTCTACATTAAAAAATAAATATTTAACCGTTTTCTTAAATGCCTAAAAAAAAAAAAAAAAAAAACGAAATTGAATAATTGTACAGAATGAACTCATTTTAAAACAAGAAATTAATCGATAGCTAAAAATTGTGGAACGCAAGTTTTACTAAAAAAGAAGAATATTTATTTGACTGCAAAATTTATTACATGGTATTCATTCAACATGAACACTGAAAATAAATATACACTTCTATAAGCATTGCTAAATAAACCAATTATAATTATGATTGAATTCAGATGAATTAAAGAGAATTTCCATTTGTTTATCTCTTTTTGTCTTAATTTTTAAGTTTACGAGATTCTCTCTTCCCCCCCCTCTCTCTCTCTCTTTATATATATATATATATATATACATAGTAGAAATGGTAATTAATAAAAACTGAAGAAAGTGCTCAATACTGTTGTAGAGCAAATATGCATTTTATTTTTTATTACCATATCTTTCTGTTAAGTTACATTATTGTTTCAGCTACCCGGCCGTTTTTTGGCCGTCTGTAGCTTCCTCAGACTTTTACAGAAATGTTCGTTATGATGGGATGAAAAAGTGAATGATATCAGGAGAGAGGTGCGAGAAGAGCGGAAAAAAGAGGAAGGGAACAAGGGGGAAAGGTGTGAGGGGGTGCTTGGTATGTCGGTAATGTTTTAGTTTTGGAGTTTAAGGACCTTGTGGGGGAGGGTCTGGGAAGTTCATTTCTGGTGTGGCTGAGGGCATAGGGATACATGGAGGGGGAAGGGGGATATGTGGGGGTAGGAGGAGGGGGGTTACTTTAAAATTCGAGTCTTAATGTTACAGTTTTTGGCGTCTCGTTGGTGAGATGATTTCTTGATAAGTATGTCTTGACCTGTTGGGTGTTCGCTTAGGTTCGGAGGCGGGGGGGGGGGCTATGATTCGGTTTATTTATTTTGTTTTTTATTTGTTAATTGTTTGGAGAGGGTTAGCTAGCGGTCGCGCGCGCGAGCACACACATGCGCACGTACACACATATATACTTAAAGAAACGTTCACATGTACACATGCATCTCTGCCCTGGCGTGCAAATATATGCACATATGCGTGCATGCATGCATAGACACCCGCGCCGCTCCCGCTGAAGTCAAATTTTCCTTAAGGTGCTAAATCGGGTACGTGTGCATGTGATGGTGTATATGTAGTGGTGTTGGGACGAATACTCAGAATCGGGAAGTGAAAAAATCTGAAATTTTAGGGGTATCAGAATCAGAACAATTTGTGCCCGTTTTCCGGAGCACAAAACGATTCTTTTAATTGTCTTTTTTTTTATTTGATTTAGTTTACAGCAAAATCTTCTGCTATTGGTAGTAATAATAAAATCAGAAATATTTATAGATTTTAAACTACCAGTAAAACTAAAATCTATAAAGATCATCTTCCACAAATGTATTTTCACATTTGAGAAAATATTGGAATATTTAACATATGCTTTTACAGTAATCAGGAATAAATAACAAATTAATCGTTAAACATTTAGAGATTTATAAAGAATTGGAATTGGTAATTGTATCGGAATCAGGAATTTAGTATCGAAATCAGTAATTGTATCAGAATCGGGAAAAATATTTGAATCATCCCACCACAAATAAATATATAACTTTATATACAGAAATCGATTTCATTTGATTATATATTGAATAACTTTCACCCTAGAGTGTCCCATTGTTGGAGATTTGACTAAATAATGATGTCACAAGATTGACTGATGAAAAATGTATTTATTCGTTTGCACAGTTGTTGAAAATTTTTGCCAGTGTGAAAACTGAAAATAAACATTAATTTCTATAAGAATTGCTAAACAAACCAATAATAATTCCAATTTGCATTAAAGAGAATTTCTGCATGTATATCTTATTTTCGCCTAAGATGTAAATGTTACATTATTGTCGGCATGCTGGTCATATCAAAGGTTGAAAATTTATCTTGTTAATTAGTTCTGGAGAATTGTGGTCATAATTAATAACAACATAATAAGCAAAGGAGAATAACTCATGCATATTTACAATTATTGGTTCCTCGATTTATCGGAGAGGGACCTATGTTTTCAATGGCGTCCGTGCGTCCGTCTGTGCGCTCGCTATTCCAGACGATTGCCTGAAATTTTGCCACTAATTGCATTTTATTAAATAAATGTGTACAGTAAAAAAAATTTTTGCGAAAATTCCCGTTGCGTCCCCAGGAGCTTAAAAGAGGTAAAAAAAAAAATGCCCCAAAATGGCCAAAAATGACACTTTTTGCCCCATAACTTTTGATCCATCTATTAAATTTTTTTGAAACTTGGCCAAAATGTGGAGCCCATTGTTCTTAATATAAATCCAGTATGGGTGGCCCTGGCAAAATTCTGGTTCGCATCCCTCTGGGACTTTTAGGGCTAAAAAATATGCCTTTTTGAAATTCTTTTTTTCATATTACTCAAAAACTATGTCAATATAGTGGTTTTCCATGGTGGTGAATTCAAATATACATGTCTTAAGCCGTGAAACTGCACCATTTGTTCATTTTCATTGGGATTCAGCGTTCCCAGGAGCTCAAAAGGGGTCATAAATGCTCCAAAATTGCAAAAATTACACTTTTTACCCCATAACTTTTGCCCCATCCATTAGATTTTTCTGAAACTTGGCAAAAATGTGAAGGCAACGTTGGCCCTTGACACTTCTTACATTCATCATTTCTTCACTATTTTTTGTAGCGTCATCTCACATGCAGCACCAGAAGGGGATCACGCACGCGCGGCTTGTTACTTCTTATAATACTTCTTGTTTCTGTAATAAAAATAGCCCAGAAGCAAATACCAGTTAAGGAATTTCAGATCTCTTTAACAAAATAAATAAAATCTAGTTTCAAGTTCTACACAAATATGTCCTTTTTGACTTTTCTTTTTGTTATATTCAAAATGTCCGTATATGTAAACTTCAAGAACTTTTCTATTTCCAGCACCTCCTTGCCCTCCGGTCAAAGATCATTCGGAAGAAGGTGCCACAGGATCTGACATTTCTAATTCTCCCAGGGAAACAGGATTATTAAATCTTCCAACACATAATAGGTAAGGTGGAATAACAAAATAATTCTCTCTTTCATTGAGTAATATATATATATATATATATATATATATACATTATGTCTAATTCAGAAGCAAGTTCTCGAAGAGTTGTGCATGGATTGGCTTTGACTAAGGTTCTTAATTTATTGTCAACATCCGATGGCCGACTATTACACTCATCAT
Organism: Euprymna scolopes; assembly: GCF_053919585.1. Taxonomy (NCBI): domain Eukaryota; kingdom Metazoa; phylum Mollusca; class Cephalopoda; order Sepiida; family Sepiolidae; genus Euprymna; species Euprymna scolopes. Next base: position 10,112,439 of record NC_136513.1, read on the forward strand.
CTTCAAAACTCTTGTTGTCACCACAAAAGTTTTTAAACCATTATTGTGCTGTGCTTTCAGTAGTGGTTCTTGGGCCATAACATATATATATATATATAGCACATTATAGTGATTCAATGAAATTAAAAAAAAACTTTATTTAAATCAAGGATTTTTTATTATTCCAAGTGAGACAAAGAATACTTTAGAAGTTTTATCTCCTTATCCTATAGGGTTTTGATGCCTACCATCTCTTCAGAGGAGAAAACTTTGGATTAACAATTGAAGTCGACCTAAATAAAAAAACAGCCAATTTTTTAGATGTCTCTTTGAATCTATTTTATGAATCCTTCACCCCGTACCATAAACCAAATCTAAACCTATTTTATGTACATAAACAATCTAATCATCCAAAGTCAATAGTTCCATCTATCTCCAAAAGAATATCAAATTTATCAGCCGACAAAAAAGCCTTTAACCAAGTATAGACATTCTACAACAATGCTTTAAAGAACTCAGGATATAAAGAACACATAGAATATAACAAAAAAAACCTTTAGTGAGAAAGCTAAATTCGGTGATTACCCATAATATGACAATAAAAAAGAATAACAACAAAATAATCCAAAATGCTCCTAACAATATTAACCTCCACATCAAGGATACAGCCCCCTACACAACCCAAAATCCAAAACAATTTAATAAAAATAGAAAAGTAAGATGTAAAAAGGCCATTTGGTTCAATCCTCTTTTCAGTTCCACTGTAAAAACTAACATACTGAAAGAATTCTTTCAAACAGTGGAAGAATGCTTTAAATACCCGTATAAGTATAGTACTATATTAAACAAAAACTCTATAAAAATTTCATACTCTACAGTGACTAATAACAGGAAAATTAAACAAGCACAGAACATCCCAGTTGATCTAATACCTAGTAACAAATGTAACTGCCAAAATAAAAATGAATGCCCTCTCAATAACGATTGCATACACAAAGACGTGGTATATGCTTGCACAGTCATGCAATTACCAACACAGGCAAACAACCAATCTAATGGGGGAAGTAATGAAGTTAATCGAAGTACCCAGGACGCAAGTATATATAGGGAAACATATGGTCTGGGTTCTAATAATAACAATAACAACAACAAAAACCAGATTAACGGATCCAATAACATAATTCCCAGTGAAAACCAGAATAGGATTAAACAGTTATACATCTTCAGGCCCCCTCTCAACTCAGCTCCCCAATATAAGATTCCCCAACACTGGGAATAAATAAACCAATAAACAATAATAAAACAAGGAAAACATTTACTTACATAGGTGCATCCTCTAACTTAATTAAAGTAAGAATTTCAAACCACTTGCACTCTTTCAGAAATGAAAGATCTCAAAACAATGGTAATAATAGCATATCCTTAACTACATTAATCAATAGCCTGGAAGACAAGAAAATTCCCTATTCAATTAAATGAGTATACTGAATAAATCTAGATCATATACCCCAGGGGACAAATTTTGCAATCTTTGTATATCCGAAGCAGTTAACATTATCACCTTCAACAATAAACCCATAATAAATGTCAAGAATGAACTAGTGTCTAGATGTAAACACGAGAAAAAATTTAAATACAGCCAACTTAAAATAAAATAACATACACTTTATATATATACAGGTAAATGGGTAAAAACATAATACTAAATGCATATCGCTTGTGAATAAAATCTACTTAGCGAATTAAAAAATGTTCTTTTTAAATAAGTTCTCAAACATCTCATCTAACCTATATAATAACACCTTAATTTACATTTTAAGTAGAGACTCACCATACACACATTAATATAATACAATTTTAAATTCTAACACATAACTGGGATCTTGTTAGAATACTGTTTCAAACTAATATGTAACTTCTCAATTAACGAGCTTTATAATTCATCCCCCTTTACTACCCACAAATAGTGTTAAACATTCCACATTGCAAAGTAATTTCCTGATCCACACATATGAATATGGATGTATAATACTCAATAATGCGTCATCCTTGTTGGTACTAGTGTAAACCAACTCTAGAGCCTTAGTTACATAACCCTATACATTTATTTTCTGAATGTTAATTAGCAGTATATGAACTAATTTGGTTTTATTATAATTAGCTTTATTACGTGCACTGATTATTATAATAAGATGACTAGTTCTATACTTTCTTTATATTTAAATTCATAATCTCTAAAGTATGTATGTGTGGGTATGTGTATGTATATATATATATGTATAATTGTGTATGTACATGTGTGTGAATGTATATATGTATGTATATATATATATGTATGTGGAAATATATGTATGTATATATATATATATATATATATATATATATACGTTTTATTTTTTATTACCGTATCTTTCTGTTAAGTCACATTATTGTTTCAGCTACCCGGCTGTTTTTTTAGCCGTCTGTAGCTTCCTCAGACTTTTCAGAAATGTTCGTTATTATGGGATGAAAGAGTGAATGAGGTCATTCATCCCATAATAGCGAACATTTCTGTAAAAGTCTGAGGAAGCTACAGACGGCCAAAAAAACGGCCGGGTAGCTGAAACAATAATATAACTTAACAGAAAGATACGGTAATAAAAAATAAAACGCATATTTGCTCTACAACAGTATTGAGCACTTTCTTCAGTTTTTATTAATTACCATTCCAACTAAATATATATATATATATATATATATGTGTGTGTGTATATAAAGTTCTTCCAGTTAAATATTATCAAATATTATAATTATTATTACCAGTAAGGCAGTATTATTTTCTATTTAACAGTAAAGGATTATCATTAGTATTATAAAATTAAAATAACAAGTTCTATCAATACGCTTAGATTTAGTTGTACAATTTACTTACAGACATTATTCTAAATCTTCAGTTTAATTCCTCTATTTAAAGGATATTATCAATGAGTATAAAATTAACAAAAATAGCACCTTATGTATTAATTGTTTGAGTGGACTGGATTTAATAGATTTAAACAGTAAAGAATTTAAGATGTAATTAGGTTAATTAAAGGTTGATTTCAGCTTGAAAAACGCAGAGTTTCATTTGCTTCTTCTTCCTCTTCCTTTCTTTTTCCTCCCTTTCCATATACCCAAGCCTAACCTAACCTACTAAAACGGCTACTCAACATTTTTATAGCTTTTTATAGCTTGTTTGAACTTTGTCTATAGAGTTCACTTTCTGCTATATATATACATACATATATATGTTATCTCCTCCCTCCATCCATCTCTTCTTTTTAAATTTCTCTCCCCTCCATTACCCCTTTCTACCTATTCTATCTCACTTACATTTAATTCCAGTAATACTAATGTCTTTAATAAAAAGTTCCAACCAGACCTTAAAAATCTTTTCACCGGCCCATAAAGAAGAATTACTCCAGAAATATGCCCAACTTGGATTTCTGCTCTGTGATGTGGATTACCCAATATACAGCTTGGATCTCATTACCTTTAAAGGACAGTTACCGTGGATTTTACCGCACAATTTGGAACTAAACCTTTATATCCTTTTCTTCAATTTCCTCTGCTATGTGACTTCTATTTAATCAATTTTTGATTATAATTTTCCATGTCTAACTGACTTTAGCAAATAGGGTGAATACCATATCTATTTGCTAATATTTTCTCCTCTGAAGAGATGGTAGGCATCGAAACCCTATAGGATAAGGAGATAAAGCTTCTAAAGTATTCTTTGTCTTACTTGGAATAATAAAAAATCATTGATTTAAATAAAGTTTTTTTTTTAATTTCATTGAATCTCTATAATTTGCTTTATTTGTTCTATCCTGTATATTGAGCAATTCCTATTTAGATGGGATAATACATAGCATGTTACGACCAGTAATATTTTGTAAATCTTATAATCACAGGTTTCCATGCCAGTTGATTGTTAGATAAATCTATTCAGAAGTGTGTGTGTGTATATATATATATATATATATATATATATATATACTAGCAAAAGTACTCGTCGTTGACTGGGTTCAAAAACAGTCTACAGAAAATGGACTCTGATTTATTAAAGTACTAGCGGGGGTACCTGGCGTTGCCCGAGTGTTTGTTTCCGGGGGGGGGGTTAAAAAATGTTATGGTAGGTAAGTAGGAAGGATCAAACCCGGACATGAGTAAAAGTAGGAAAATAAAGTGTGAAAAAAAAACAAAAAAAAAAACATCTGCAACGTTAACAGTTCGGCCACCAAGAAAAGTCCATTCCAGTTGTTTAGGGAAAAAAAAAAACGACTACGGTAGGTTGGCACAAACGTGAAAATATAATGTGAATTGTCCAGCACGCTAACCACTACGCCACAGAGCACTGCAGCTTAGTTTAGTGATTTTAAATAACTTCACATGAAAGAACTATGAAGCCAAACCGGTGTTCTCTTCTCAACTGTTCCTTGTGAACGATCCCCAAACGGTGTTAAGTGGTGGCAGGGGGAGGAGGAATTTATAAGAGAGAAAATATTTTACCACTTCCATTGATCTTAACCGATTTTGGCCGTGATTTCTCAGCAGAAAAAGTATAGAAATCTAAGATTATCGAGGAATTTGAGAAATAATAAGCCTATAACACACCTCAGATATTGTTCTGCCGTTTGTGCATATTATATTTGCATGAAATATCTTGATTTTTAATCCTATTAAGGTCAAAATCAGACAGGAAAAAATGAGTTCATTTTATTTATATAGAGATGATAGGTTATGAAAAGGAAGGGTTGTAAAGAGATAGGTTCGAATTTGAGGGGATCAAAACCAAAGCAAAATATGATGAAAGTAAAAATAAAATAGATAAACCCCATAATTTATTATGCTATACCTGTTCACACTGAAACACTTATCACAATATTCTGTGGATCTATATTAAAAAACCTTGTTAAACTTTGTGACATATTTCCATTCTATGGAGGCCAGGTGGGAACGAACACCCCATAATTTTATTATACCATATTTCTTCAAACTGAAACATAATTATCAAAGTATACTTACACAGATAGATATGAAAAGTCTTTATTAAAGTTTGTGCCTATTTCCATTCTATGAAGGCCAGGCGCGAACGCAGACCCCACAATTTTATTATACCATCCCTATTTAAGTTAAAACATACTTATCAAAGTATTATCATGTACATCTATATCAAAAACACTTGTAAACGTTTTTTTTTTTTTAATTTTAAATTTTTTATTTCCATACTTTGTGGACCAGGCGCGAGCGCAGACCCCACAATTTTAATGAACCACCGTTCTGCCAGATCAAACATACCCATTCCTGTGTCTCGGTACATCTTCTATCATTATATGTAATCAGTTTTTTAAAATAGTCAACCATATAGGAGCCTATTCGTGACCAGACACACACACACACACACATTCAGCTTTATATTATAGATATATATAGATGTTGTTTGTTTTGGTTTTAGCGATATGTTTTGAATTAATTCAATTATTTACGAAAGTGCATTTTTACCTAAATGCGAGTTAAGAATAATTTTTCGCTTTAACATTGGGAGCGGTATATATATTATTTTTAATTATATATATATTTAATTATAATTACATTTTAAAAATAATTTTATATATATATATATATATATATATATATATATATATATTAGGTTGGTGCAAAAAGGATGTAATTTTTTTATCAGATATCTATATATCAAAAAACAGCATTATTTTTGCACCAACCTAGTATATATATATATATATATATATATATATTAGACGTTTTAACCAATTAAAAACAGGTGAAAGTTATAGCCCGTTCACTTAGTATGAATGCTTTATTTCAAGCTTCTACAGTAAATGTGCTATTGTGCTGACTAATCTCTATTAATTCCAAACTGTTCATTGAATGGATATCATAATACTTAATTCGCTGCACATTATCATAACAAAGATCTATACAAATTTTCAGCTAGATTGGCCCAGTAATTTCTGAGAAAAGTAGAACAGACAGACTAAGAGAACTATCATATAGATATTAGATTTTTTGCCCATTAAAAACTTAGAAAAGTTGTAGACTTTTTTTTTTTTACATAGGAATCACCACTTATCAAGGCCCATAGACCACTCGAGGATAAAGGTAAAGAGTGTACAGTATAATTGGAATAGCATCAGGGCCGGTTGCTTTACTTAGAATGAATATGCTCTGCCAAATTGATAGTTGAATATGATTAACTTTTCCTCATTTTTCAATAAATACTAATCCATATCTATATATCTATAAAAGTGAATGTCTCTGTGTGTCTGTCTGTATACATATCCCTATGCAATAACTCTGTCAATTTTTAGTCTACAGACTCGAAATTTGATATACATGGTACTAAGATTTGGGAAAATCTATGTGATCGGTTTTCGGTCAGAAATTTTGCTGTTAAGGGGTCAAAGTTCAACGATTTGTCCTTTGAGAACTCTACCAAACTCCTCCGCCAATTTTTGGTCTAAACACTTGAAATTTTAGATATAGGTTCCTTGGACATGGATCTAACTTAATAACTTTATTTGAGCCCAAAACAATAAATGTTAAGGGGTCATAATACGAGTCAAAGTTAGAAAAATTGACTTTCTTTTCTTTTTTTTTTGCTCAGCATACACCTCCAAGCACACGGGCAACGCCGGGCACCCATGCTAGTTAATCTCTAAATGTTCATTGAATGGATATCATAATACTTAGTATGCTGCACCTTATTATAACAAAGATCTATACCTATTAATCTCTGTACATTGAATGGATATCATAATACTTAGTTCATAGCACCTTATTTTAGCAAAGATCTATATCTATTAATCTCTGTGCATTGAATGTATAGCATAATACTTAGTTCACAGCACCTTATTATAGCAAAGGTGAATACAAAATTTTTGCCAGATCGGTTCAATAGTTTCTGAGAAAAGTGGAACAGACAGACAGACAGGCAGATAGACTAAGAGAAATTGGATATAAATATTTATATAATGTTAGGTATGTGTAAATGTTAATATATTTCTATACAGTAGAACCCCGGGATACAGCACTAAAAATTAGTAACAAAATACAGTACAGTATATAATACACATGTATATAATCAAATAACATTATAAATAACAATGCAAGCAGAACCATTACGGTGAAGAAGTAATGTCAACAAATGGATGAAATGCATCAGAAACTTTGACAACAACACCCAGCATTAGTCAACAAAAAAGGCCTAATTCTCTTCCATAACAATGCCCAACCACATGTTGCTAAACCGACCCTGCAGAAGTTGAACGAATTGGGGTATGAAACTCTGCCTCAACCACCATACTCTCCAGATCTCTGACCTACCGACTACCGCTTTTTTAAGCATCTCAACAACTTTCTGTATGAATAATGCCTCAAAAACCTAAGTGATATCGTTGCTACCAGGAAGCAAGATTTTTACGTTACTGACATAAATACATTTTTGTTTTGCGTTGGCAAAAGTGTGTTGATTCTGATGGTGCTTATTTCAATCAATAAATTTTTGCTTGAACCGAGATATATTCATCTGAATTTAAAAGTTAAAAACTGCAAAAACTTTCTTGTCAACCTGATACTTGAACCATACAACACAATCATGTTGACACGCTGGTTCTTGTTAGATCATGGAATTTAAATAATGTTGAGCCTGGCCAGTACCAGATGGGTGACCATTTGGGAAGACTAGACACTGCGAAGGTTGGCCATTGGACCAACACCCTTACCCCAAAAAAAAGAACTTTTCGGTACAAAGGCATCTACAAAAGTTGTGGATGGCCTATGCCCCTCCAAGGGCTCAATAACACACTCCATAAATTTGGGGACTCAGATTGGATTTCAGGTCAGTTTTAACCATCGTCAGCCAGATTTTTTTTGTCCATAATATTGTCTTTTTTTTTTTTTCAGCTCTGTAGGAGAGCTTGGACAATTTCTTTGTCAGTGAACTCTCATGTTTGACAGTGAAGGGCATGATCTAACTAGCATAGACGTCTCATGAGGACGACTTGTCAAAGGGAATTAATTTGTAGCCGAAACATAACTGTGTTGTTTTGAATGAAGTGCTGCCATCGACACATAGGATGTGACGTACACAGTGATAATAAAAAGTTTTCAATCGCCTAACATCTTCCGCTCTCATTGCTCAGGATTTGCTGCCGTAGAAGAGGATTGTTTCCATCAATGCTTGATAGATCCTTAATTTATTACTTTATCTCAGATTTTGACCAAATCTAGGAATTGAGTCAGCAGAAGGCATGATGTGCTAGATTAATTCACAGTTTGACCTCTAGCTGTAATGGTGGCGCCAAAATATTTGAAACTCTCAATCTCTTCCAGAATATTACCATGGAGGTCGATGGGTGTTTTGTCTGTTGGGGTAAAGCTGGCAGCGAGTATTTTTGTCGTGAAGCCATATATTTTCATCCCAATCTGCGATGCAGCATACTGATGCTCTTTGATAGCACACTAGACATCAATAAATGTTTCACCAAGTAGAGCGGCATCATCTATGTAATCTTAAGTCATTGACAGCAATTTTCCAACCAACAGTGACTAAACTCTATTAAGGTATACAAGGTAACCCAGTCAATAATGTCATTGAAAAGTGTTGGTGAAATCCTTGGCGAACGTCAAATCATATTTCAAAGGGTTCTGAAACCTCACCCTACATACATATACAGGATTCTGTATGCTTTAAAAAGACATAAAAATTTAGCCAGCCGTTTGCATAATTTTCCAAGGGACACAATTGACATGTCTATATATTTTTATGTATAGGATTAACTCCTAAACTAATTCATCAATCATAATGAATTTTGTAACATAGCTACTAGGCTTAAGGGTGGGTAATGTAGGTTATATTTAGTTTTATATAGTTTTATGGAATATAGTTTTGAAATAGTTTTTGATGGTAATGTAGGTTATATTTAGTTTAAAATAGTTTTCTGGAATATAGTTTTAATATAGTTTTTGATGGTAATGTAGGTTATATTTAGTTTAATATAGTTTTATGGGTGGGTAATATAGGTTATATTTATTTGAATATAGTTTTATGTAGGTTATATTTAGTTTAATATAGTTTGATGGAATATAGTTTTTTATGGTAATGTAGGTTATATTTAGTTTAATATAGTTTTAGGTAAAATATCAGGTTGAGAAATTGGCGCAGTCTATCCTTCTCTCAAGGGTAGATGGGACTCTCTTAAGCTATGGTAGACACCCCATCTAGTGATGGCGTCATGATAAAAAATACTCTGGATAACTCTGGCCAAGTATCAAGTATTCAGCTACCGACAAGATTTGAATTACATTATAGTTTCATATAGTTTTATGGAAAAGAGGCAAAGTGGGAATGGAAGAACTTCCTGTAAATTCTGATTTTTGTGAAATTTTAACAATAGGTGTGAGACATTGATGAAATTTAATTGATCTCATATACGTATAGTTAAAATCTCACATTTTTCAAATTTCAATTTCTTTGGAATTAGGAGACATAGCTTAGATAAAACCTCCGATTTGAAAATAAAAATATTGCTGATATTCATTTCTTTTTGAAATAATATAAATTAACTGAGTTGTTCTCATCTAGACGATAAAAAAATGAAATATCCGTGCATGACTTTACATGTATTTGGTTGGAAAAACCTAGCACTGCTCTAATATTAAATGATTACCAACAATGACTAAAAGAAAACTAGAAAAAAAAAGAATTTGATAAAGATGAGAAAGATCAAAGAAAGTAACTCCATGTGTGTTTGTCAGTGAAATGATCTTCCAATCTTACCCATCAACCTATATATATATATATATATATATATATATATATATATATATATATAGGTTGATGGGTAAGATTGGAAATCTTACCCATCAACCTATATATATATATATATATATATATATATATAGGTTGATGGGTAAGATTGGAAGATCATTTCACTGATCTATATAAACTATATATATGTATATATATATATATATATATATATATATAAATTCAAACATGGCGGAATAAATTGAAAAATAATTGCAACTTCTCTCCACATTTTCGAATTTTCTTATCATGCCCATAGTCCTTTATTTTCTTTTAAAGTTGATGAGTTCTCTTTTTTCTGCTGAGTTAAGGGTGGAATAAATTTTAAAAATTGATATAATAATTACATGAATGATTCTACACTATGAAACAAGAATTGTGCATCTTTTGTTATTTATTTTATATATATATATATATATATATATATATTTCTGTAGAAATGTATTTTATTATAATATATACCAATCCTTATTTAAGAAACTCAATGCAATTACAGAGCAATATAGTGAATAAATGACAAAAAACTATATTCCAAAATTCATTATTTTTACCATCTTATAATTTATTCCTTTAATTCAGTTGACATTTACAATTCTTCACAGTATCTGTTTCGTAGCGCAAAATCAATCACGGAATTATTATATCAATCAATGAATCTATTATACCCTTAACTCATCAGAAGAAATAGAAATAATCAATCCGTCAAAAGGAAATAAAGTGTGATTTGACATGATTAAAATCCAAAAATTAAAAGAGAAGCTGCAAATACCTTTAAAATGTTTCCATTACACTATTTTGAATTTTAAAAATAAAGTCACTAGACTCAACTATTTGTACTAACATTCTCTATTAATTTATGAATATTCTACCAGAATGTTCTATTTAATAATTAGAAAATTTCTTCATTCTAATTTATGCACGCATACTTATGAAAATAATATGAATAATTATAAACTATTATATATGTTTGCATATATATGAAACTCAACTGAACTATATATATATATATATATATATATATATATATATATATGCATACATCTATAATATAAAGCTGAACGTGTGTGTGTGTGTGTGTGGTCACGAATAGGCAAACATTACATGGAAAACATTAAAATATGTTTATAAATATTCCTTAAAATTTTTGAGTATCAAAACCTATCTCTTTACAACGCCCTCCTTTTCATAACCTATCATACTTTCATCAGTCACAGTCCATTTTCTGTAGGCTGTTGTTGAACCCAGTCAACGACGGGTACTTCTGCTAGTATATATATATATATATATATATATATATATATATATACCATTCCTTGGACTATATTCTTGTTCTTATACTATTAATACAATAAATCTCATTGTATTATCCAACCCGTTGTTCGATTAATTATTCCACCTCAGATTTATTATTTGCTTATGTCAAAATCCACGACATAACAATTATTGACCAACCAAATTAATGTGTACTAAGAAAGTGTTGAATCTGGAATTACTGCAAAATTATCTATAATAGCACTTGTTGGGAAAGAAAAAGAAAATGGTTAGATCAAAATATCTACACTGTCATACAAAGCTACAAAACTTGATTAGAACTGTGGAACACTAAATTTGTTGCTCTAAAGAAAAAAACACCACAGTTTTATTTTAAAACTTTTATGGAAAAAATCGATTCAGGTAACTTGATTACATAATAGAACTGACATCCATTCAATGTAGCCATCTTCAGCCTCAATCACCGTCTCGATACGGGCCCGGAACAATAAATAAAAATTAATAAATAATACTCATCTCAATAATGAATTCCAATTAAATAATATGTATATCATTCGGTACGGACACGATTATGGAAGATCAGATAATAAACATGAATTTATAAGACCAAAAAATTTAACCTTGATCGCTCTTCATGGCCCGTGGCGCAGTTCATAGAGACGTTGAATCTCTACGATTCTAAGTGAGAATTGTCTGAAGATAACGGTTTCAATCTTACCCCAAACTGGCCAGAGGCTTGCTTGGTCAAAACGTGGTGAGACGACAACAACTATGGAAGGCAGTAATTGCAGTGGATGTAGTCAGGAGATTCAGAGTTCGTATCCCGTCATAGTTACCACCTGACGAAGGCCAGAGGAATAGTTGGTCGAAATGTCGTGTAACAACTAAGAAAAAGATGAAGATAATAGTCCTTTTGGGATTTGTACAAAACTGGCCAACTAGTAGATAGTCTGCAACAAAAAAAAACAAAAAAAAAAAACGGTTTTTTTGTCAAAAGGAAATGGAATCATGTTGTCTTTTCCAGGGCAAAAATTTTATCGTTCCACCCTGTATACACAACTTTGAAATATTGCAAATATTTATTAACGAGCGTTCTAAAATGAGGAAACCCAAGGAATAGTTGGTTATTTTTGCTTTTTTTTTAATTTAGTTTTTTGTTTCTTTAATTAATTGATAGGATTTCTATAATTGCAGGCGTCTGTCTTTGGACTCTAGTTTTAACCATCGGAAGCATTCACTTCCTGATGACTCCTCCTCCTCCTCCTCCACTCGACCCATGGAAGATTCCACCTTAAAATCCCATCAAATAGTAAAGGAAAAATGTAGTGCAGGTAAGAAATGGTTATTTTTTTATTTATTTTTTAACTCATGACTAGGGCTGTGACAACAGCATATCATTTTCATTCTTTTGACTCTCGAGTATATATCCGACACAGTAAGACACAGTCAATCAACCGAGAACCACATATAAGATATTAACGGATATATACCCAAGAGTCAAGACAATGAAAAGAATATGTTGTTGTCACAGCCCTACTCATAAGTCACCACTAATCAAGGTTAAAAGACACTCGAGGATAAGGGTTAATTAAATATTGGATGATGAAGGATACAAGATGATTTCAAATGATGTGAAACAAAGGAACAAAATTTGATGACTTATGAGAATTGTTTATCACAAGTGTTTGTTGACATTGCATTTTAAGATGATGCTGTTGTAGCCTAAAGGAAAGCAGTATCATGGTAATATATTCCACAGATGCAGAGTTCTAAGAAAAAAACTCTGTTCATGGAAATTCCATTTAAAGTATATCAGTAAGGATGGGTTAAGAATAAAATTTATTTATAAGCAATGACAAGTTCAGTATAAAATGTTTTTATCAACAATAACATACTTCATCGACAAAACTATACTGATATAAAATGTATTACAACGGGACAAGATCAAAGTGTAGTATCTGTTCTTCAGATGCTGCACTTCTATTTCTTGTTCTCTTTCGGTGGAGGAGAAATCCTTCACGACTGAGACAATTTTTATTTTTGTACCTTTTCTCCACGTTAAAAAACGACCCTGGTGTCTAACTCTGTCCCGTGGGGAGGCATAGTAAATAGGTACAACCAAATAGAAAAAAATGATAAAATTAATTGCTCTAAAATAACCTATCATATGTGCACATAGCAAAAGTAAAAATAACCAGATTATAACAAAATAAATTTTTCTAAATATTTGAAAACTTAAATAATTATTTTAATTTCTGTATAATTTTATTTTTTAAAATTATATTTATTATATAAAAAGATATGGCTTTTTATTGTTTTCAGTTTTAATGAATGAAGTGTTATTTTCCCTTTTTATTGTTGACAATTTTAATGAATGAGATGTATTATTTTCTGTTTGATTTTCATCATTTCTATAGTTATACAAAGTTGTGGATGATATGTATTTAAGCCGATCAATTTATTCTAAATGCTTAAATTTAAAATATTATTGTTTTTGTTTCTTTTGTTTTCTTTCATTTAGGTTCTACATATTCCGAGCCCCTTCGCGTAACCATGCTGAGAGGTCACCATAACTGGATCTGTACAGCATATTCACATTTTATTAGTTGTTTTCGGTAAGAATATTTATTTTTCTGAACAGGAGACTTCAGTGGTATGACCACATTACAAGGGTTCTTTTGAGTTGATGAACGCTTGAGATAGCAGATGTAGGCCAGGGAACACATTAAAGGAAATAATAAGGATGGACTTTGGAGAAAAAGGGATAAATAAAGACCTGGCAGAGATAGTTTAGTTTGCAATTTCTGAAAGCTATCAAACACATGCCAGCATGTGAAACTGACATAAAGCCAAGTATGATGACAACAAATTATTAATTGCTATTTGTTAATATTCATAGGCATACACAGAATATTTTGAATCTAAAGGAGTCAAACAACAAATTTCATGGATATTATTACTAGAATTTTTAGCCAGTTAAAACAGGCAGAAATTATAGTCTGTTCACTTAGAATGAGTGCTTCATGACAAATTGATGATTGAATATAAACTTGTGCTCATTTTTGCATTAAATATTAATCCTTATTAATCCATAACTGTACATCGAATGGATACCATAATATGTAGTTTGCTCCACCTTTTTTTGACAAAAGTCCACGCAAAATTTCAGCCAGATCAACCTAGTAGTTTCCGAGAAAAGGTGAAACCTAAATACTAATCCTTATTAATCTATGCATGGAATGGATACCATATTACTTAGTTTGTTTACACCTTATTGTAACAAAGTTCCATACAAAATTTCAGTCAGATCGACTCAATAGTTTCCAAGGAAAAATGAAACCGAAATACGAATCCTTATTAATCTATGCATGGAATGGATACCATATTACTTAGTTTGCTACTGCTACACCTTATTGTAACAAGGTACAATATAAAATTTCAGTCAGATCGATTCAGTAGTTGCCAAGAAAAAGTGGAATAGACAATTAAAGAGAAATATAATATAGATTAATAAGCATCATATTAAATTGTTTGATTTTAAATATAATTTTATACATTTTTTTTTTCTCGCCATGAAGTTGAATTGACGATAAAACAATTAGTAAACAGTACACGTGTTGGTCTGTCTGCGTTGTTATTAGTGTTGGACGATTCCAATATTTTTCCTGATTCCAATACAATTACTGATTCTGTATTAAATTCCCAATTCCGATTCTTTATAAATCTCTAAATATTTTACTATAAAAATGTTATTTTGTCCCGATTACTGTAAAAACACATCTTAAATGTGCATGTATTTTCGCAAACGTAAAAACACACTTGTGACGAGATGATCTAGAGATTTTAGTCTTACTGGAAGTTTAAATCAATAAATATTCATTATTTTATTATTACTACAATACAAGCAGTGGAAGATGTTTTTATAAAAACAAAATCAAATAAAATAGATAATTAAAGGAATCGGTTTTGGGATCGTAAAATAGACTCATATTTTCACGATTTCAATACCCAAAAAACTCAGATTTTTCCGATTCACAATTCCGATTCCGATTAATCATCCCAACACTAGTTGTTATCTTGAAATGCCAGAAGAAAGTGCCTGGCGCACGTGATAGTCGGCATTGTGTTTTCCGTGATAGAAGCATTGTTTGAATTTTAAAATAAAATATATATAAAATATGTTCGTCGAGGAAAAAAAGAAAGAAAAAATATATGAAATTCTGAGGATGACGTCTATTGTCGAAATATTAATTTTAAACAAATATTTATTTATTTTTATAGTTTTATGTCATAATTTGGCTTATAAATGTATTTTATACATATTTTATTTTAAAATTCAAAAGCCGGAATGCACAACTCTGACTTTGATTTTGCAAACTTTTTTTTACAGGATGAAAGACTCCACTGGTTGGCATCTGATCTGGACCAGTCCTTACATGGAAACCCCTGTTGACCGTGTTGCAATTAACGCTAAAGTGGTCAATGCTAATGCAGACAACACCAAGAAAATGGTAGCTGCTTCATCTGGTAATCTCATTCGTTTGTGGATGGTCAATCAGGATGGTTCCAGTAGAGAAGTCGGTAAGAATCATATGACATCTATTCATGTGTAGACGAAAATGTAATATCAAAAAGTATGACAAAGTGTTTCCATTAAAAAATTAATCATTTTTGTTAAGAACAAACAATAGATTTGGAGAAATGGCCAAACAAATATACAGTCATCGATAATAAACAGTCTTGAGCTGACCCTGAAAAGAAGAAGTGCCTTTGTTTGAGGAGTGGATGGTTAAGCATGGGGTCAGATTAGCTAAAATTGTGTAGTCTGAATTTGTCACTTTTAGACAAAAGCGATTTTCGTTATGGAAAGACTTGATCTGAGTGTCAAGAATATTTTTTAGACTTGAACCATCCTTTTTTCCTTCTCTACTCTTTTCTCCCTCTCTCTCTTTACCCCTTTTTCTCCTCTTTCCACCCTCTCTGCTTTTTTTCTCCATTTTTCCCTCTATACCCATTTCCTCTCTCTTTCCTTTTTTCTTTCTTTCCCTTTCTCTCTCCAACCCCCCCTCTCTCTCTCTCCTTTTCTCTCTTTCTCTTGTGATGTCAGGAAAGGTTGGGTCCAGAACACACAAATGAATAACATTGACACTCTTACTCCATTTATTTGCGGTTTCATATTCAACACGTTTTAGGGACAATGAATCTTGATGTGCTGACTCCTGAATTTCTACTAAAGCTCTGTTAGCTGAGTTGCTTGACATTACCCTGTTGGCATCGCTCTTTCCACAGTGAAGAAAAGAAATGGCTGTTGATGATGAGCCAAGTGCATATGATTTTTGGCATTTCAAGAAAAAAAAAAAAACTAGTTAAAAATGCAATATGAAAAAATAATGATTAAAATTACAATATGATAAAAAGTAGTTAAAAATACAAGATGAAAAAAGATGATTAAAAATACAATACAAAAAAACTGGTTAAAATACAATTTGAAAAAACTAATTAAAAATAAATTATAGAAAAACTAATTAAAAATAAATTATAGAAAAACTAATTAAAAATACAATATGAAAAAAACTAGTAAAAAATACAATATGAAAAAAAAAATTAGTTAAAAATACAATATGATAAAAAACTAATTAAAAATGCAATATGAAAAATACTAGTTAAAAATACAATATGAAAATTGGTTGAAAATAACATATGAAAAAAATAACTAACTAAGAATGCAATATAAAAAACAGGTTAAAAATCCAATATGAAAAAAAAACGGGTTAAAAATAGAATATGAAAAAAATGATTAAAATACAATATGAAAAAAAATATTTCAAATACAATATGGAAAAATAATTGTTAAAAATACAGTATGAAAAAAAAAACAGGTTAAAAATACAATATGAAAAAAAATGGTTAAAAATACAATACGAAAAAACCTGGTTAAAAATACAATATGAAAAAACTAGTTAAAAATACAATATGAAAAAACAGGTTAAAAATACAATATGAAAAAACAGGTTAAAAATACAATATGAAAAAAATAATCATTAAAAATACAATATGAAAAAAACTAGTTAAAATACGATATAAAAAAAACTCAAGGATTGTGAATGTAAATAAATTTTACTTCACTCTCACTTTCTGTAAAAAAAAATCACTAGAATTTGTTATCACATTTTATTGAAATTGTTGTGATGGTGAAACTGAGGTATAAGTGGCCACAATTTGCCTGCACTCACTGCATTGAAACTGCTTATCTGCTGCATTACCACAATGTCATTAATTTTAAACAATTTTAATCAAATTAATATAATAATCAAACAATAACCTAAATTATCAAATTAACTGTAATTCAAAGTAGAAAATAAGCAAAATGACCCTCATACAACAGATGTTTTGAAAAAGGATATTATTTTTTAGCCTGTCTTAAATAGCAAAGTGAAAATTATTTATGGGATTTAAATTTCAATGTGCTATTTAATTTATTTGATTAGGATAATGAATAGGGCTATGACAACAGCATATTGTTTTCCTTGTTTTGATTCTCATGTATATATATATCCATTAATATCGTATATGTTTTTATATAGAGTGATGTAGTTCTCGGTTGATTAATTGTATTTGTGTCGGATATATACTCGAGAGTCAAAACAATGAAAAGAATATGCTGTTGTCATAGCCCTAGTTATGATTAATAAACGATACCATAAAATGATCCGCCAAATAATTAACAGAGAATTAAAGATGTATTGTTTGTATTGCTCATTTTTCTTTGTCCTTTAGTCATCACAGTCCATAAGCGATGTTTCTTTCCATCTAACACTTATTGTTGACTAGTTTTTGAACTTGAAGCTTTTTTTTTTTTTTTTTTTTTTTTCTAGTTCCTACATCAACTGGCTTCATGCTTTGGAGTGATTTCAATAAAAGTAACAAAAAAAAGCAATTAAGCTTCACAAAAAATAATAAATGTGTAAAATTTATTTCATATTGACATGTTTTTTTTAAAATATCTCATTTTCTGTTTTTTTGTTTGTTTGTAGGATTGTTCAATTTGAACGTTTCTGTGGATTCCCTTTTTTTCATTGGGAGTCAGTTGGTGGCCCTCAGCCAGACTGGCAAAGTCGGGGTGTGGCATGCTATGACCCAACATTGGCAGGTACGTACTTGAATTGTAATAGATTCCTTTCCCACCTCATTTTCAATCTTTCACTATTAACAACTAAACAATCTATGCCAGCAAATGCAAATTGTTTCTGCAACATGATATTCTGTCATATATGCACTACTCTCACCTCGGACCACATGTCTACTTGCCATAGTTCGAACACATAGGGCACATGCTCTCCTAAAATACTACCAATAAATCAATCATTAAAATTCACAATCGTTTCTGCAGTCCAATCATATTTGGGTTATAGTCAGTTAACATACTTTCCAACTTCTGGTGAAGAACTACCGGAAACAGTGACAAGGCAAATCAGTTCCTTCATTTTTATTGTTCTTCAGTATTTGTCTTGTGATGGCTCTCATCTTGGGGAGGTTCCATGTTTTGACAAGCTCCTGGGCTTGACTATTACTCCTGATCTGAACATCGGAACACGTACATCAAATCTGTTGCTAAGGTTGCTGAGAAAATGGTGGGATCCTTCTATCGATCCAGTAGATATCTCACTGCTGATGCAATTCTCTACCTATATAAGAGCCAGGTACGTCCAAGGATGGAGTACTGTTGCCACATCTAGGCAGGAGCTGCTAGAAAGACCTAATATATATAAAGACCTAATATTAAAGTCTATTTTGAACTCTGTCAAGGCAGGATTAGCTAATCCTGCCTTGACAGAGTTCAAAATAGACTTCATAACCTAGTGGGGGATGCCCTTTTCTCTTCCCTGCAACCTTTTTCTCACAGAAGAGACATTGCGAGCCGGTCTCGTTATTTTCATGGCAAGTGCTTGTCTGAGCTCTAATCTATGGTCCCCCCTCACCAAACTTACACAAGAAACACTTGTCTAGCTGAAAGCACTATCAATAATTTCCCACACTCTTTATCTGTGCCTAAACCTAAACATAGATTTCATGAACAAAGCTTCTTTCTTAGAACTGCATACCTGTGGAACTCTCTTCCATTTGTCTGCTTTCCGGCTGACTATAATATGGTCGTCTTCAAGTCCAACGTAAACAAGTTCTTAATGAGCTGTTCCCCTTAAGTATTCCAATTTACCAAATATCCACTAACAATTATTATGACATTGTCGCATTGACCACTGTACGCTTATTAACCCTTATCCTCGAGTGGCCTCTGGCCTTGATAAGTGGTGACAAAACCTTTGACCTTTGTAACAAAAAAAAGCGATTTATTGAATTAAAATAGAAAATGTCATTATTGAAAAGTATACAATATAAATTAAATTAAATTATACAGATAAAATAACAAAATTAGTCTTTTTATAGTCATCTGCAAGAATTCGTGTGGTGACGAAGAATCAAAGCCAACTATTTGGGGAATATTATGTATTGTATATGTTTTTTTATGATGTTTAAAATTTTGTTATTTTAATATCAATAATTTTATTTTTTATTTTGATTTCAATAATTTTATTTTTATACCTTTATAAATATATTTATTGTATATATGTGTTATTTTTATCTGTATAATTTTGTTAATTTTTATTTTATACTTTTCAATAATGTTCTTTTCTTATGTTTTATTAAAATAAATTGCCTCACAATAGAAATACTGAAGAACAATAATAGGAACGGATTTGCCTTGTCACTGATTCCGGTAGTGCTCTACCAGAAATTAGGAAATATGTTAGCTGACTATAACCAATATTTGTTACAAATAAACTGAAATCCATGCCTGACTCAGGGTTTGCACAAGCTTGAATTTTAAGCTTTGTCTTGAAAAGGCCTTATTTCTATTATTACGCCTTTAAAATATGGGAAATGTCTTGAAAGAGCCTTGAAAATCGCATTCAGTAAAAATTTGTATTGGAATATTAAAAATAAAACTGAAATAAATACCATTCTAACATTGTTTAAATATTAATTAAAATGCTATTAAAATTGAAAAAGCCTTGAAAAAAGGACATTGAAAATCTGTATGAACCCTGTGACTTATCCACAGAGTTTCATTCATCAATATTCAACAATCGTTTTTAATTAGTCATTCAATGATATGCAGGAAGACTTTAGTGATCATCTCATCAGTAAGTATAATCCTAAATGGAGCATAATTCCTTCAGATTTTTATCTGTGTGCTTATCTCAGAGTTAATTTCTATCAAAACAATTCTCAGCCGATTCTGAGATTGACAAGGCCTTTCACAGCCCAAATGAAAGCAATAACAAAGGGGTGTGTCAGAATTATTGATAATTTTGCATGTCATACACAGGTGTGCTTCTATCCTTTTATGGTTAAGTGATGCCACTTCTGTGCAACTTCATACAATTTTTTTAAAGGTCAAGACCAAAGCGGTTCATATTCCTGGTGGCACAAAACTTGTTGGTGAAGTCATCACTATTTGAAAGAAAAATGAAAAAAGTTAATTCTAATCATTACTTTCATTTCTAGATTCAAGATGTGGTTCCAGTCACAAGTTATGATACAGCTGGAAGTTTTCTTTTACTTGGCTGTAGGAATGGATCCATTTATTATATAGGTATTTTTTTTTCACTTTTTACATTGCTTTTCTTTTGAATATTTTTTTCTATTGCATATCTTTCTTTCTTCTTCATTTCTTTCTTTTTTTCATATTTTTATTTTTTTTTCTGTTTCATTTTTCTTTTTCATTTTTCTTTCCTTTTTTCTTTCTTTTTCATCTTTTTTATTTCTTGTTCTTTTTTTTCATTTTTTCTTTTTTGTTTTCTTCACTTCCATTTTTTCTATCACTTTAAATGTTTTTTTGTCTCTTTCTTTTTTACTTTCGTTTTCATTTTTTCATTCTCTATTTCTTTTTTTTCTTTTTCCTTTTTTCCTTCTATATTTTCTTCCTTTTTTTCTATCCTTTTATTTTTCATTTTCTCTTTTTCTTATTTTAAAACGAAAAAAGTGTATGTAATGCTGTGAAAATAGCAGTCCATTTCATATATATATATTAACATGTATCCAACCGCACCACTTAAAGTCAAACTCTAAATGATATTAAACAAAAATGCAAAACCACCAATGTTGGTGTGCTCCAAGGAGCCATTTTGGGCCCAACCCTCTTCCTGATCTCTATCAATAATCATCCGTCTCGTAATTTGAGATGATTCGTTGACATTTATACAGATGATACTATCTATGGCAGCACTTCAAAGAGCATTGGATACCAAAATCTTCTAAATTTTTGCCCCAGTTTAAATGGATGGCTTTCTCTTTGAGGATGCTCTTTGCCTTGCAATGCTTCTAGGACCGATTTTTAGTCCAGAGTTGAAATAGAAGACTGGATTAGATCATTCTACCACTCAAGAAAGTATCAGAGTGCTGATGCAATCCTCTATCTGTATAACTCAGATATGTCTTAATGTAACAGAGCTGCTGATGCTGGGTTAGCAGCAGCAGTCATATGCAAATCATCAAGCCAGCTGCGCAAAATGACATCACAGCAGAGATAAAAAGCACACACGTGTTCAGAGAAGCATGTGTTTGAGATATGAGAGGGTGTGAAAAAATGTGTTTGAGACACAGGATTCGAGATGTGTTTGAGGTGGTGGTGGCATCACAGAGAGATGAAAAGTCACACTCGGCTGGCAAAGGAAAAATGAACTGTTTAAGTAGTTTAGAAAAAATGCATTGTTGGAAATACTTGATATAAAGGTTTTGTTAAAAAAAGAAAAA
The DNA here is from genome assembly GCF_053919585.1 of Euprymna scolopes. Classification (NCBI taxonomy): domain Eukaryota; kingdom Metazoa; phylum Mollusca; class Cephalopoda; order Sepiida; family Sepiolidae; genus Euprymna; species Euprymna scolopes. The sequence continues at coordinate 10,134,355 of NC_136513.1, forward strand.
GTGCATAGAGTTTTGTTCTTTCTTCTATTTCTTTGCAACAGAGTCTACAACATGTTGGGTCCATTAAAATGTAACGACATTGTTAAAAAAATTGTAGAATGTTACACCAATATGAGGTATTGTTGTCGTATCTTGGGAGTTGCAGCTTTCTTGTCTGGACAGATTACAAAATCGACTTTGCAATCTAGTAAGTCAGGATCTCTTCTAATTCATGTTGACCCTTTTTTTAGAAAAGAAACATTGCTAGTCTTTCTCTGCTCTTTTGTTATTTTTATGGTAAGTGTTATTTTTAGGAGATTTACAATTATTTAATTTAAATTCTTAAACAATTTTTTTTCAGTCTCTTATTTCAATTCTTTGAAGAATATTTCAAGTATTTGATTAAAATTGGTTGGTTTTCAATTCTTTTAATAGATATGCAGAAGTTCCCTCTCCGAATGAAGGACAATGATCTTCTAGTCACAGAACTGTACAAAGATCCTGCCAACGACATGGTAACTGCCCTCAGTGTTTACTTGACACCAAAGACAAGTAAGTTTATTTGCTAAGCAACTGTTAAACATATTTCAACCCTTTTCATTGACCTTACATATGCAACTGAAGAAATGTGCAGGGTGAACTGCCTATCATTATTAACAACAGTATCTATCACATTTGATGTGCTTCATTTTGTAGTAAACTAAAAAAAACTATGACTAACTAGCACATATCTGCTGTTGAGTACTGGCAGCAAGGTTTATTTTCTTTGGAAGTTACGATCATATGCGTTTTCTTAAGTTGAATAGCAGATTTGCAAAATGAGATTTTTGCTTGACCAAATCAAAACACAAGTACATTGGTTTAGAGCTTAAGAGGCCACTACTCTCTGAGAAGCACACAAACCCAAGATGTTCAACTCTGACTAACTCACTCATATTCAAACGGGCTGATTATAATTCCCCTCCCTTGCCCATAGGCTGGAATATATGTACCTATGTTTCTGACCAGAAATCTTAGATTCCAGTGTTTCTCGGTCATCCCCATTCAATCATTCAGAGGTACTACTCAAGAAGATAATCGTTGGTCTTATCCATGAATATCAAAGGCACAATCATCAGGATCTCAGTCATTATTCCTGGCAAAAACTGAAGCTGTCCATAATTACAACAGGGAAACTCTTATCAGAAAAACGTTCTTTTCTTCAATGGAGAAATGGAATTCTGGTTAGCTAAACTCCAGACCAGACATATTCCAATTCTTGTGTTATCTCTCCACTCTTTGTTACTCACCTGCAGAAAGTCTGTGCCCTTCACGTGCATTGCAATTATGCAACTCACTAAACAAGTTTCATAAACCTCAATTGACTGTCAGATCCCTGAGAATCAATCTGACCATGAAACGCCCAGGGGGCCAACTCTAATTGACATTCGTAGCTCATCTGTCAGAACATGTGTTATCAATGAAACCACTCTAAAAGAACCACTTGAGATAATGCCTAACCAACATCGTGGACATAAATGATCTGCTTTTCTCCCACAATTCATTGGTAAGAGTTTGGTATGTTTTGGCGTAGTAGAAGTGGGAGGAGATAATTTTTAGTCAAATGAAGTTTTATAAAAAAAATAACAAATCATCTAAGTTAAATAATAATTTAGCCTAAATGTTTTTTTATGTATGGGTGTACCTAACTACTAGATTTAAGTAAAGTTTCCTTATTCTAATGTGTAGTCTTTACATTTTTAAAATGATAGTTTTTATCATGTGAGTGATGCCATCCATTATATCTTGTATTTTAAGTTATTTTGTTTTATTTGCAAGTAGCAAGGCTACTTGGCGTTGCTTAATGCCATATAAAAAAAGAAAATGAAGTTATGTTTGACTACACTTGCTAAATGATTTTTTTGTTTTAATTATTTTTTACTGTACAATAATTTATATCAGTTTTGTCTACGGAGTGTGACCTCTGCCCCCCCTCCTCTCTTCAACTTTACGTCAATTGTCTCTGGGTATAATTTTATTTGCAGGTTAAGGTTATCCTGAGAAAAACTAAAGGTGGCCCTTTTCAAAATTCACACGAGCTAACTTGATGGTGCTTCTGCATTTACCGAGCTGCAATTTCTACAAAGTTGGCTTGGGCTTGCTCGGTATCTGATGGAAATAACCGAAAAACAAACACTCCTCAATTTTTAACGAACATGTGGTCTGTTTTTAGCTAATACAAATCTATTAAGGCTACTTTTTTATAACTTGAAAAAAATTTTTTTAAATAATTTTGGTCGCACGGGTTACGGTTGGTACATGTTTGTAATTTTATTTATTGTATTTCCATGTTTTTCCTGTTTACCATTATAATTTTCTTGTAGCAGTTTAATGTGTCACAATCATCCGCTTCCAGTTATTTCCGTCAGTGGTCGAGCACACCTGAGAAACTGAAATCCACGGATTGGTAAATGCTGAAGTACCAACTTAATTGCTAGCAACGTAGCGTTCCTAATATGTAACGTCATCTTTTCTTTTTACAAAGGGGTCACCACATATCAAGGCCTGGAGGCCACTCAAGGAGAAGGGTTAATGTGTGTATTGTAGTTGTTGCAATATTTTGGACGAAGAATGGGGTATGATCCCACACAGTCGGACGATTCTATTTATAAACGATGCTGCTAGGAACTGACGAATCGAATTAATTCACGTTCTGCTACCAACCAATCAGAAACCAGAATTGCTTCATAAATATTAAACCTTTTCTGGAGCAATTTCGCATGTTTTTTTTCCGTCTCGACGCAGTAAGAATATTTTGCTCTGTGGAACTGTCTACTGCAAACAAGTCACCTCTCAGGACTTGTGTGTAACAACGAACCATCGGAAACTGTTCTGTCTACTGCAAACCAGTGACCTCTCAAGACTTGTTTAGAACAACGAACCATCGGAAACGTTTCTGAAACTAAACATGGCTTACACTTCTAGAGTAGCCATTGGGGCAGTTGCGTAATAATCGTTTGTAAAAGTAATTTTGTATAATTAGATCATTTACGAGGACAGCTGAACAAGAACTTGTTTACGTTGAACTTGAAGATAGTAATATTGTAGTTAGTTGTAGTATCTGTTTCAATTTGAAATTTTGAATGCGGTACAGAAATAAACTATTGCAAAATATTCTTGTGTCTTTTTAAAATACTTGAGATTGTAATTGAAAAGTTCAAAATGCTCTTTCTGTCAATACGTGACATAATCAGGGTAATGAGGCTAAACCCTGGACAATTGTTCCTGACATTTTGATTTAAAAAATATTTCCTTTTTTTAAAAAAAACAGGTTTAAGTGGAAACTGGATAGAGATTGCTTATGGCACGAGTTCGGGTACCGTGCGTGTTATCGTACAGCATCCAGAAACAGTTGGTCACGGTCCCCAATTATTCCAGACGTTCACAGTCCACCGGAGTCCCATCACCAAGGTTATGCTCTCAGAGAAACACTTGGTCTCAGGTAAGCAAAAGTTTTGGGAAATTATTTGTGAAGGTTTAAAGCGAGGCATTATCGATAACGTATTAAAATATTTTTTTGTTAAAGACGAAAGGAAGTCAGTATGTTCATAGATTTTCTGGTGAGAAGCTTTGAGAATTTGTTTCCTTTCTTTCTCTTTTTCCCTTTCCTCTCTTTCCTCTTTCTCTCTCTCTTCATCCATTCCCCCCTCTCTCTCTCTCTCTCTCTATCCCTTTCTTCACTTTCTTTCTTCCCCTTTTGTCTCCTCTTTTCACCCTTTTGTTTGTTTCTCTTCACTACTTTCGTCTTTTTCTCTTTCTCTCTTTACCCCTTTCCATCTCTTTCCCTCTTCACCCTTTCCGTTTCTCTGTCTCTTTTTCCACCTCTTTCATACTTTCTCTTCATCTTCATCTTTCACACTTTCTCTCTTCATCCTTTTCTTTCTCTTTTGTCTCTTCTTCTGTATCCTCTCCTCCTCTCTATTTACCTCTTTTTTTTTTTTTTTTTACATGGAAGCACCACTTATCAAGGCCCGAAGGCGACTCAGGGATAAGGGTTATTGCGTGTACATTAATCAGTGAGATAGTATTGTAGTAATCATTAGTATTGGGGGTTTTGATAGAGTGTCTTACTTAAGGGGGCGGTTTGTCAGGAGTTTGTTTATGTTGGACTTGAAGACGTCCAAGTTTTCTCTCTTCAACCCTTTCATCTTTCCCTTAGTCCCTTTACGTCTCTCTTTCTTCATCTCTTTTGTCTCTCTCTTCACCCTTAATCTCACCCCGTATAAATTTCATATCCACATGAACAGAATTTTTTAAATAAGTAGCACTTTTATTTTTTCAATTTGTTCATGAACTAAATATAACATTTAAAAAAAAGATGAAATTTCCAAAAGTTTTTAATAGAATTACGTAAAATCTAACTTTCTCATCGTAATAATGCAACATAATGTTTTGCGATTCTTATCCAGTGTGTTCAGAGTACAACCATGTGAGGACGTGGAGTGTGACCCGATTTCGAGGAATGATCTCCACACAGCCTGGTTCGATGCCACTTGCCTCCTTTAAAATTGTCTCCCTTGAAGGAGTGGACGACCAGACGGATTGTTGTTCAAGAGAAAACCATGGAAAATTGCCAGGTAAAGAAAAACAACTTTATGCTAAATTTTAGCCCTTCTGTCCATCCATATGTTTTAAAAAAAAATTTTTTTTTTTTCTTTTGTTTACTTGCCTCCCCACAAGGGCAGATTTATACACAAGGTCGGTTTTTAATTTTGATTAGTAACAAAAATAAAACATGCATCAATCATGAAGGATTCCTCCTGCATTAAGCGAAACAAAATTGAAGTGCATTGTCAGAACAGATACTACACTTTGAGTTATATATTTTTTTATTTACTCTGAAAATTTTACAACAAAACAGTAATAAACAAAAATACTTCACTTTGATATTGGTATCCATGTTACAAGTTAATTATATTCAAATATTACAAGAAAGAATAATTTATAAGAAAGTTGTTTAAACCCTGATTTAATCTATATATCTATAAAAGTGAGAATGCATGTGTGTGTGTGAAAACAACTCTCAACCTATATACTCAACAAATTTTTAATCTACAGACTTGAAATTTGATACATAGAGTATTCAGACGTGTGGAAAACTTTATAATCAGTTTTCATCTGGAAAAGGCTGCTAAAGAGTCAAAATTGAAAAATTGGTACTTGGGGAGGGGGTGGGTCAGCAAATTTTTATCTGTTTGTCAACTGTTTCATGACTGCACATGCACGAATCGTTCATATGATAGTTTCCTTATCTTAAGAATAAATAGTTATGAAAACACTTTTTAAATCGTGGCAAGCTGGCCTAATGGTTATTGTACTTAACTTACTGTCTTTAGATTTTGGTTTTGATCTCAGCTCGAGTATTTTTTTTTTTTCACTTACAAGAAATGAACGGTTTGGAAAAAAAAACAATACTTGCATGCACATGTCACAGTTTCTTTAGTTTTTTTTTTTTTTTTTTTTTAAAGAAATTTAATGTTACATTTATTACCATGCAGCGCTTGGTACATTTTTTTTTTTTTTTTTTTTTTTTTTTTTTACATAGGCGGCACTACTTATCAAGGCCGAGCGGCCACTCAAGGATAAGGGTTAAAGAGTGTACAGTAGTCAAAGGGACAATATAGTAATCGATAGTAATGGAAATTTGGTAAATTTGTTAACTTAAGTGTAACGGCTCATCAGAAACTTGTTCACGTTAGACTTGAAGACAACCATATTATAGATAGCTGGAAAGCAGGAAAATGGAAGACAATTCCACAGGCGTGCAGTTCTATTTGCTAGCATATATATATATATATATATATATTCTTTATTTTATGACTTGTCAGGCCCATTTGGTGAACAGGATGATCAGCAAGTCTTTGTTCAAAAGGTTGTACCAGATTCTGACCAGTTATTCGTCCAGCTTTCTTCTACAGGGCATCGGTAAGTAAAATTTATTTTTGTTCCTTTTTTTGCCTTTTACAAACATGATATATATATATATATATATATATATATATAGTTATAAAACTCAAATGACCTTGTAACAAGTGTTGTAACCCAACATCCAGTTTACGACTTCTGGCTACGCATGTGTACATAAACATAAACCCATAATAGATAGCGTAAATCAAATAAACACAAATCGCTACTTTTGCAGAATTTGACCTGTGCACTGAAATATTAATGTTATTTAGAAATTATTATTTAATATGGGAAGGGTGAGGATGTTTTGCAACTATTCTGTATTACCAGTATATTGTTGCAATTTTCTTACAAATAAATCAACTTTGATCCGTTGACAACATATGGTTTTACTGTGTACGTTTTCAGCGTCCCAATTGGTTTTTTTTTTCGCGTTTAAATTATCTAAATAATTGTTAATACTTTCTGCATTTTTTTTACATCGTTCATTTCCGTATTACGTTTAAATTATTTTAACGCAATTTTCTTACAAATAAATCTACGTTAACCTTTGACAACCATAAGAGCATTTTACAACGTATTGTTTTACTGTGTACGTTTTCAGTGTCCCAATTGTTTTTTTTTTTCACGCTTAAATTAAACGATATATCAAAATTTGAATAGTGCAGATTTACCTATAAGTATGGCAATATGGCAAACCACTTATAATTCAATGGCTGTAAGGTTTTTTTTTTCAAAAATAAACAATTATAAACAGAACGACTCATAGAAATCTATCTATATTCTTTTTTTCATTTTTAATATACTTTCATAGAAATGTTTCTGTTATGTCACAAAAACTATTTTCTTTGCGTCACAAGTCTCACCCTCATACATTAATTCCATAGCTAATATAACATACTGACCCAACGGGTCACAGGTAGTCTATATATATATATATATATATATATATATATATATATATATATATATATGAGACAATAAAAGTGAAAATGAAGTCACAAATACTATATATTGGTATTTATAGACTGATTCATTTATTTAATAAGGGTATACATACATTTAGTTGGGGGATAAAGGGGACTCAAATATATATATATATATATATATATATTTTAATAAAATAGGCTAAGAAATTCCAACGAAAGAAAGATGTATATTTAAATAAGGGAGTAGTCACCAACAATGTGTATTTTTTAACATTATTTCATTATTCCGTGTCTTTGTTTTTCATTGAGAATTATGTTTGGATCATTGTAATAATGTTTTTAAGTCATTGAAATCGTTTTTACGCGCGTTTCAGACACACACACGCACACACCCTACCCCACCCTAAAGGAAAAGAAAAAAACACTAGCAGAAAGAGAGAGTGACTACAACCAGGTCAGCGGCCTGGATAAGCCCAATAAAAGAGTAACAAAAATTGAACATGCCAATGAATAATAAACACTTCCAAGCCTCCACCCCTTGGAAACACTTCAAATGAACTACGAAAATTGCCATTTTTACATCTCCAACACATTTGAAAATAATTTCTGACGAGGACGCTTCACAGAACGTCTGAAACGCGCGTAAAAATGATTTCAATGACTTAAAAACATTATTACAATGATCCAAACGTAATTCTCAATGAAAAACCAAGACACGGAATAATAAAATAATGTTAAAAAATACACATTGTTGGTGACTACTCCCTTATTTAAATATATATATATATATATATTATATATCTTCTCTATATTAATGGATTTAGGATGCCTTTTATATGTATGCTAGTATTTCTCATGTAAACACTACTTTCATAAGATGTTAATGTAGCTTGTTTGAAGGATTGTTTAATGTGTTGATATAGGAAATTTATTGGAGACAGTATAGTGTAGAGATGTAGCGGATAAATACAAAACATAGATGGGGATAAATGTTTCCATTTTATTATATGTTGAGATTTTCTTTTTAATATTTAATCTTATTTATTCATTTTTATTTATAACTAATTTTCAATTGTTTATTTTTAATTTATTTTCTGCAGTCTTATTAAATGGTTGGAGTTTACAATTTTAATTGCTAATGATTGACAACTTAGTAGATGCTTAACAGGATGTAATTATGTTAACGGTTAATTACCTATTAATGTAAACATGTATGTGCATTCACTCACACACGCATGTTCATACACATACATACATACACATATACATATAGGAATTATAAAGCCAAATAACAATGTGTGTTTGTTTTTTCTCCAAAATAAACTATTTATCTTAAGAATGAACAAGCTTTCGGTTCCAACATTTTTTTTTTTTTTTGTTGTAAATTATCTTTCCTGTCGGAGATATAATATCCCTTGTGGATAGTCCATGGAGGTGTTAGACACCATTAAATGTCTTGTGCCACATGTGGCTGCATGTTATGGGTTAATAAGGAAAGTATTGGCATATGAAAAAATTGTTTCCCATTTGAATTATATTATAGAAATTACAAAACCAAATAATGATGATTTTTTTCGGGTTTTTTTTTTCTCCAATTACTTTCTAATTTCTATAATACTGGCCTGGGTGCCCAGTGTTGCCCGGGTGTTTGGAAGTGTGTGTTGAGCAAAAAATAAAAAAAATAAGTGCTTTGGCTTCCATTTGTTTAAAAAAAAAAATATTCCGGTTAAGAAGATTGTTAAAGCAGCAACAATTTTTAAATAATGAATCAAATAATGAAAGGGAGATAAATGTTTGCTGCTTAAAATGTGGTTTACCCCCCTTAGATGTTTTGATTCATTATTGAGCATTTTATTCCAATCTTCATTTTTCTATATCAATCTATATTATATTTCGCTTAGTCTGTCTGTTTGTCTATTCCATTTTTTTCTCGGAAACTACTGGACCAATTTGTCTAAAATTTTGTATAGACCTTTGTTATGATAAGGTGTAGTGAACTCAGTATTATAGTATCCGTTCGATGCCCAGTTAGGGATTAATAGGGATTGGTACTATGCAAAAATGATGCGAAAATGGGGACAAATTTAACTATATTCAACTATTAATTTGGAATAAAGTATTTATTCAAAATCAATGGGCTATAACTTTTGCTCAATTTTAACTGGCTAAAAAGTCTAGTAACTTTTTATTCTTAATCATTAAATCCTTTTTAGGTCCATAAAAATAGTTGTTGATGAGTCCAAAGCATATAGTATCAATGCAGACACATCTCGAGAATCTATTCTGGGTTTGATCTTCATTCCTGATCATTATCAAGGATCTTCCAAATCATATTCTAAGATTATTTATTGATATTCCTGCAGATGACACAACTGTCTATGGCAACACTTTGAATATCATTGGCGCTCAAAATTTTTGTTGTTTCTCTCTATGATCTATAACAATGAGGAAGAGGTGGCTTCTCACTTTTAACACTCTCCTTTCACCACCAATGCTTAGATCATCCTTGTTTTGTAACATAGCGTTGATGTAAATGCATATAAAGTGACACCACCAAGGAAGAAAAAAAGAAAAAGAACGATTGGGAGAGACATGGATAACATTTGAAGGACGCTCGAGATGATCACGTGAGGGATGTCACAGTGGTGAAGAGAGAAGACTACTATGGGTTACAGTTTAAAAAAAAATGAAAATAAATTAAAAAAAAAAAACACTTTTCAAATAAAATTCAATATCTTTGCATCTGGGCCTTTCAAGTCTCCAAAGGTCTTTAATCTTTTTCGGAACTTAACCCTAAGTCCATGTGGTAGTTCTGCTCTCATGATGGCTGGTCAGTAACCCTACCACAAGGATCTCTCGGCTGGTCATCTGATGTTGGACGTTGAGGATGAAGTCTGCTTTCACAGGCAGGTGCATCGCTCTCCTCAGCTACATTGTGAAACATCAATCTGGGGAAGAATTCATTTCACGACCGTAGGCAAACAGTAAAAAATCAATTTTTAGTAACAAATAATTATTCAAAAGTTATCATGTAGGAACATGAACTTAATACCTCTCTAAACTTGAATTCTTGGTGCAGGATTATAATGGTTGAAATTAAGTTTTTCACCTAGGCCGCCAGATGCAAAAACATGTCCAACGAACTCTTCTCACTAACAAACTCCCTCAAACTGGCCAAAAAGCCACTTATTATCTCTGTAACTTCTAATCTATGTCCCCCTTCTATTTGGGGCTTTGTCTGTCTTCCTCTCTCTCTCTCGGTCTGTACCCCTTACCATCATTCATGGAATGGTTTTCCCAGAGGCCACCTGTATATGGTTCAACAAGGTTATCTAGATGGCCGGCTTTCCAAGGGACTTCATGGACAATTACAAATTAAATGGCCACTTGACAGATTTATCTGCTTGACTTGATTTTCTGGTGGTCCCTCAAATAAAACTTAGGTGCCAATTTTCACAGCTTGGAAACATTTTATGATTTGGAACTAGATCCTTCAGCTATCCAACATGGGTGGGGCGAGTCATTTTGATTATCTGTTAAGAAAACAGGTTTCTTCTTTCCATCATAATCACTGTTACATCCAACAATGTGAAATCCCCTCAACTTGTGTCAAAAGGACCACCCAGATGTTGACTGTTTCCTAACCCAGCAAGCAAGACTACCCAACGTTTTCCAGTCCACAATATGGTTACAACTGCACAAAATTTAAATAAATCCTACAATTCTCTCTCTCTCTCTCTCTCTCTCTCTCATATATATATATATATATATATATATATATATATATATATACAAATGACAAACATCTATATTCCCAATTTTATGTTGTTGACCCTCTTACAATTTATTCCTTTAATTATGTTTGTATTGACAATTCTTGACAGATGGCATAATAAAAGATAAAATAAAAAGTAATTGCAAATTCTCATCCAATTTTCGGATTTTGTAATCATGTCCAAATGCATTTTATTTTATTTTTTTATTTTTTGATGGATTGATAGTTGCTATTTCTTCTGATGAGTTAAAAGCAAAATAGATTGATATAATAATTAAATCAATGATTTTGCGCTACGAAACAGTAACTGTCAAGAATTGTAAGTGCCAACGGAATTAAAGGAATAAATTGTAAGATGGTCAACATCATGAAGTTTGGAATATAGACTTTTGTCATTTGTTTGCTATATAATTACATTGAGCTTTATAAATTATGGATTAGTATATAAAAAAAGATAAATATAATTGAAAAAAAAAAATATTTCCACAGATATATACACACATATATATATAAATATATATATATATATATATATATATATATATATACACGTCATCCACATACAGTATTGTTTCATTGCATCACAACTCATCAGTGTGGCTAGACTGTCACGTTTCCCTAAACACTCACCCACCGCTTTTACAGTGCTCGAGCTGCTTCTTTATTTACAAACATATATATATATATATATATATATATATATATATATATATATATATATATATTTACCAGTGGTAAAAAACCGGAATAGAGTGCTCAATGTGTAGCCAGAGCAGTATATAAGGAATTTATTACTGTGAGTCCAGAATGAGTTTACATATTGTTTCAACTAGCGGAAGATCCTCAAAGGGAGGAAAATCCAACTAGCATCGTCAGAATTCATAGATGGACTAAGTTATAAAATCAAATAAGAATGGAAAAATCGTTGATGGAGGGGAGTTAGAAAAGAAGGGGGAGTGGAGGGGAGAGGACGTTGGAATTTAAAGTAGTAGGAGTGTATACGATAAGAGAGGGGTTTATAATTAAATATTAATTTCTTATAAACGTTTCTTTTAGTTTATAACGGTTTAAAATTAAAAGACGCTATTCATATTCATAACGGCATAAGTAACAGTTAATTTAAAGAATCACCATGGCAACAGGTTGGAGAGTTAATGTTAGTGGGCATGGTGTGGTGGGAAGAGGAAGGAACGGGTTGAAAATGGGGTTTAAATTGATTTAGCCGGGCGGGGAGAGATTGAAAGATATTTATTGTTTATATATATATATATATATAAAACTTTATTCCAAAATTCATGATGTTCACCATCTCACAATCCATTCTTTTAATTCAGTTGACATTTACGATTCTTAACAGCATCTGTCTCGTAGCACAAAATCAATCACTAAATTATAATATCAATCAGTGAATCTATTATACTCTTAACTCATCAGAAGAAATAGCAACACTCAATCTGTCAAAAGGAAATAAAGTGTGTTTTGACATGATTAAAATCCGAAAATTGGAAGAGAAGCTGCAAATACCTTTAATATGTTTCCATTACGCCATTTTGAATTAAAAAATTTTTTTTTAATTCAAAATGGTGTAATGGAAACAATTTAAAGGTATTTGCAGCTTCTCTTGCAGTTAAGTGATTGATTTTGCGCTACGAAACAGATACTGTCAAGAATTGTAAATGTCAACTGAATTAAAGGAATAAATTATAAGATGGTCAACATCATGAATTTTGAAATATAGTTTTTTGTCATTTATTCACTATATTGCTCTGTAATTACATTGAGCTTCTTTAATAAGGATTGGGATATATTATAAGAAAATTTATCTGTACAGAAATATATGTATATATATATGTGTATATATATGTTTGTATATATATGTTTATCTATGTCTTTTTTGTCTTTTGGATCTTTTTATTAGAAGACAAAAATAAGTTATGATTTTCTTTATATAAATAATTTATTGTGATTTAGAAAATATGTTTATTTTCATAGGTTTTTCTCCTCAGTAATTGATAAAATACATTCTACCATTTCTTTTTCTTTTTAAGATATTGAATCATTCTTTTCCTTCCATTTTTTTTTTATGCATTGCTCTCCCATTTTTCAGAATATGTGTCATCCGCTCTGTAGATGGCAGCACCATCACTGCCTTCTGTGTGCACGAATGTGAAGGCTCCAATCGTATGGGTTCCCGGCCAAGACGTTACTTATTTACAGGTCATTCCAATGGCAGTATACAGGTATTTATTTGTATAAGTGTTTATAGGTACATTTTCAGTGGATAATAAATGATCACAACATGTTTTTATAAACTTCTGAAGAGAATACATATGCGTTCGATCGTCAGTTAAGTCTGAAATAAAATCCGATAATGTTATAACCATAAAATCTGATGAGGAAGAAAAGCCAACAGATTTAAAGTTAATGTACAACAAGTCCCTGCTAATAAACTCTTATTAAAGAAAGGGGAAGGAATATGATGGAAGAAATAAAAAGTGAGTCATTTTGTCTACCGAAAGATTGCTGCCTTTTACTGATATAAAATTTTACATTACACGTAATAAAGAACGAACAGTATGTCATTTGTGTATGTATATATATTTATAGACATGTTATACTGTAAGGTATTCGGCATGATCACGTTGACACACCGGTTCTTGTTAGATCACCGAAGTTAAGCAACATTGTGTCTGGTCAGTACCAGATGGGTGACCAATTTGGGAATTTCAGGCACTGTATGTCGGAGTACTTAACCTCTCCATATCTTTTCGTCTGTTTTTTTAATCCTTGATTTTAAATTTCTCCTTTTATTTTTTTCCCTCCCATTTCATAAACTCTTTGCACACAAACGTTTTTTTTATTTCATTTATAACTAGCTTTCATGTAATACTGCTTCAATTGATGCCAATGCCAGCAAATTCATAGCTTTGTTATAATATTCATTTGCTGATATCTTTCCTCTGATGAGAAGAACATATTTCTTTGAAACCCCGCGGATTAAGGAAATTTCAATGTATCTTATTTGAGTATTCTGTCGAATAATAAATTCAGTCAAAATATATTTTTACAGTCTTAAATTTGTATTCTTATATAAGAATACAAATTTAAGAAATCAACAAATTTAATTTGAGAACTGCTGACTGTCAACACGACGGTTCTAGGTTCAATCCTTGACTTGGGAGGGGTGCTAGTCTAGCGGCACTGATGAGTTGTGATACAACGAAACAGGACTGTATGTCGATGACTACAAATATATTTTAAGCCCCCCTCTTTGGGTAGACCACTGTCGTAAATAATCTCACCTGCTACTTAATTGGCTGAAAAATGGGAAGCTCTTGTTTGTTTGTTTACAAACAGGCGGTTTGAGCACTGTCAAATTGGTGGACGGATGTTTGTTTAAATAGACATTCGGACAGGTTATTTGCGGGCATCGCTTCCGTGGTCGAGTGGGAGAACTTCCGACTGTCAACACAACGGTTCTAGGTTCAATCCTTGGCTTGGGAGAGGTGCTAGTCTAGTGGCAGTGATGAGTTGTGATACAACGAAACAGGACTGTATGTCGATGACTACAAATATATATATATATATATATATATATATATATATATATATATATATATAATTATATATATATAATTATTACTATAATAATTTTTAAATACCTACAGACACTAGTGTTTCATCCTTTCAGGAATCATCAATGCAGGGTGTCATGATTACTGCCTGTCAAGAGATTCAAACCTGGCTACAAAACCATCTCTGACTCCATTAGCACAGAAACAAACCTACATGGCCAACTTTAACCGCAAAAAATATCATTGAAATTTAAACAATTATTTTTAAATGTTGAGATGTCCATCCATAGTGATTATAATATCATGATCTGTGCATGCAAGCTTAAGTGACCAACTTTGATTTCAACTTTGAAGTACTCAACAATAAGAACCAAGTTCTTAAAGGGGCTGACATTATTATTACTATAATTCATTTTTTTAAATACCTACAGACACTAGTGTTTTGGGAATCATCAGTGCAGGGTGTCACGATTACCGCCTGTTGAGAGATTCAACCCCAGCTCCAAAGCCATCTCTGGCTCCATTAGCAAGGAACAAACCCACACGGTCAACTTTAATTGCAAGAAATATCATTGCAATTTAAACATTTATTTTTAAATGTCAAGATGTCCGTCCAGAGTATATATATATATATATATATATATATATATATATATATATATTATTATATGTTGGTAGAATTTTTATTATTATGTTGGTAGAATTTTTCAGTAACTCATAACAACAACACAATATGTCATTCCAAAGAGTGCTCAATGCCTGAAACAGAGCAATATATTGATTGTTGGAGAGCTATTGGCTACACATTAGCAAACGTGTTTCAATGATCCCCTAGCAGGGAAAATCTAACTCATCAGGCCAAAAACCATCCACGAAACTTTCAATAAAGACCATCCCTTTATATTAAAGTCAACTTTACAGGGTTGGACCATTCTAAAAAGAAAGAGGGGTACTAACAACCTATATCAAAACAAATATAACCTATTCACAAAATAATGTTAGGTTTTTCAAGGTATAATTCTGAAGCAGATTTATTATAAGTTTGCATTAAATTTTCTAGCTCCAACCATTATAATTATAATTGTTTTTCGTTTGTTTTGTTAATACGGATTTTTAGAACTATTACTCCAATATCAGAGTAATTCATAAATTTAACTTAAAAGATTTTTTTCCCACTTAAAAGATTTTTTTCCCACTTAAAATCGAGATATAAATATATACATATATTACTAAACTATAAATTTGGCGCTATTTCTCTATATAATACAAAAAGTACCGACATATATACAAACAAACGTGAAAATTTATATATATACAAATTACTCTTATAATATGGTTAAGTATATTAGTAACTAAGTCTAATTATATTATTCACGGTAAAAATTTCACTAAAAATTATTTTTATAAAATTTAATAGATTCTTTGTTAAAAATTTAGCGTTTAAAATAGATTTGGCGTTTAAAATAAATAAGTAAGTAAATAAGATTTAGCGTTTAAAATCCTGAAATAAATAATAAAGCATATTACAATATATAAGTCGATGGTATGATTAATTTGTTAATATTCTTATAATTTTTTCAGTGAATGTATTTGGAAATGTTTACAGGAAATTGCTGTTTCCTGTTTAATGGTCAATAGTTTCTCCCGGTCTTTAAAATTCGTTATTTCTAATTTTTCATGAAGGCATAAAAAGCACGGTGCATGTAATGAATTACATACTTAAATTTACATACTGTAAACATTTCCAAATACATTCACTGAAAAAATTATAAGAATATTAACAAATTAATCATACCATCGACTTTCACGTTTGTTTGTATATATGTCGGTACTTTTTGTATTATATAGAGAAATAGCGCTAAATTTATAGTTTAGTAATATATGTATATATTTATATCTCGATTTTAAGTGGGAAAAAAACCTTAGTTAAATTTATGAATTGCTCTGATATTGGAATAATAGTTCTAAAAATCCGTATTAACAAAACAAACGAAAAACAATTATAATTATAATGGTTGGAGCTAGAAAATTTAATGCAAACTTATAATAAATCTGCTTCAGAATTATACCTTGAAAAACCTAACATTATTTTGTGAATAGGTTATATTTGTTTTGATATAGGTTGTTAGTACCCCTCTTTCTTTTTAGAATGGTTCAACCCTGTAAAGTTGACTTTAATATAAAGGGATGGTCTTTATTGAAAGTTTCGTGGATGGTTTTTGGCCTGATGAGTTGATTTTCCCTACTAGGGGGTCATTGAAACACGTTTGCTAATGTGTAGCCAATAGCTCTCCAACAATCTATATATATATATATATATATATATATATATATATATATATAGATTCATATGTGATATATATATATGACTCATTCCATGTCAAATCACCAGGGGGTAAAACCATGTCCGACACAGATTTTTTTCAAATTTGCTACACTTATAGATCTGCATGAAAGGAATTGAATGGCACTTGTTAGACATCTCAAGCTCAAGGGGTTTCTGAGATATGACCTTGACCTTTTACATGTGAATTTTTTTGGAGAAGTGACAACTTCAAAAAAAGATATCTCTGTTGTTTATTGGCCTACAAAGTTCATTCATATATCATTTTAAAGTACTTGGATAGATCTATAATTTTATATGGGAATATTTTTTTCAAGGTCAAGTTAAAAAAGTTGACTTTGATCTTAACTTTTAACCTGAATTATCTCAAAAACCGTTCTTGATCTTGAGATGTTTAACAAGTGCCATTCAGTTCCTTTCATGGAGATATATGTGTAGCAAATTTGGAAAAAATCTATGTCGGAAATGGTTTGTGACCCCCCCCCCCCAAAAAAAAAAAAAAAAAATTGTTGATTTGACATGGAATGAGCCACATGTGTGTGATAACAATAATTATAACTATACTAATAATAATTAATAAACTAATATAAACAAAACATAACAAGAAAAAGAAAGAGTTATTGCTCTTGGACTGGTAAGAGAGTTATCCCCCTTAGCAGAGACTAGAGAGTCGGCATGACACTTGGGAGATAAAAAACACGGTGATAGATCATTACGCATCTAGCGGCTCACCTACTTAAATCTCTCTTCATAAATTGTTAAATAAAATTAATAAACGTTCTCTCTTGTTTTTGCATCATTATTACGTGGCTATTTTATAGACAACCTACATTCAAAACACGTAACACAGACAAAGTCACTTTTATATATAAGGAAAGTTTAAGTTAAAGAATCAGGAATTTATTTATTATTAAATAAGATCTTATGGATCTTCGAGATATATTAAATAGTGCAGATGAAAATAAGTTCAATGGTTACATGTTATATTCAGCAGAGCAATCATATTATAGTTCAGTAGATTACAAAATTCATGGCATAATATATATCGTACAAATAATTGATTTTGTTGTTGTTCCTTCGTATGAAACAGATTTTTAATTTAATTATAATTTGATTTTTAAATTATCAATCACATTACTAAATATTAAATTAGCTCTAGGATATTTACCTATCAAGCTTATTATATATCTAAATTACAACGAGCACTTTTTCTTTCCTGTATTTTAATTAAACTAGTAATTTCACTATTACATTAAAATACACTCTGCTCTTTAGACTATTGTTCTAATCTCCTTTAAATTATATATATATATATATATATATATATATATATATATAAATACTGTAGTATTTTTAACATACATACATGTGTCACAGTTTCCAGATTATAAATTATTTGATCAGGAGATCCTATTTATTAAAAAGAAGGATAGAAGGTGATAACATACTACAAACAGTAAATTAGTGTATAAACATGTTGATTTAATGTTTGTAGAATGTTATCACCTTCTATCCTTCTTTTTAATAAATAGGATCTCCCGATCATCAAAGATGTAATATACAAAAAAAAAATTCTGATAAAAAAAAATGTTGTCACTTTTGGGCTGTACGTGAAACTAAAATATACCTTCTTGGTATTCTGACTAAGATCCAAAGGTAGTATCTGTTCTGTCTAAAGATGGTATAATAATATCACTGGGTCTCCATTCATGCTGAACGTCCATAGAATGCCGAGCAGCAATATATTACATATGAAAGATGCCGCTGTGGAATTTCTACACATCCCATTAGTTGATATTAATATGTGCATTTTTAATTTCTGAGTTTTTCCAATGAATGTTACAATTTAATTTTCCTTTAAATTTTAATGTACCAAGCTGGTCAAAAGTTCTGTCACACTTTTGTATTTTGGGTTTAATTTTATATTTTCATATCTAATTTTTGTTTCTGCATTACATAGTAAAGTTTGTGCTTTAATAAAGTGATATGAGCATTTACTGTACAATTATTTGATATCACAATGAAAATGGAAACAAAAAGAATTGAAATTGCTGCTCTACTGCATGTGTCCCATAAAATAACACATTGCAAAGCTCCTTTATGTGAGTTGTATAACGATGCATAGAGTTGCATGATGTATAGCCAATGGAGAAACCCTGAAGGATCACCCCCACAAAGGAAGGATCCAAATTGTGAAGACCAAGATGATCAAAAAGGCGTTTGAGAACAATCTAACCCTTAAAATGACATTTCTCTCTAATATGAAAGGGATCTCTGTGTCCACTGTCAGGAGGGCTGTTAAACTAGAATGTGGAAAGAGCTTGAAAATCGTAAGAAAACCATTGTTGACAAGTGGGATAAAAAAGAAGCGCCTTGAACGCAGTAAAAGCTTCTCAACAACATTAAAAGCCATGGAAACCAAATCATTTTTTTCAGATGAAAAGACCTTCATCATCAATCCTGTCGTGAATAAGCAGAATGACAGAGTAATGTCCTTCAGTCAAGATGTCTCTGAAGTGCGTAATGTCTCGACAACAAAACATCCGGCATCAATTATGATGTTTGGAGTTGTTTCTTCAAAAGGGGAGAAGATGCCTCCAGTGTGGTTCCCCACTGAATACTAGCTTACTGGCTGTGACTCTAAACATGTCCTCGAAACAAAACTGCTTCCTTGGATCAAGAGGGTCGTCAAAAAGTCCGATTATGTCTTCCAACAAGATGGGGCACCATCGCACATAGCCAAAATTGTTCAAGTCTGGTTGAAGGAAAACATCAATTTTTGGTCGAAGAATTTTTAGCCTCCGCAATCTCCAGATTTGAATCTGTTGGACTATAGCATCGTGGCTCATATTATGAGCAAGGTGTGCAAGTGTCATTAGAGTAGCATAGAAGACTTGAAGGCTGCCGTGAACCACACATCAGACCATGAGTGAGCGATGTCATTAATGCTGATGGAGGTCATATTGAGTAAGCCTACTGTTTGAAGATTATATTACACATATTTAATGATTTTTTGTTTTCTTTATCATATAAAAAGTAAATCAATACAACTTGAACCAAAGAGGACTTTTGACCAGCCCGGTATATAACACTTTTTACATAAAATATGCATAGAATTTCTATAATCATGAATATATTAATATAGTTATTTGTTATATTTATAGAGTGCTCGATATCATTGATTATATAGATTTAAGTTTGAAGAATCACCATGCACTGTTGACTGCACATCTTCAAACTTAGATCTGAATGTAATTTAAATGACTAAAAATAATTTGTTTGAATCTTTTATTTAATTTTATTTTAATTTATGAAATTTTCGTTACAGATGTGGGATTTAACTACAGCTCTTGAAATGGTCTCTAAGCCTAGCCAAAGTAAGTATTGACAAAATAAATGAATGCAAAAGTGTTGTTTTTTTTTTTTTCCTTCTACAAATACAGTGAGGTCATGGGAACCTTTTTATTGAAACACCAACTCCAGATAATTGCTTACCAATATTAAAGAGCACTTCATCTGCCTTAAAATCATATGGAAACTGATTTGATAAAGCCAGTTTCAATCTCTAGTGTATATTAACATTTTCAAAAAAGTAAAAAAGAAAAATGAACATAATAATGATATAATAAAAAATATCATGGCCATCAGTGACTTGATCTTTATTATTTGACTACCTTTTTATATTTTATTTTAGTTAAAATTTGATAAATACAGAAATTCAGACAAAAAGGATAAAATAAATAGCAATATCAGGTCCAGTGTTGAAAGCAGAAGTTTCTTGTGGATCGATTGACAACTTTAGGCCGATGATCACGGTTGTGCAGTAAACAAACACACATTCATGTTCACACATCTATTATGTTGTGAGAATATCATGTCCACACATCTATTATGTTGTGAGAATATCATGTCCACATCTATTATGTTGTGAGAATATCATGTCCACACATCTATTATGTTGTGAGAATATCATGTCCACACATCTATTATGTTGTGAGAATATCATGTCCACACATCTATTATGTTGTGAGAATATCATGTCCACACATCTATTATGTTGTGAGAATATCGTGTCCACACATCTATTATGTTGTGAGAATATCATGTCCACACATCTATTATGTTGTGAGAATATCATCCAAAATGAAAACTACTTTGAATAATCTAAATAATATTATTCACACATTTATTTCCAGATGGTCCAAATTTCGGTTTAAATTTCAGTTTCTTTGGAATAAATTAAGAGAGTTTTAATGATTTTTTAAATATGGACACAACATTCCATGAAAACTTTGAATATTTCAGATTTGCATTAAATTTGATCAATAGATCATTAGACACTAATTATGCAAGATACTTTGAATTTTAATTTTTTCATAAAACTCCTTAAGCTTCAGGTTTAAATTTGACACATTTTCTGGGATCATAGTTATGTACAGTAGCCCGGGATATGGTGTTCCTAGGATACGTATTTCCAGGTTACGATTTGGAATGCACTGTTTTTCTGGCCCCTGATTACGGTATTTGCTCCGCCTTACAGTGTTATTTATAATGTTATTTAATTATATACACGTGTATTATATATTGTACTGTATTTTGTTTATAATTTTTAATATAGACTGTATAAAATTTTTCTTAGGCCCTGCCATATAGCGATTTCACTTTACGATCCCAACCCCGGAACAGATTAATGCTGTATCTTGGGATTCTACTGTAGTTGATTTCCATCAAAATTTGAATAAAGATTTTAGACCTAAGGTTTAGTATTATTACATCTTAATTTTAATCTTTGTAAGGGGATATGAAATTTGTTCTAAACTGTTATGCTTGCAGTAATTAATTTTGCCTGTCCTGGTACAGGTATTATTTTAGTTTTAAAATATATATTTAAAATTATATCATAAATGTGCGTCAATTTGAATCCCAATCTCATACTAGCAATTAATTTCTAGTTCAATGAAAATATTTTTTTATGTTTTCTATTTTTTTAGAATTTTTTAAATTTTTTTATTTTTTTAGAATTTATTTTCTTTAAAAAAAAAATGTTTCTTTCATTTTCAGATAATTCTCTTGGAGGTCCAACTCCATCGGAACTTGTCCGGCTCCTTGACCAGTATGATCTGACTAATTCCCGAAGCTCCACACCTTGCGCCAGCCCCTGTCCTTTAGTTAGTCACAACATTCAGCTGCCAGTGGGATCAAGCCATCTTCGACACTCAGGAGGGAGCTTCCTCTGGCCTTTTTCATCAACTGGGGAGGTTGTTGGGGCAGAAGCTAATGCAGGTGCAGTCATTGTTGGTGGGGCCACTGCCACCGTTGCTAACATTACACCCCGCGGTGGGGACCAAAGTGCAGACAATGATGGGAAAAAATATCTTTCATCAGTATCTAAAGTTGTTAAAGACCAGAATCCGCAAAATGGCTAATCTAGGAGATGTGTAAAAATATTTTCATAAATATATAAAAACGAAACTTTTAACCAATTTTTTCAATTTTTTTTTGTTTATCTCCCCAGTTTGTTTTTTTCCCTCCAATTTTTTTTTTTTCAAATTTCTTCTTTATTTTTTAAATTTTCTTTATTCAAAATTTTTTTTATTTGAAAAATTTTTTTATTTGAAAATTTTTTTTTATTTTTAAATTTTTTTATTAAAAAACAAAAAAAAACTTTTATTTAAAAAAAAAAAAATTTATTTTAAAAAGTTATTTCAAATTTTTTTTATTTAAAAAGTTTTTCAATTTTTTTTTTTTTTTCCAGTTTTTTTTTTTTTCCAAATATTTTTTCTTTTTAAAAATACTCATTTTTATTTTTTACTGACTTGCACAAAGTATCTATCTTATTACTGAGGCAATCATACAAACAGGTGTTCATTTTTTTTTTTTACTCATTTTTATATAAATTAAATTTTCCCACCAGTTTTACTCTGTCATATCTATTTTTCATTTAATTTTCACTTATTTCATGCATATTGCATTTATTTAATTAAATATTTAAAAGGCACATTACAAAAGTAAAAAAAAAACAAAACTCCTATACATACAAAGCACTGATCAAACCGAGTACTACTATAATTTCTATTATAGAATATATACACATAGTACATCAGAGTGTCAGAAGTGGGGTATATTTTTGCCTGGTTTTCTATACTTTGTCCAATATAAATAGCAACCAGCATAAGACGCTTCCACTTATTTTGCATGTTCTCCTCTATTTTCGTAAAATACAGGAATCAAACATTTTTGTAGCTATGGATGGCTAAAATGACACAATTTTTATTTGCTAAACATCGATCCAGTCCAACAATACAAAACCAACAGTGTTAATAAAGATATAGGCATAGACTATAAGATATAGTCGGTCTTGGGTTTAGTTTCAATAACTTTGTAACTATCACTTCCTTTATTTTGTCCTTTATTCCTCGTATTTCATAAACAATGTTTTTGGCAAAGGAGGAAGAATTGCTGTTGTCAGAATCTATCCAGCTAACATTTACTGTTGACTAGTTTTTAACTTTGAAGTAGTATTTTTTTTTTTAGTTCCTTATATCAAATGGCTTCATGCCTTGTCTGAAGCGATTTCCATTAAAAACTAGTGAAGCATGCATAGTCCCCGTGAGTGCACAGTGAACAAGGCATAAAAAAATGTTCAGTTCAGCATTGCCCCCCCCCCCTACCATTTAGCCTCAAAAGTCCCCAGGGAATGTCAAATTCTGGTAAAATGAACAAACACTGCAGTTTTAGGCCTTAACGTATGTAAATTTGAGTTCTGCACCATGCAAAAAAAGGAAATGACTAAGTCCATCATTTGCCATCTCACACCCACCTCCATTTAGCCCCCAAAGTTTCCAAGGCCTTAACAAAAAACTGCTAAATAGACATACACAGAAACTTTTGGACAAATATGGTAAAATAGTTCCAGAAATGGAGTGTTTTTATTAGCCCTAAAAGAGCCCCTGGGGCACACCCAAGAGTTATCATGAAGTATAGACAAACAAAATTATACAGAAATCAGTTAGTTAGAACTGTTCAAAAAGTTTTATAAAAATCCAAGCCATCAGTTTTTTTAATAAGCACAAAAGTGTCAATTTTAGCCATTTTAACCTGAAAGGCACACCTAGGTGGGTAACCGGAGTTTTCCCGGAAAATCCGTTCTGTTACTTTTTTACTCATATCATGTTTAATGTTTGTGCAAAATTTTTCAAAAATTCCGAGACGTAGTTATTGAGGAAAGTGCGGACAGACGAATGGACAAGGGTGAATTTACAGGTCCACCCTCCTTTTGTCGAGGGACCAAAAAGTGATGTTAAGACAAGTGTTATTCATGTGTTAAATAGAGAAAAAAAACCAAAAAACAGAAGAAACAAACGAATATTGGGAAGAAGACAGCAAAATAAGAATTATAAAAAATACTGCAAAAAATGAATGCATATCATTTGTTCAGATGATTAAACTGTAAAGTTCAGACAAGTTTGCTTAGAACATCTATTTTGAAACTTTGCCTCAGATTTTTTTTTTTTTTTTTTTTTGTAAACCAGTGTTATTTTATTGCTTGTCAAACCAGCAGTCGTAGGTCCTTACCAGAACTTTTCAATGTTGCAACCCATTGCTTTTTTGGAAGCTTGTATGTATTTGTAGATGTATGTGTGTCAGAGTGCCTTTTGGTGCTTCCATTTTTTTATATATATGTATTTCTGCAAAAGGTGGCTCAGAGAATTTCCCAGAATGCAACTGACATCAATTATTAATTTTCATGTTTTATGTTTATTTTGCTATTGTGATGATCATTGTTATCAATTCCTGTTGTCTTTGAATTGTTATATTTAAAATTGTTGGCTTGGAAAATAGACAACTCAAAGATTGAGTGAAAACGTGATTTTTTTTTTTTTTATACACATTTTACGACCTTCCGCCCGCCATGCATATATTTACAAAATATTTATAATTCATACATTTACAGAGGTTTTTTTTTTCCAATTTATTATTTTTTTAATTGATGTTTACTATTATTTTATTATTTCAATTCATAATTTATATTACTTTTTTAGTATATTATCTTTTCAATTTATTTTTTTATTTAATTTTTTTTTCAATTTTTAATTTATTATTTTTTGAGTTTATTATTTTTTTAGATTATTTATAGTTTTCAATTTATTTTTGAAATACATTTTTTTAATTTATCTATTTTTTAAATTTTACTTTTAAAATAATATTTTTTTCAGTATCAATCCGTAAATGTTGCCATATAACAAACTAATGGAATTTCACTATAATACTCTGAGAAAAAGTCCAAGATAAATCTTCCAATTTTTTTTTTTTTTTTTTTAGTAAAAATATTTTCTTTTTCAGAAAATAACTTTTCACACTACACCATAAATTTCGAGCCTACTGAAGATCTTAGTGGCCTTAAGAAACAATGCGTATATACTATCATAAAAATAAAAAAATGCAACTACATTACACTAGCGAAAATCAGAATTTTTTTATATTGAATTTCAAGGCAAACTATTTGTCTCTACTTCATTGTCATGTTACAGTAATGAACGTATTCAAAAATTACAAAAAAGCTATAAGGTATAAAAAAAAAAAAAAATATTAAAGAAAACATTTTTTGACACAAATTAGTGAAAATAGAATGTTTGGGTAAAAAAAAAAAAAAAACACTGGAGAGTTCCAAGGGGAGTTAAATAGCGTGTAACTATTGCCAATTTTTTTTATGACTTGTGCGTTAACAATCATAAATATGATCTCTTTGCTTTGTTTTTAGCATGATTGAGTTACTTCCCTTGTTATTATGTCATATGTTCTCAAAACAATATGGCGAGTGTTTTTATGATAAAGATCGAAACCTTGTTATTTTTAAATAATGCGGTAATATTTAAGTAATTCTGACATGCCAAATTAAGTAGATATTGCTTTTAGTTGAAATTGACACAAAAGATCAGTAAATACCATTGTCTTTTTTTAATTGATTTTTTTCCTTTTCTGAATTTCGCTATTATAGTGTTGTTTCACTAAGTAAAATCATAAACAAATTTCAATCAAAGGTAATCTTCCAAAATATTTTTACTATCCTTTGTGGAGTGTATAAATCTAAGTTATGATAATACAAAAATATGAATGGCAAAAAATTCTGGATGGTTCAGAAAAAAACATTTCTCTAACAAATGACAAAGATTAATATTATTTATACATTGATCTGTGTGGATTAGGATTGGCATGTGAAAGTTAGCTTTGCTTGCATAGCAGCCATCTTTGGCAAGCTATCCCACAATGCTATGCGAGAATTTTTTTTGTGTTTTAATATTTAAAATATCTAATAATTTTTGAATTGTTGATCTCTTAGCAAATCATGTTTATAAATTATTGATTTATTGTTTGCTTTAAATTATCATTTAATTCATTTTTTAATCGGTTTTAATTTATATTCTCTGTTTCTAAATTATTAAAACAAATAAAATCTGGATTCGTATGTGGAAAGTGTCATACCACTGCATTATATGTTTTTGCATGGTTGCAAAAGATTTTAACTTATCTCATAAAACTTCTTAGGAATTGTCAAAAACGTTGTTATAGCAGAAATAAATCCTGTCCCCGTTTTAAATAAAAATATTTGGTCCTGGATATGACCTTAAACTATATCCGATGGTGAGGCCCCAGCTTGTGGGCTTTGGGGAGTGTGGAGCCACCCCTTAATTGCCATTGCTCCCAGGTCCACTCTGACCCGGAGTGGTAGTACCTGTTAGGGTTAACTATGGGTTGAATAGAAACCGACTTAAAAAACAAATAGACTTTATTAAAAAATTGTTCTTCAAAATCACTGGATTCGGCATTAAATAACCTGAAAAGGGTTGATATGCTGTAAAACAAAAACAAACAAACAAAAAATATTTAAGATGCTAAAATGTTAAAAGTAAACTATTATACTGTTGTTTTAATTAAAAAAATTACTTTTATAATAAAACCAAGAGTAAATGCATCAAATTTTTGTGTATACAAAGTGTAATGGCTATTTGAGGACATATTTAGTATATTAAATAAAAAACAATAGTTAAAAAAAAACAAAAACGTATTTTATTCAAATTGACACAAGTATCATTGATGTTCCTTCTTTATCTAGTTATTCTATGAATCCACCTTTGGCTTTAATGACGGCATCTATTCAAGCTGAAATTAAGTGATCCCTATTCATTTCGGATATCACCTGGACAATAGCATGCTTTAGAGAAGGTATGATATGGAAATATCGATTATTTTATCAATGCTCCATGTGTAATAGTCTATAACATGAGACTCCAAACTACGGTCTGCGAGCCAGATCCGGTCTACCAAAGTCTTGAATTCAGCCCACGGAGCTCTTATGGAGAATGTAAAAATATTAATGAAAAATTTTTTTTTAATGGAAATGTGTGAAAATAATGTGATGTTTTTTTTTTCTTTTTGTTCATAAAATGATTAAAAGAATGAACTTTTCGTGAACCAGTTTCACTAAAAAGCAAAGCTAAGAAGCAAAACAGTATCAAACACGCCCAGGTTTATTATTATTATTTTATTTTTTTTTTTTGGCCCATGTAGCTTTAAAAAGTCACTTTGGAGACCCTGGTCTATAGTATTTACATTTTTTGATGGGACGGGGGGGGGGGGGTGCACATGTTGCGTCACATGATTTGTAAAATGATTGTAAAAAGTTTTGGGTTACAATGACTTTGTGATGGGGCCTTCCATTGCATATTTTATCTATCCAGAGCTTAACAACTGATTCAAGAACATCAATATATCCACAGCAACATTAATCCCAAGAAAACGTCCTTCACTGCTCACAACTACTAAAACCATTACAGTAGCTGGATATTTTATGTGCATCACCCTGGTTACTTCAAAAGAGGAGATATCTCTCGGGGAAACCTGACCATCACAACTTTCTGGCTTCAACTGAACCTAATGAACAAATGATTTGGCAACATGAAAAATATTACATTTTTCGAAATCAATATGTTTCGTAGAGAAAGCAACTTTAGCTGCACGTCTTTTCATTTTGTAAATTAATATTTTCTTTGAATGGTTTATTTGAAATGAAAAAAAACTTTGTATTATTTGGATTCATCCAATTACTGTTCTGATCTTAAGTTTTATTTTCACAACGTTTTGGTCGATGTAACCTCCGACCTTCTTTAGGTGTATTTTGTCAAACTCTGGAATGTTTCTGTCGAACTCAGAAATTTGGACAGAAATTTCAAACGGAATCCTTTATTTACTTCACAGGGGTAGCATGCTCTTGTGCCATCAGCCGTGACTGGATAGAAGTCCTAAGTAATTTTCAATTGTATTTTTCGGTCGGCCATACTGAGAATTGAACCTTCAGGAGAATATCACTTTTACAATTGATTTTTCCAAGTATTCTAACCATTGCGCCACAGATCTTTGCAGGAGAAGGTCGGAGATTACATCAACTGAAACGTCGTGAAAATAACACTCAAGATGAGAACAGTAGTCTGAAGATTCCAATAATATGAATAACCAATTCTCATCTCAAAATTCAGAAGCAAAAAAAAAGACATTTATTATGAGTGATTTTAGTGCATAATGAACTTAAAGCAATATATATTATTTATATCGTTCAGATTACTTTTTTTTTTTTAGTTGTTATTTTCATAATGTTTCATTCAATATAACCTCTAACCTTCTTCAATGGTTCTTTTTGGTAAATAGTAGTTACATCGGTGAAACATTGTGAGAATGACATCCAAGATAAAAACTAGTCTGAACAATTCAAATAATTCTCATCTTAAATATGTCTGACAAACCCACTTAACAACAAAATCACACCCCTTCACTGTTGAGATCCTTAAATACCAGAAAGCTTTCTACTCTAATAGTTTCTTACCATGAACAGCTAGATTTTGGAATTCCCTTCCTGCTACCTGCTTCCCTGACTGTACTGATATGCAGAAGTTTAAATGTAACGTAAACCAACATCTTGTTAATCTTTCGTAGGCATGATGACAAATAGTAACCCCTTATGTTCAAGTGGCGGTATGCCTTATTAGGAGTGATAATGAGTTAAAAAAAAAGAAAAATGGAGAAACATTAAGACAATATGTCCTCAAATATGCTTGTACTACGTATATACATATATTAGAATATTAGATGTCTCTGTAACTTTATAGGTCATAAGCATTCATTTATTTTACTTTGATTTAATTGGAAAGTTCATAAACTGACATATCTTTTCAAACATTCATCTTGCGTATTTAAAAATAATATATCTTTACTTCTATAGTAAAATTGAATGTATGTCTTATATCTGTCACAAACGTTTTCGATTTTTAGAATCTGTTTTATTCTTATAATTTAAAAAAATTTTTTTACACGAAAATAGATCCTTAGAAAAATTAAAAGGAAAAGAACATATAATTAAGCAAAATAAAAAAATATTGAACAATATTTGCTTAAATGAAAAAATACTGCCTAAATGCGCACAATACATGTATAAACATGTATAGATACATACATGTATACACCTATGTATATGGACATTCCAGCTGAACTTTATCAAAGGATACTTGTTTGTTTTCCAACCACATGATGATGATGATGATGATGATGATTCCAAAAGAAATCCAAACTTGGAAAAACGATCATCTATGGTTCTAGAAAGCACCTCGCTTTATTGTTATTTACTAATTGTACTGACTCGGTGTTATCCAGGATTTATTACATTAAAGTTTCTTTTGTAAATATTTCTATTTCTATAACTTGCACTCTTTGTTAACTTAAATATCAAAACTAATGTTAAATCTTTTTTTTTTTTTAAGAATAAGAGTCATTCTCTTCTTAGTTGATTTTTCGTTTTAGGTGTTCATTTAAGAATGCCTCTATATTACCAAATTGTTAGACTTGATAATTTTTTTAACTAAATTGTAACAAAGTACATAAAATGACTGACTCGTTTACTAATTTTGCTTTATAGTCATCAAAATTAATTTTCATTCCTTTATAAACAAGTCAATCATTATTACATACTAAAAAAAACAAAACAAAGAAGGGAACAAAGGAAATAATGGAAAATGTCCTCACACTAACAATCTTCTTAGCTGGAATAAGTGTTTTCAGAAAAAACTCACATGAAATAAATAAAATGTCAGACAAATTTAAGCCTGATTTTAAAAAATCCAACAAAGAAAAATTATATAACATAATGACTAATAGAAATAAATAATTCCAAAATATTTGAAATTAATAAGGAAAGAAAAAAGTTCCTTGTGAAATTAGTTGATGCAGTTGCCAGGCAGCTTGAGTAGTTAGTAACAAATGTTAGCACCCATATTGAATTCTAGATAAAAGCTCATGCTATTCAATTTTTTTTTTCGTATTTATTTCTTGCAAAAGTTTTATTTTAATAATAAATTAAAAGAACTTAATAATAGAGTTGGTATATATGAAAATCTCACAGTGAGTTTATCCAAATCTTTGATAAAATATATGAGGGAAAAATATTAAGTAGCTTGTCAAATTAAAAAGAAAATTATATCTACATTTAGTAGTAGATAAGGAATTTCTGTTAAATCGTTTACCCCCCCCCCCAAAAAAAAAAAAAAATTAAATTTTACTTTTTGTACACGATTTTAAAATTGGAATCTAATTATATCAGAAAAATAATGTTGGGAGCGTCCCGTCATTATTTAATACTTACTTCCGATCCCTTGTATATCACACAAACACATTATCGTGAACACATTTATTTAAGCTTACATAGGTCTGTTGAGGTATTCATATACTTTTGTCTGCTCACATCCATCCATGGAAAATATAAGAAATGCATTTGGTATGTCTTTCTACAAAACCACGAAAACATAAACTTATTGAATTTTCTGTATATATAAAGTACATCGGAACCAAAATCGTTTATATCTGTTGATGTGTGTGCATGTATGCTTGCGTGTTCATGTTAAGTTATAAGATTAAATAAAAAATATTTAAAATAAAAAAATTGTCAGTTTTTGTTTACTTATTGAATGCAAACAAACTTGCTTTTATTTTATTTTTCTTCTTGTTTTTCTATTTCATTTTTTTTTCTATTTTTTCTATTGTTTTGAAAAATTTTTTTTTTTTTGCTTATAAAAATTATTTTCCCTTTTTCTTGTACTTTTTTTAATTAACCAAAATCAAATATTTGTCTCCTTTGAGATTCCGTGTATATTATGTAGGTTAATTAATTAGTTAATTAATAACATTTGGTAGTTAATTATGAATTAAATAAAAAAAAACACACCTTGCTTGTTTCAAATAAAATTCCTATTGGAAGTCATATCAATGATTGACTTAAAAGAAATACAAACTAATTAAAACGTAATGTGTTTTTTAGTCTTACACACAGAGACGGTGATGACACGTCTGATTTATTTACATCATGAGACACAAATAGACAGATTACACATAAAACGCTCATTTATATAAACAAAGGGGAGATAACTCCAAGTTATTCAAACGCTTAAATGACACATCACTTGAACCAGACAAAGGAGGCAACTCTTCACAAATCATTCAAGGGAAGGGACAAAACTGTTATAATCTTCACAGTATTAAAAACCAGACTAACATTAGCAGATGTTCTTAGCCTTCTGGCCGGGATCAAAGTGTAGTATCTATTCCGGCAGATACTGCAAGCAAAGACCATATGTGAGGGAAACCCCACATATCAGACCTTGGTCAATGTAAGGGCAACCCTTCATACCAATTGTCACTATCCAGCTCCCATTTCCTACCCATCGGGAGCTGGTCCCCCCCTCCCTCTCTCTCCACATTAAAAAACGGCCTTGTGCCTAATTTGCTCAGTGGGGAAGCAAATAAATACTTCTTGGCCTTTGGGCCAAGATCAAAGTGTGGTGTCTGTTCTTCAGATGCTGCACTTCAATTTCTTGTTCTCTCTCAGTGGACAAGAAATCCTTCACGACTGAGATCATTTTTATTTTCGTTCCTTTTCTCTGAGTTAAGAAACCACCCTGGTGTCTAACTCTGCCCTGTGGGGAGGCATTGTAAATAGGAACATTGACGAATTTCTAATATATTACTGCTGTGTTTAGAAAAATGATAATACTTATGTTGTATAAAATATAATTTTTGCAGTATATTTGGCATCTTGGGAGAGAGGTGACCACAAAGACTTTTTAGCCTAACAGATGAAGAGATGAATAATAATCAATTCTTAGTGACAATTTTATTGAGGCTGAATAAAGTTCAATCTTCAGTTCAGACGATACTAAGAATACAATTACGAAATATATATATATATTAGTGTAAATCTATGCCATACTTGATGGGGACTCCCAACACTATATGCCATGGTTTTCTATTCGTCTTCGTTTCTTCTGGTTTTTGTTTTGACTGTGTCATTTCTCACATTGGCGAATGCCGAGAAGTAAAGTATGAAAATAAAATAGGACGCAAATTCACAAAATAAAACGCATTCTGCAAACATCAGTTGTACAAAAATAAAACGACCCTGTAGGAGTGAACCTACGTGACCTCAGGCCACATACTACTACCATGAAGAAAAGACATTGTTTCTTTAATCCTCTCTTCCTCTAAAAGAACTCAACTAACCAAGACCCCCAAAAATCTATTCCCTTTTCTCTTCTGCTGTTGCTGCTCGCTCACCTCCACACACACACACGCTCTCTCTCTCTCTCTCTCTCTCTCTCTCTCTCTCTCTCTTTTCGGGCCGGGATCAAAGTGTAGTATTCTATTCTCTCTCTCTCTCTCTCTCTCTCTCGCTCTCTCTTTGACCGATGATTGACCTAAAAAGGATTGGACAGTCAGTCTCCAGGCTTCTGCGTTGTCACACGTGTCCTGCGAAGAGCAGACACAAAATTCTTAAAGTATGTAAAAACTAAGAAAATAAAATATTCCTCTCAAGCTAATATTTGTATCCACTTTGTCAGTTATAACAACCAATAAACAAATAAAACGACCCTAATATTTACATCTTAGTTGTCTGTTAAAAGCCATCACTGTCGATCGGACAGATTATGCCATCTTGGATCCACCAAAGTTGTCTATATCTGCTCCAAACTGCAAATTGTTGCAAATTTCTCTACACTACCTCTGAATCATTGTGACAACAGTTACGGAAACAAGCATCCAAGGGTGATATGTGCGACACTTAAACTTGAAACCCGATCAACAGGAAACGAAAAGTTATGTATGTACTCTTCCGATGGTAGGACGCGTGATTATAGTTTGTAGAATGAATACAAATGTGCTTTATAAAATGTCAGGGAGTATTAACGGCACGGATGTGTTCTACTTCCGACTCGACAGATTTATAAAACCGCTGTACCTATTTACAATGCCTCCCCACGGGACAGAGTTAGACACCAGGGTCGTTTTTTAACGTGGAGAAAAAGTACAAAAATAAAAATTGTCCCAGTCATGAAGGATTTCTCCTCCACTGAAAGAGAACGAAAAATGGAAGTGCCGCATCTGAAGAACAGATACTACACTTTGAGATATTAAATCTTTTATTCATGTTAAAAAATACAGTCAAAATCAACGATGAACAAAAAACTTAGGCACATGGCCAACTCAAAAGGGGGGGATTTTGGGGGTCGTTGGTCATCCTTGTCACTCCAGAACTAAAAAAAGTCAAAAGTTTCTCCCAGCTAGTATCTTCTTTCACCATAATACCGCATTCACCCTTTCATATTTGGGGACGTCCTACTTAACTCCCAATTTTTAAAACATCTTGGCCAAAAGGCCAAAGAGAAGTTTTTTTTATCACTCAGAGTCATTATGTACGGTTAATTTGCATGTCAGTGAAAGAAAGAATGACTGATTTTTTTTCATGCAGTTGATTTGCATGTCAGTGGGAGAAAAGAGCAATGAACTCTTTTTTTTTTTGTGCATGAAACAGTTTTCGGCAGTTTGAAACTTTAATTTCAACACTTCATTTATTAACTCAGGACAAGAAATCATAAAAGTCTTGCTTTTGTTTCAGAAGGACATAAGTGGAAATGACTATTCAAAAACTAACCACCGATCATGTGGTATCTTCCTGTTTCAAGAATTCAAAAAAGCCTCAGTAGCTCCCAATTCTTTTTGTACAAGGGAGTCACCATTTATCAAGGCTGAAAGCCATTCAAAGATAAGGGTTAATGATTGCATGGTGGTCATCAGGACAACAGTGTAGTAATCGTTAGTGGTGGTGATTGGGTAGAATTTGATTATTTAAGGGGACGGCTCAGCAAGAACTTGTTTACATTGGACTTGAAGATGACCATATTGTAGTCAGCTGGAAAGCATGCCAATGGAACAGAATTCCACAGGTGGGAAGATAAGAAAGAAGTTTTGCTCATGGAATCTGCGTTTAGATTCAAGCGCAGATAGAGAATAGGGGAAATTGTTGGGAGTGGTTGTAGCTAGACGAGTTTTTTTGTGAAGGTTTTGCAAAGGGGAAACTCAGACAAGCACTTACCATGAAATTAATGATAAACCACATACAGAACAAAACTACTTTCCCAGAACTGCTTGCCTGTGGAACACTGTTCTGGTTGCCTGCTTCCTGGTTGAATACAACATGGTAGCCTTCTAATCCAATGTAAACAAGTTCTTGTTAAGCCGTCCCCATAAATAATCAAATTCTACCCAGTTTACACCATTAACGATTATTACACTACCACCTGACATTCATTAACCCTTACCCCCGAGAAACCTTCGGGCCTTGATAAGTGGTGAAAAAAATTTTTAAAATAATAGGCTCGCAACGTCTCGTTTCATATTTTTACTAACCTTGCTTCTTTTTGTTCTGCTAATGAAGCATTATCTCCCATTGTCGGGATCTTGGCTTTAGACAAGGTGGAAGACATCCGTAGTATCACATTGGCCTTAGAGACATCCGTAGTATCACATTGACTTTAGAGACATCCGTAGTATCACATTGACTTTAGAGACATCCGTAGTATCACATTGGCCTTAGAGACATCCGTAGTATCACACTGGCCTTAGAGACATCCGTAGTATCACATTGGTTATGTAGTCAAAAAAATAAAATAGAACGCAAATTCACAAGATAAAACACAGTCTCTGACACATTCTATAAATATCAGTTGTACTGAAAAAAAAACGACCCCTTATACCCTAACGTCCACATCTTTAGACAAAAAACAAAACCGTAAACCTAAAGATTCATCTGTCTATAAGATTTAGTAAGTCCCCTGTTTGACAATGATCGTGAAATAAATAAGCGTATGGTTGCAAGAAAAATACAGACGATCGAGTAAGTTTAAATATATATACATTTTATTTCTCACCAAATCAGAGATTTAAGGTGTCGTCGTTAGGATAGCTGGCCGGGCGTTGAGATAAACTCGTCAACGATCAAAGTTTCTTTGGGTTTGGTTGGGCGGTGATGGCAGAAATGTGGCTTAGCGTGTGCAGCGATCCTTGTTAACTGATGTCGCTTAGTGCGGGGTTGGTGAGAAGTAATGATTTGGTATCAGCCGGAGAAGGAAAGGGTCTTGTATCAGGATCGCGGGTGAGATGGTAGTGGTGGGCGATGCTGGCTGTGCGTAGTAAGCTCCGCGTTTGATGTCGTTGGCGAGGGGTCGGATACTGGTTGAAGACGGAGCAAGTTCACAGCGCGCCACGCTAGGGCTGATCTGTCTTGTCGAAAAGGCTGGTATTTTTAGTCATGAAGCGGACGTAGTAAGGAGCAAAGAAAGTTTTTTTAATCGCTGGATTGAGTTTGCTTTTTGATTGTTTGTTTTTCGTGCTATAATGTGTTGTAGTGAACCGTCTGTTTGGTGTATGTATGCATGTGTTATATCGATTTGAAGCTAATAAAATTGTGAATATAATTTAGTCCGTGTTGTGAGGTTACAATGTTTTGTGAATTATATATTGGTGTTTATATGCTTAGGAGTTGTGTTTACTGTGATGTTTGTGTTTTGTATTTTTCTTTTGCTGTGCAGCTTTCTCTGGCGGTTTTCTTTGTTGAAGTAAGGTGCGAGTTATTCTAATGATGTGTGTATCTAAAGAAATGGAATTTGAAGTTGTCATGTGTATTTATTGTGTTCATTTGCATTGTACCGACGAACAGATTTGTCCTAGCGTCGCCATTGCTGGTTTCCGGTTTATTTATGGAGATATGGAGGGATATGCGATAGAACAATCGTTGATCCCAATGTTGTGTATCATGGGTTTCTTTTCTTTTGTTTCATGTCGTCGACTCTTACATTAACTACTAGAAATTTTTTTAGATACTAATATTTAATTCCAAAGCAGGTATAAATCGAGACAATAAAAATCAAATCACAGTCGTTTCTTCATAGCCAATACAACCAGTAAATTAGTTATGACAAAATCCAAATCTCATCTACAGATGAATTTTCAAATTTAGAGAAAAAATGTGGACATTTTTCTGTAAGAATATCCAAAGTCGTTAGTTATCTGTAAACCTAAAGATTCATTTGTCTATAAGATTTAGTAAGTCTTCTGCTTGACAATGATCATTGACCCCAATGTTGCGTGTCATAGGTTTCTTTTATTTCATTTCATGTCAACTCTTACATTAATGGCTGCTGACGGGGGTGGGTGCATGATTCCACAAGTATAAAAAATAAAATAAAACAAAATGCAAACTCCCACACATTCCGTAGATATTAGTTGGATTCTGTGTGTGTGTGTGTGTGTGTGTGTGACACCATCAACCCTGTACATGCTAGGGTTCACATATACATTAATATTTTATTACAAATATATATTAGGTTGTCCCAAAAGTTTGTAGACATTTGTGAAAAATTGAATTTCTATGTAATTTTTGTTTTTTGGTACTTGTACAGTTTAATCAAGACATTAAAAAATGAAACTATCGAAAAAAAAAAAAAAAAAAAAAAAAAAAAGGTTATATTGTACGTATCCGTTATGGAACGAAGTCCTCTGAAAAAAAATTTCACTTAATTTCATCAAGTAGTTCTTTTTTACAGCGAAAAACAATTTGTTATGATACAGAGCAAAAGGTTCGATTTTTAGGAAGAAAAGCTAGTATTAAAGATGGGGAGGGAGTGTCGGCGCTTTAAATTGAGTTATCTCCCCGTGGCATGTTAAAAAAATTCCAATATAGCTGACCTCAATGTGCTCTCATAAAAACGTGGTTTTCCGCTGTGAAAAAAAAAAAACCAGATAAACTACTCAATCAAATTAAGTGAAATTTTTTTTTCAGAGATCTTCAGTCCAAAACGGATACGTACAATATAACTTTTTTTTTTGTTGATATTTTCATTTTTTAATGTTTTTTTTTTAATGTCTTGATTAAACTGTACAAGTACCGTTTTTTTTGTTTGCATTTATACTGTTATAGTGATATTTATCTTTTTATTCCGTATGACAGTTGATAAAATTGAGCCGCGAGTTTTGATTTGTTACTGCTGGAAGTGAAGTCTTTCAACCAGAAAAGCAGCAGAAGTGATTTGTGTTGCTGAAGATTAATGAATAATTGCATATGTGGCGATCTCACTTTACTGTAAGAAACTGGGGTGGGTTTATGAAAAGTTGAAGCAAAAGTACCCGACTCTGATCAACCGAAAGTGGAGTAAACCCGTTACGACTGGCAGCAGAGGAGGCCACAGCTTCTGGCCAAAAGCAATCTCAGTGAGGTAGACAGTTGCCCTATCGTATGCGCTACTACTCCAGAAAGTACCAACCTCTTAATGCATTTCTCTACTGGTATAAGAACCTCATATGGTGTCATCATATGTAGACAGCCAAATCATATTTTTTTTTAAACCGTTACTCTCTATTGGGTACAATATAATAATCGATAGAAAATTGGCTCTATAATAATTAATGCAAAAATGAATAAAAAATACAATACTTAAGCATATTTTATGACCGGGCAATGCGTGGTGCACTACTAGTCTATTATATAACGAAATAGACGGAGTGGAGGTGAAAGAAAGATACAGGAGAGGGATGGGAAAAAACATGAAAGAAAGATGGATTCAGATAAAGGTTTTAATATAAAAATATTACATACACTTTTTACATCTTTTGTTTTTATAGCACCGAGCAACGTTATGTAACTCTGGCAATATTATATAATGTTCTTATTGCTATAATCTCTTATATTTAAAAAAGAAATTGGCGTATAAGGCGACCGTCGGATAAGATGAGATACAAAATTGGAGCAAATTTTAATAAATTTATCATATATCAGTTGTATAAGACGACTGATAAATCATAAAACCATGTTTGTTTAGCCTAGGCTAGAGATTTCCAATATATTGCTGCTGTGTTTAGAAAAATGATAATACTTATGTTGTATAAAATATAATTTTTGCAGTATATTTGGCATCTTGGGAGAGAGGTGACCACAAAGATTTTTTAGCC
The DNA here is from genome assembly GCF_053919585.1 of Euprymna scolopes. Lineage (NCBI taxonomy): Eukaryota > Metazoa > Mollusca > Cephalopoda > Sepiida > Sepiolidae > Euprymna > Euprymna scolopes. The sequence goes on from NC_136513.1 coordinate 10,172,281, forward strand.
TAACAGATAAAAAGATGAATAATAATCAATTCTTAGTGACAGTTTTATTGAGGCTGAATAAAGTTCAATCTTCAGTTCAGACAATACTAAGAACACAATTACGAAATGGCCAATGGAACAAGAGCAAGCTACTCCCGTGAATTAAATAAAGGGTTCTGCTCGAAATTCTGCACAGATTTTTGAATATGACAGAAAGATACACAAATTATCGATCTGCATCTCAATAATTTAAAAACATGAATCAATTATTTTTGATGGGTGTGTATTTGTGCATGGGTATATATATATATATATATATATATATATATATATATATATATATACACACATACACACAGAATATATATTAGATTGTCCCAAAAGTTTGTACACACTTGCAAAAAAAATCTAAACTTTATTTGCCAAGTGATAACAAAAAAAATTACTTCTCAAAATGATAGCCATTTTCCAAGAATTTCTGTCATTAATCTGCAAGCTTTCGGATCTGATCAACATACCATTCAACCGACTTTGGATAAAAGAATTTTGAATTGGCAGCCTTTCAGAAAGTGTTGCATTGAGGGAAAAAACCCGTAAACTGATGGAGCATCATTAGGACAGTAGGCTGGATGTGGCAGATACTCAATACGGCCCAGCTCTTCAAACTTGTCTTTCAGGTGAGAAGTGAAAGTTAGCCCTAAGAGTTTATCATTATATTTGCAATTGCCGGAGACTTCTTGAATCAGCGCTTATCGCAAATTCAAGCACAATTAAACAACATGCAGGTTTCTATAACATAACGCCATTAATAAGTAAACTTTTATTAAAAGAACATAATTTAATTGTAGTCACAGGTTAACCTTCACACACCATAGAAACACACCCTGTAATAATTAATACATATAATCCCAATCAATAAATTACATAACAAAAACACACGCATTTCATTTCTATTACATATCTATATTTGAATTTTAACAGACACATTTTTCCCAGAAAGAATATTAACTGCGTTTATATCTTTTAAAAACATATTAACGACTATGACGTTAGTAAAAATCTCCCTCTCTTTAACAACACAAGCTCTCCTTTTTTGAATTTCCAATGTCCTTTTCCATTTCTGAAATAGAAAAGCGTCACACTTTGCACATGAAACATTTTCAAATATTTCTACTGGTGCTTCTGTTTTCTTAATCTCATTCATCCAGAGGAAGTCTTGAAATAAAGACGAAACCTTGATGAACACATAGCTCGGTTTGTTCCTTTTTTATTTCTCTATTTTGTCGGGATACTATTTCCATTATTCTCATCATATATATATATAGTGATTTAGAGGCTATGAGGGTTTTTTGAAGCATGAAAAATGATGTTCCTTTTTGTATTTAATATTTTTATTGTTATTTTTTATATTTCAAGCGGACCTCTGCTTTTGGTCACAAAAAAGTATCGAAATGAAATACATTTTTGTGACCAAGAACGAAGGTCCGCTTGAAATATAAAAAATAACAATAAAAATATTAAATACAAAAAGTAACATCGTTTTTCATGCTTCAAAAAACCCTCATAACCTCTGAATCACTTTCCTAGAAGCATACGTGGACTTTTAACATTATATATATACATATATATCTATCTATTTATCTTTCTATATATATATATATATATATATATATATATAGGCATGGCTCAAAGGCTAAGGATTGAGGGTGAAGAGTTGTATGTTTTGGTGGGGATTCTAGCTGATGGTACTCGAGTCATATGTATATATCTTTTTAATCTTACTACTATACTCAATATAATAATCGACACAGAATTGTCTCTATAATAATAAATACATGATCTGCATGAATTTTGCAATCACTTGTGCCCCCATGACGTGAGCACCCTCGACAAACCCGACAGGCTGCTAAATCCCATCCCCACACTGTAGAGATCCCTAGATGTAAAAGATCTTTCTACTTCAATAGTTTCTTCCTCAGAACTGCTAGACTTTGGAATTCCATACCAGGTCCCTGCTTCCCCAACAGTACTGACGTGCAGAAGTTCAAGTGTAACGTGAACCGACATCTTGCTGCCCAAATCCCTACATAGTACCCCAGTAGTTGTTGCCCCTGATAGTAGCCCCCTACACCAAAGTGGCAATTTGCCTTCTTTGGGGTGAAAATGTAATTAAAAAAAAAAAAAAAAAAAAAAGAAAAAAAAAAGAAGCTTATCTTACAACTAGTAATGCTAGACGGCCGGCTAGTATATATATATATATATATATATATATATATACACATAATGATTACTTTATATATATATATATATATATATATATATATATATAATGATTACTTAATTTACTCACATAAATTAATATACGAAAATATAAATTTATGCGTAAACTTTAAGTATTTACTTCAACAGTACTCAATATGTAGGTAGAGCTAGGTAGTAAGTTATAAAATATATATGGCACTTAAGCTACACAGAATATTCCACATTTCATCCACGCTAGGATTCATCAGGCTTAGCATGTAGACAGGCATAAGCCTGATGAATCCTAGCGTGGATGAAACGCGGAATATTCTGTGAAGCTTAAGTGCCATATATATTTTATAACTTACTATATATATATATATATATATATATATATATATATATATATATACACACAGTATAACTCTTATAATTTGAACATCCGCCTTGTTCAATTTAGAGGATGCTGTTCAAGTTTTGTGATAAAAAAATGTGCTGCAGTTAACTTTAATTTTCTAAGAATTAAGAAATAGTAAATGAAATTCATTGCTATACGATACTTCAAGTATATATTAAGTTGAGTTTACGATATATTGCAAGTAAGAATTGTTAAATATTATTACCAGGAACAAAAACATTGAAAATAAATTAAATCTACTCTTACTTGTTAGGTATTTATTACCTAAGTTATCATCTACAGAAATCATACATTTATGTGAAATAGTTTTTTTTATTTATTTATTCATTGAATGAGTCTCATTGCAGCTTCTATTTTCATCGATTGAGCTCTCGGGCGCTATTATTCTATTCCGTAAGCGATCACGGACATCTACAATTTCCTGGTCTGTAGCTTCTTTATGATTATATCTCTTCGGAGTGACATTGCTTGCAAAACATAGTTGTCACTACAGTAAGGACTTTTTTCTAGAAACTTTATAACCGTCTCCATAGTCTTTTCTGCATCATCCCATGATATTGCTTCATCAGAGTGTTCTTGGTTATTTACATTAGGGTCAAGAGAATGGGAGCTGTCGCTATTTTCATCACCATTACTGCCTTCAGGATATTGATCAGTAGTTTCCTCGTCTTGTTGCATCCACATTTCAACATCATTTGCATTAAGTGATTTAAGAACAGCGTGGTTGGTCAGTAACCGTTTGGTTTCAAGAATTTTTTGTAGACCAGATGTATTCTGATTCTTTAAGTTCAGAAGCCTTTGGTGCTGGCCATAATTTATCCCATGCTTTCGTTAATGTGCTTGCTCGAACTTGATTCCATGCACTTGCGAGAGAAAATATGGCATCTTTGATAGTAAAATGGCCTTGAAAATCGCTTATACTCACGGCACTATTTATCATATTCATTATGAAATCATTTCTGTAGAAACATTTTAAGTTCCAAATAATTCCTTGATCCATAGGTTGGATGAGGGAAGTCATATTAGGTGGTAAGTAGCACACAAAAATATTCCCGCAAGATGACACTAATTCTGACTCAGGAGGATGTGCTCTACAATTGTCCAACAGAAACAAGCACTTTGAATCAGGTTTACCTAATTCAAGAAAACGCCTCTGGACAACTGGCACAAATTCTCGCAAAAACCATTTTTTAAACAACTGTTGATTCATCCATCCATTTTGTGAAGAATAATAGGATACTGGCAAAGGCAAAACTCCTTTCAATGCTCAGGGACACTTTGATTTGCTGATGACAAGAAGCTTAAGTTTATGAGTTCCAGAAGCATTAGCGCACACGATCACTGTTAATCTTTCTTTATTTAATTTGAATCCTTTTATTTTCTGCTCCTCGGATCCGGCTAATGTTTTTATAAGTAAGCACTTCAAATTTACGCCACTTTCATCAGCGTTGTATTCAACTCTTCCTTAAGAGATTCTGCTTTAGCAATTAACATGGGCCCAGATATTGCTACACCTTCATTCCGTTTTGCTACAAACCACTCATGCAATATTCGATCGAATTCAACTTGCTTTGGTCTGCAAAGAGTCCTTCTTTTGACATGTCTTTTATTTTAAGAGAAAGGAGCAGCCTTCAATATTTCCTCCTTTTTCTTTTTGATGTAAAACAGTGTACTTCTTCCAATCTTATAATCTCTCAATATAACGCTATTTTCAACTCCAGCATCTAATTTTTCTATAATTTGACATTTTTCGAGTAAAGTCAGTGTCACTTGTTTTCTTTTAGAGTTGCAAGCCATTGTGATGGGTTGTTTTACACTATTTTAAATATAGCAATCTGAAAAAATACAGTTAGTGTAAATTAATTATCAATAGCTAATCTACATTAATTACATAGTACCAATATTAACATTTCTACGCAATATCTGACTAAACCATGTAAACAGTTTTACTGCCAGTCCACATTAAATATGCTAATACAATTTCAATGACGGAACAGTTCAAGTTTAGAGAAAGTCCAGGTTTAGAAGAAGTCCAACTTTAGAGGAAGTTCAAATTAAAGGAGTTTTACTGTATATATATATATATATATATATATATATATATATATATATATATATATATATATATAACTTAATTCCAGTACATATTGTAAGTTACAATTAAATTTCAGAGAATTAAAATCCAAACAGAACTTGAGATGACAGGAAATGGTGAAAGTATGCATCTTTCAACAAATTTCAAACCAGGATGAACCGATTCTTTCAGTTCAGCAAAAATAAGCGTGAAAAAAGAACAACAAACAACAACAAAAATGTGTTATTTTTATCGTAACATTATTTATAAGTAATTCAAAAGATAATATTGAAGACTTGACAGAAAGAAGAAAACATTTATACAATGGGTTAAAACATCATTAAAAAAAAAGAAACTTTTAATTGACAATTTAAAAGATTATGGGATCAAACCCAAATTATATAAATAAAGATATATATACAACTAATAGAAAACAACAAAGTAGCAGAAATAAAGAAAAAAAATCAAATATATTCAAATTTATTCATATATATATATATATATATATATATATATATATATATATATATATATATATATGAAAGTTAAATAAATTCACAGTTTTTGAGTACACTACAAAGATCACTCGACAATTTGCAAACACTGATAACTCAGTATTTATTGAGACACAGTTGAGTATATATGTACTTTTAATGATATAAATTAATTTCAAGTCATATTTCAAATAAAGAGTATACTGCAGCTGTTTCACGTCGATATTTATTTTCAATCATATAGTGCAACATAAAAATTGTTCAAACTTCAAAATGTTTTTACGTGTGTATCAAAAAGAAAAGAAAAGGAAAAGCCCCCCAAAAATTCATTCTCTTTATAAACATGAAATTGAAACAGCTATAATCAACTTGCATACTTTTCAGTATACTATTTGGAATATGATTTGAAAATACTTTAATTTGTTGAAACTACACACATTTCATATATATATATATATATATATATATATATATATATATAAAATTTACATTTGTGAGTGGTGTAGTTTTTTTTCATTGAATATTGTATGAAGTAGTGTATTGAATGCTCAATAACTTCTAATTGCTAGGATCTCCAGCTCATTTGAAAAAAGAGTAATTGTATCTTTCTTTTTTTAAAATAGACATTATTTCTGAAATATAAGCATGACCTTATCTAATATATAAAGTAAAGTCAGCTCCTCTATCTTTACTTTTGTTTTTACAAAGGGATCAACACTTATCAAGGCCTGGAGGCCACTCAAGGATAAGGGTTAATGTGTCTACAGCAGTCATTGGGGCAACAGTGTAATAATCGTTAGTAGTGGAAATTTCGTATAATTGGATTATTTAAGAGGACGGTTCAACAGAAATTTGTTTGTGTTGGACTTGAAGGTGACAATATTGTAGTCAGTTGGGAAAACCAGTAGAAAAGAGTTCCACAGATGGGCAGTTCTAGATGGGCTTTGTTGATGGAATCCATATTTAGGTTTAGGCACCGATAGAGAGTGGGGGAAATTATTGAAAGTGGTTTTGGCCAGACGAGTGTTTTTTGTGAAAGATTGGCAAGGAGGGACCATAGATTGGAGCTCAGATGAACACTTGCTTTGAAAAATAATGAGAACAGAGACAGTCTCTTCTGTGGGATCGAGGTTGCATCACTTACTAAGTTGTGAAAAAAAAGATCAATATCTGATTATGGTCTGACAGTTTTCCTTGTATGTTGTTTAGAAGAATAAAATTTAATTCAACTTCCAGAAAAAAAAAAAATAAATAAATACATTGTGTGAATAAGAATTATTTGCAAATGGCTGCCATCCTAAAAAAAATGACATGACTATTTTATCCACATAATTTGGCCTCCCACAGCAAACAAAAGAGGGGGATGGCTTAAGAAGGTAAAGGAAAACAAAACGTAAAAATATCGGTTAACATTAGGTAAATAGAAATAATAAGTTAATATAGACAAAAGGTAAGGGTAAATTTAAATTTGCATGTGACGAATGACGATCGCAAAATGACTGACCAATAGATAGGGATATATTTATTTTCATGATGCTAGGAAGTGCTATGAGGTGCGACAGCCGATGACTTTTTAACAACAATAGAAATGATGAAGGTTAGCTTACGATTGACTGGCAACAGTGTAAGTCAGACTTTTTATGTCAGACTTGAGATTTGAGTTTGTTACTTAAGCAGCTGGACTTTGATTACAGTTGTAGACAGATCATGGCTTGGACCAGATTGGAAAAGCTATGGGAGTTCAAGATGAACTGATGGCAACAAATGAACCCAGCTTTGACAGGACGTAAATGTGAACCTTAGCATGTAGACACACATAGCCGGAGTTCAGCTGACATATTTGTGAAGCACTAAGAGTCTGTGTTCTTTTGTGTTGTGCTTTGTTTTACTTCTCTACTTGTAAACCTGCACGTTCCCATCGACGATCGTCAGTGTGAAAAAGACGACAACACAACAAAAACAAGAACAATGAAAAATGAAGATGGAGAATAAAGCCACAGCACACATTTTTGGTTGGCGGCTTGTCAGTGGTGTCACACTTTGCTGTGTTTAAAAGAGTGTCAATACACTGATATATCTTTATTGTCAGTAGTGGTGAACGACTGTGGGTTAGTAAAAAAGGAAAGTGCATCCATGGTTTTGACAGGGGCTTTTTCTCAGGCCCAAATCAACAATATCAATTTCAGGTGGCCAGTATACAACAATTTATGACATCATGTGGGAGTTCACTATAAATGTAATGACATTCTCAAGGATTTTCATTCAGCAACAGGATATTTTCTTCTGCAACTAAGATTTTGGAGGCAGTTGCAATAAACAATTATTTTATTTTTGACAATCCACCATATCTGTTTTTCCCAGCCAGACTTCAACTATGAATTATTTCATTTTTTGACAATCAATTATGTTGTTTTCTTCCAGTCAGATGGCCTGACTTCAACCAACGATTATTTTATTTTTGATAATCTAATTTATAAAACTCACTATATCAGTCTGTCTCCATTTTTTTCAAAGCGCATCTCTTCCGAGACACAGTCACATCAAATGATTGCATTTTTTGGTTTTTAGCCAACAAAAATAGCTGCTAAGGGGTCAAAGTTGAAAAAAAAAAAAAAAAAAAAGAAAATGGAACTTGGCAGGCGTAAGTCAGCTTAAAGTGTTTTTGTATGCATGTACAAATATATACATTAAAATCGGTTCAATTTTAACTATTTCTTAATTTTTTTGATGATAACTCAAATGATAACGACTAAAGCTGGAGTGCTTAATGTTTGGTTTTGATTTTAACTGATGGCATCCAAATCATATTTTTTTAAAAACTTTTGCAATCACTTCTATATATTGGGTACAGTATACTATGATCAATAGAGAATTAGCTCTATAATAATAAATACGAAATCTGCATAAATTAAAATGTATTACAACCAGGCAATGCTAGGTGCCCTGCTAGTCAATCATATTATGTTGTTTGTTCAGGCTATTCTAGCAATCAACAATTATTTTATTTTTGACAATCATGTTATGTTGTTTCCTTCTGAACGGTTTCCTCCCTATATAATATCATTTAACACATACTATGCATTATACCAGCCTTTAATACAAGAGTTCATATATACATATATGTATCTGAAAGTCAACAAAACCTTTTGCTAAGTTTTAAATAAAAAAAACACTGTTTTAATAAAAACAAATAAAATATAATAAAATACAAAATAATAAACAAAAAAAAAAAATAACAACATCAGCAACAACAAAATTACTTTTTTGGATTGAAAGATAAAATCAGATGATGTTTTAAATGTGGAGAAAGTACAACTCCAGAAAAAGGGGCACACTGGATTGAGACAAAAATAAAAAAATTGTCTCATTCTAGAGGATTTCGTTTTCCTCTAATAGAGTTAAAAATGGAACGCTTTGATCCAGGCCTGAAGACCAAGTAGTTAGACTGGGATCAGTAACATGTAATACGCAACTTGAGACTTTGTCTTAATCAGAGCCAGGTATCAAGTCTAATATGTACAACAATAATATTTTTTGCACTGTGTTGAAGAGTTTCAAATTAAATTCCACATTAGTTACTTTTTTTTTACAGAGTTAAACAAAAGAATATGAAACAAATAATATAGCAGAGAAAAATGTGTGAAAGTAACAAAAAAAAACAATAAAATGAGGTAAATAATTGTTTGAAAGTTTAACTTTCAAAATATACTTTTTTTTACTGCTGTTTAGATATATATGACATAAACATGACTTTCGCAGTAATTTTAATGATTCCCTGCTCAAAATTAGCATTGTTCGCCCCATTTGGCATGATGCTAGATATGAAAAAACAAACAAACAAAAAAAAAATGCATACAAAAAACGTTTTTTTTAAATATGTGAAAATTTTTTAATGGTAACAGAAAAGATATGTCTGATGAAGATAACGTGATACAAAGGTATACAGGGTGATCCCCCTCCACACACACACACACTCACTCATACACAAAAAGCAATCTTTGCATACACTTTTTCTCATATTTTTCATCTTCTCTTAACTATTTATTTGCCTCTTTTGGTTGTTTTATTTCATGGTGTATCAAACTTTTCTGGAATATTTAATGCTGAATCCAGTAATTTTGAAAAAAGTTTTTTATGCTTCAAGTTCTTTATAATCTTCAAATATTTATTCTTAGTATTTGGTTTGGTTGTTTTGTAGAGGAAAATTGTTATCTTACTTTTTTTTTTTTTTTTTTACTTTTTAGAATATGAGTGTTTTGCAAAGGGAAAGGAAAACAAAACAATAGCATCAATGTTTGGTGCATTTTAGGTCAAAAAGCCAGTATCTTCAGACAGCCTGATCTGGTATGCACATATATGCTATGCAGCATGTTTCTCTGGTGCCTGTAAATAGCAAGCATTGCAGTGATAGACGTTTAGTCAAAGGAAAAGGGAGACACAGAGAGCTAAAAATAACTCTGGCCAGAGTCAGATCACCAAGAGATATTCTCTTTGTTTGAAAAAAAATAAGTATCTCATTTAATGGGAAAGTCATGCTGGGATCAGTTTGTTTGGGAAAAGGAATTTTCATAGATGGACTCCTGATGAAACCCTTAATGAATAGAGACAGTCGTAGATATTATCGTCAATGGTTGTAAGGAGCAGTCAAATCTCTGGGCGAACAAATAGTGACCACTAACAAAGGGTCAGAACCATTCAAGGATTTACTGATCCAGTCATAGCCAGATACCCCTTCCCCTCCTCCCAAGACTCATATTTTGATCAGATGTTTTAGATACAATAAATACACTATCGAAGTTTCATTTAATTCTTGCAGAAAAAGATATAATGTACATCGAAATTTGAGGCCTGTGTTTTTTTTGTTTGGTGGGATTAGGGTTAGGGTTGGGGATTATTCTGTATTATTCATATTCAATAACATCTTACATTTATAAAATTTAAGACAGTATTTTGTGAAGTGGTTAATCACCTGAATATGACATCAAGTGTAAATATAATTTTAAAAAAATACAAAAATAAAAACTCGAAGTATTTCTATTCTTCTGGCAGAGGAAAAAAACATGACACTTTGATCCAAGCCTAAAGACCAGGTAGTCAGTTTTTCAAAAAGACTGAGTCTAGAAATATGTGATACCAAATTTAAGACTGATCTTAAATAAAAAAAAAAAATAATTAAATAATATTTTGACAAGAGAGTGGCAAATCGATTTTGGCAGATGAAATACAGCAATTTTCATTGCTGCAAATGGTCGGATAATTTGGAAATAAGGAAAGTCTTGTTTGCCTGAGGTAAATTTGAAATAACAAAAACACTGCTGAAACTAAGGCAATTTGAAATTGGGAAGCCTTATTTCACAAAGGAGGCAACTTAAAATGGAAGACTTTGGCTGAAGCAATGCTAAACTGTTCAAGGGAGGTAATTTAAAATTGGAAAACTTGTTCATACAAACAATTTGAAATGAGGAACAATGACTGAAAATTCGGGAGCTCAGCTTTATTGAAGCAGTTTTAAATAAAATACAGCTCGAATAAAGCAATTAAAAATCAAAAAACCTAGTCTGGTCAAGGTGATTCAAAATAAGGAAACATTGTTCAATGAAAGCAATTTTAAATTGGGAAACCATGTTTGAGGTAATTTTTAAAAAAATTTCCACCAAGGAAATTTAAAATAAGAAAACAATGTTAATCAAGGTAATTTAAAATTAGGATTGGGAAGCTTTGTTGAATCATAATAAATCAATAAATAAATAAATAAATAAAAACCAGAATTTGGAACTCAGTCAAGCACCTACTACGAAAATGCTGATAGAACAGGGAAAAAACAAGCAATGTCTCTGCTGTGAGAAACAGTCCATGAGGAAGAGAAAAAAATTGAACAATGTTATTCTAGAAAAGTTGTTTGATCTTGGTATAGGTCTTTGCTCTCAATTGCTTCCCATTTAAATCATTGATTATTTTTTGTGTTTTTTATATTTTCAGTTTATATAGATTCTATCCGTTCATCTTGTCAGTCACAATTTTTCTGTTTGTCATAATTTTTTAAGTTGTTATAAATACATTGTGGAATGTAACATTGGGAAACATTTTGAGCCAGAGAATCTTATCGAAGAACAGCTCATCTCTCATTTAAACTTTTCCCCTGCATGATTTTAGAAATTTGTAAAAAAAAAAAATGAAACCCTGTCCATTGTTTTATCTAGAAAGTTTGAACTAAAGCCTTCTTCAAGCAAATCAATTTAAAATGACCAATCCTAGTCCACTGTTTGGCAGAGGCAGTTTCAAATAGGAAAGCACTGGGTTCTGTATAACTCAGATAATTTGAAGTGTAGAAACTGTTTTAACTCAACCAATTTGAAATAAGAAAATTTTGTTTAATCAGTCGATTTTATTTTAAAAAATCTGTTTCTATTCAGTGTTGCACAGATTTTTTTTTTAGAGTATTAATTTTGTTGTGTTCATTCAAGCATTAAGATAATTACACTTGAAAAAACTAAAATAAAATTTATAGATTTTTTTCTTTTTTAAATAACTATAATTTTATGCCCTCTGAGTCCAAATTCTACTATATATATTAAATAGTTTTTTAATAGTTTAAATCAATAAATATTTATTGTTTTATTATTACCACCAGCAGTGAAAGATTTTGTTTTAAACAAAATCAAATAAAAATAGATTATTAAAGGAACTGCTTTTTTTTGCCATTGGAAAATAGGCACACATTTTTCTGATTCCGATACCCCAAAAATTAAGATTTTTTCCGATTTCTGATTAATTGTCCCAACACTAAAAATAATATTTTAAAAATTATGACAGATAGAAAAATTGTGACTGACAGAATCTCTATATAAACTGAAAATATAAAAAACACAAAAAATAATCAATGCTTTTGAAAGCAATTGAAAGCAAAGACCTATACCAAGATCAAACAAGTGTCCTTGAATAACATTGTACAATCTCTTCTCTTCCTTACGGACCCTTTCTCACAAAAGAGACATTGCTAGTCTTTCTCTAATTTATCAGTTTTTGATAGATACATGACTGAACTCCAATTTTATCCTGTAAAACATTTGCAGCAAAACTCGTCTAGCTACAACCACTGTAAAGAGGTCTCCTTTCTTCCTTTGTGTACCTACAACTAAATTGAACTTGTATAAACAAGGTTTTTATCCAAGAACTTCCCATCTGTGAAATACAATACCACACAGCTGCTTCAGACCTAACTACAACATGGTTGTTTTCAAATCAAATTCTTGTCACGCAATTTACTTAAATAGTCATTTTCACTCATTGTTTCCAATTCTCCCCAGGCGTTGTTCATCACCAACAAAAAAATCTCATTAACCCTTATCTTCAAATGGCCTCAGGACTTTGATAAGCAGTGACATAATAAAAAAAAGGGTATTTATGCAGAAAACGTTATTATTTAGAAATCCATTCTTAACATGAGATGAGGGTTTTTTTTTTTTTTTTTTTTTTTTTTTTTTTTTTTTTTACAGACTATTCTGTACTGTTACTTAACAATTTAATAAATCAAGACATATCATACAAATTAAACACAAATTCTATGTAAAAAATAGCACGGTCTGTATTCTGCATAAGTTAAAAAAAAGAATACAATGTTAGTATTCATTTTGTCTTAGTTTTTTTTTTTACAATGATAATGTGGGGTTTGCATTAACACCACATGCGCAAACCTAAAAAAATCTCTTACTTTATAATTTGAAAATTATTTAAATAATAAAAAAAAAAAAAAAAAAAAAGAAAGAACAAGAACAAAAGCAGTAAATTGGGGTTCTAGGCATGGAGCTATTTGTCTAAGCATGGTTCCTTTCACTGTTTATCTATCAGAAAAAAAAATATTGTGGATAATTATTCGGGTTGGATGGAGAGAGCGAATAAATAAAAAAGGATTTTTTTTTTCATAAGTGAGCAAATAAAAATAAAAATTCAGATAAGCTATTCAAATAACTGTAGAGAGGAGATTCAGAATTTTGAGGATAAATAAACAATTGAAAACTCCATTTATGAAATATCAACAGAGAAATATTTTTACACTATAAAAAAAAACAAACAAAAAAAAAACATTAAGTAAGGACGAAATGACAGACATTGTTTTGAATATATAAAAATCTACCTTATCGGTAATTGACCTGTGCATTGTCAGCGACCTCAGACCAAATTCAATTTGGACATCCACTTGGTTACATATCCTTCGTTTCCAAGAAACACGAAATATGTAGAAATAATTTGGAGATATATACAAAAACCTTAGATTACTATATTACAAGAGTTTTAGGATAATTAAAAAAAAAAAAAAGAAAAAAAAAAGAAAAAGAAAAACAGTTATTTATATGTTAAGATAGATTGCAAACCATTATAAAACAGAGCAGGGATTTATATACATACGTAAACACTAAATGAAAGATGAGGAATAAAAGTTAAATATAACTTTATTATATCATCAGAACAATAAGGAAAAGTAAAAGTAAAAATTCAGAAAAAAACCCAACTCTTTAGACCATGGCATTAGGAAGCTAAATACTTCTCATCAGAAGAGGAAAAGGGCCAATGCTCCTCTTCTGATGAGAAGCATTTAGCTTCGAAATGTCATGGCCTAAAGAGTTTTTTTTTCTTAATTTCCTCTTTATTTTTCCTTATTGTTCTGATGATATAATAAAGTTATATTTAACTTCTATCCTTCATCTTTCATTTTAAGATGTTTGCTCCTCTTAATAGTGTTCAGCTTTTCTAATCTTATATATATATATATATATATATATATATATATATATATATACACACACACATGTATCGTACACATATACAAATGGGTGTGTGTGTGTATATATATATATATATATATATATATATATATATATATATATATATATATATATATATATATATATAAAAGTATATGTGTATATGTAAATAAATGGATATACACCTAAATATATATGTAAATGTATATATACATAAACCTAAATATATGTATGTATATAAACATATATACACATAAAAATATATGTATGTAGACATACAGATAGTGGTCACTGAAAAACAGAAGGATATAAAACATCAATAATTTTTATGAACATATGCTTTTTTTTTTATCATTTTTATTTTTAAATATAATTTTCAGAAATATGCACACATGTATACATATACACACATTTATATATCTAAATGTATATATACATATACACATAGATGCATGTATATCAGCAGCATTCACCCTAGGTAGGTTGAACTGGCTTCCTCTGAAGGAGGGATTGTCAAGGGAATATTAATTTTACAAGCAGTCTCCAATCGCATGTATATTCCAGTCAGGAGAGATGACAACATTAGTTTTTTTGCAGTTATTGCAGGCAGGTGTAGACATTCTCCTACATACAGCACCTGGTATTCTTAAATGGTCACCCATCTGGTACTAACTAGACTCAACGTTGCTTAACTTCGATGGTCTAATGAGAACCAGTGTGTCAATGTGATTATGCTGTATATACATTTATTTCTGACTATATATATGCAATGAGATGCCTCTGTTCAGTCTCAAGAGACAATGGACACCTCTGTAAAGAGCAGCTAAGCATGTAATTTTGAGGCAAGGGTTGCGCAATCTCCAGCCACACCTCTCCTAAATCGACACTGCTTATGTCCAGTGGCAAGGAGAGGCCCAAGTCTGACTGGAAACAATGCCGAGATAAGCGGCAAGCACATACAGCACCTTGAATTCCCAAACGGTCACCCACTTTAGTACAGATCAGACTCAACACTGCTAAACTTTAGTGATCCGATGTGTCAATGTGACTTATATATATATATATATATATATATATATATATATATACACACACACACAGACACACACACACATATATATATATACATGAGAATCGTGTAGTTGAAACTCAAGTTGTAATTTTCTGTTTGTTATTTTATTTTAAATTAGCTCTATATTTATTATACTGAGCACTTTTACTCATCTTTTGGCATTTCATTCTCATTCATTTGCTAGAGTTGTTCTTGTTTTTATTAAAAAAGCGAATGGAGAATGGCCGAAATTTACAACTTGGATTTCACAGCTAAAATCTGTGCAAAACAAAAACAAACTATGACAGAGAACAAAAGAATTAAGCATACCTAATCAGCATAGGCATGCGATAAAAGAAAAACCAAAATTATTTTTTTTGACTCATACAAAAGGTATAAATTTCCATGTCTACAACTACTTTAGATTTGAGAAAAGTTAATGGGGAGAAGAGAAGCAGGAGTTAATTTCATTTTTACACAAGGATTACAGATCTTTTTCAGGCAAAACCTTTTCTTACCAGCAAACGTTTTGCTTATTCTGAGCTTCCCCATAAAAGATAGAAATATATCGTCTGCTAATAATCGCAGGTAGACATGAAGCCCCGAATTAGTGCAGAATGAATAAAACGTTGCCAACAAAACATCTAAACAAGACGTTACACCTGAAAAAGTATTTGCTTTCAGCATTTTTCATATATTTATCCACGTATGAAAATTAAAACGGAAAACTGAAATCATTTGTGAGTTCATCAAGGTTTCGCATTTGGTTAAAAGATTTCCTCGGGATGATTCATCTAAAAAAGGGAAAAAAATAAAAATAATGCATTATTTTTAATTTACCTTTTTTTTAGATTAATCATCCTGAGAAAGTCTTTTAAACAAATACGAAACCTTAATGAACTCACAAATGATTTAAGTTTTACTCTTTATTTCCATTTTTTATCATTTTCCATATATACATACAGACATTATATATTTCCACAGCCAATGTTGCAGCTCACAAGAGTCAAGAAAGCCAACAAACTGGAAGACTCAAGTTTTGCCCTCATTTGGGCTCATCAGTTAGACATATCCGGAACCCAAATGAGGGCGAAACACAAGTCTTGGACTTCCGGTTTGTTGGCTTTCTTGGTTCTTGTGAGCTGCGACGTTGTCTGGCTGTAGAAATAATTATATAGTCTCTCACATTCTGAAGATATATATATATATATATATATATATATATATATATATATATATATATATAGGGTGATTGAAAAGTAACTTCTGATTTTAAAATACATACAATTCATTTTGGAAGTATAATTTATAGTTTTGAAATATAACTTAGACAATTAATGATCATGAGAAGAAAGTATAATTCATGGACTTCTTTTTAAAAATTCAATATAGACACCTTCATTTGCCACCAAATTTTCAAGTTGACCAGGAATCGCATCAACTGATTTCATAAAAAACTCTTGTAGAATGGTAGTTATAATTTCATGCATTCACACTTCAAGTTCTTTTAAATTTCTTGGTTTGGTTGAGTAAACTTGTGCTTTCTGCCAACTCCAGAAAAAAAAGTTGCAGAGCGTTAAGTCAGGACTTCTGACTGGCCATTTGTGCGAACTACAACAACTCATCTATTTTCCAGGGAATTGGGCACTCAGCCATTCATGAACAACAAAAGTGAAGGGTGGAGGTACCTCACTATGTTGAGAGATGAAATTTGATCAATTATATGTGCTTGGAACAATATTGGATTTTTAAGTCAAGTTATGACTATCATTCTGCAAGAGTTTCTTGTAAAATCAGTCGATGCGATTCTTGGTCGACTTGAAAAGATGAAGGTGCGAATGAAGGCACTAATATCGAATTTTAAATAATAGTCCATGCATTATACTTTCTTTTCATATTCATTAATTGTATAAATTATATTATATTTAACAAATGAATCGTATGTACTTTAAAATAGTTAATTTTCAATGACCCTGTGTGTGTGTAACACACACATATATATATATAGGTTTTATTTTTTTTTTATTACCGTTTTATCTGCTTAGTTACACATGCTTCGGTTACCAAATCGTATTAACAATCCAGTAATCTTTTTTTTTTTTTTTTAACAGATTTTTTGTAATGTCTGATGAAGTTACTGGATCGTTAATATGATTCAGTAACCAAAACATGTGCAACTTAGCAGATAAAACGGTAATAAAAAAAGTAAACATTTGTTCTGCAATAGTATAGAGCACTTTCAAGTTTTTACTAAATATATATATATATTACACAGAACATTATTTTAATTAGATATTATTTTCAGCTGCAACTTCATAAATTATTCTGATTGGGCAACACACCATAGAAATTCGGTGTTTGCTGTCTTCATCTAACTACATAGTTTATTGTTAATGATATTTCGTTTGAAGTAATACATTTATCAGTTACAGTCAGCTAACATACTTCCTAATTTTCTGTGGAGCACTACCAGAAACGATGACAAGGCTAATCAGTTTTTTCTTTATTATTATTATTTTTTTTTAATGATGTTTGAAATTTTGTTATTTTGATTCCAATAATTTCATTTGTTATTTGATTTCAATAATTTTATATTTTCATAAGCATTATATGAATTTAAATAAAAAATTTTATATTTAAAATAAAAAAAACTTTTATTTTTATAATTTCATAAACATATTTCTCATAACATTTCAAATAAAATAAAAACATATTTCTTAATTTTGTTATTCAAAGTGAAAATAAAGACTAATTGTGTTATTTTTACCTTCATAATTTTAAGTTTTATTGTATATTTTTCAATAATATCCTTTTCTTATAATTTATTTCAATAAATTGCTTCACAATAGAAATACTGAAGAACAATAAAAGTGAAGATACTGATTTATCTTGTCACCGCTCCCGTCAGCACATCGCAGAAAATTAGGAAGTACATTAGCTGACTATAACCCATTTATCTAAGGTTTAATAATAATTTAATAATAAAAATCGTGTCTTTCTCTTCCTATAGAAATAATTGGTATTATCAATGAAATATTCTTTCAATAAAAATCAATATGAATCTTCATTTATTGGAAATTGTAACAAATATTTTTTTTAAAACAATAAATATTCTCTTACTTCTTACTGTAAAAATAATTGTTAGGTAAATAAAATGAACGTTTTAATTGTTTTATTTGAATTATTTAATGTTATAACTTAAATAGTTTCAAAATCAAAACTGTCTTCCTAACTAGAAAAATAAGTGTCTGCCACATATTCTTTAAATAAATAAATATTCGAAGAATCCAATGTAAAAAAAAAAAAAGGTCGCTGATGGCATACATATATGCAATTGCCTAAGCATATTATTATTATCTAGCTAAGTGTTACTCATCAAAACATGGTTGCATAAATTGAAATTTTAAAATTTATAGTAAATAAATATACAGCTCTACGTGTTATTGAGCACTATTATGCAAACATTAACTGGATTAACTCCTTAGAATCAGAATTTTACATGTGTGTGTGTGTGTGTGTGTGTGAAAACAAATTACACACAGGAAGAAATCATAAAAAATGAGAGCTTTATTGGTTTCGTTCAGATCAATAAATGTCTTCAGAAAAAATCTGTACAAAATTGATAAATCTTTCTTTTTGATGATTTCTTCTTGTGTTTAATTTGATTTTCCTTTTGCTTTTTTTTTTTGTTTTTTTTACACATCCTATCTCCATGGAATTTTATTTTATGATATATATTATATTTTATTCTTGTATATATAGCCACACTGATGACTCTTAATGAACACAAAATATGCATGTCTGTAGAAATAGTATTAATTAAATAATAATCATAGCTCTGTTAAAGGGCGAGCA
Source organism: Euprymna scolopes (assembly GCF_053919585.1). Classification (NCBI taxonomy): domain Eukaryota; kingdom Metazoa; phylum Mollusca; class Cephalopoda; order Sepiida; family Sepiolidae; genus Euprymna; species Euprymna scolopes. The sequence goes on from NC_136513.1 coordinate 10,191,155, forward strand.
TTTATGAGAAAAAATTTCTCGTTATAATACAAAGTTCTGTCAATTAGAATTGAATCCTTTTAAGAACATATTGTAAAGACAGATATGATTGGTTTTATTTCACACACTTGTGACTAAATTCTTGTCCTGGAATTCAGTAAGACCAAGAGACCAAAATAAAAGATATAATACAATATATAAAAATGGTTAATTGGGGAGAGGAAAATTATGTTCTCGACTTCTTTATTAACTCAGTGTTTGAGAAATAAAGAACTTAAATGGAACATTCGAATATCTATGTATCTCATATAGAGTTCAAGTGTTAGCCCCAGGTTGTGGGCCCCTTGATCTCCGAGAACTTCGACTGAAGTAAAATAAAACAAAAAAGTGGGTACATCAATTTAGACATTGAACCTTTACAGTCAGTGATGACTGAGGTCCGAGTTTGGCAGGTCAACTATATATAGTCACACTGATGAGTTTAAAAAAAAAAAAAAGGCAAAACATACTTGTGGATATATATACATATATGACGATAATACTTTTAAATAAATATTAATAATTATATTTAAACCTATCAACAAAGATTTCAAATTTACATTCTAATCATTGTAGGAAATGATAATTACTGCCGTTTGGGTGATTTGAACCCAGTCACAAAGTCACCCTGGACTTCAATCTCCAGTCTATCAGAAATAAACATGAGAAATGAGGGAAATTAAGTATCTATAAATGCCTCATCAGCAAACATAAACAGTTGAAAAGAATTGATGTCGGAATATTGCATTGTGGTAATGGTGAACGCTTATTTTTAATTCCCTAAAGAGGGCTCAACTTTTTCCTTAAAGGAGCCTTATAATGATATTTTAAAATAAATATTAAGAATTATATTTAAACTGACGGATACATATGCTTTGAACTTATGTTCTCTTCTGTGTAGGAGATGATTCTCCACACTAGTGATTCTGGGAAAAGGATGAAACGTGTAGGTGCATAAAAATTAAAAAAAAAAATATTTATCATACACACAAATATACATTTGTGTGTATGTGTGTGTATGAGAGAGATAGTAGTAATTAACATAATTTTGTAAGAAACAATTTATGAATCATCCATACGAAAATAGTTCCCAATTAACCATGGCTGAACTTCAAACAACAATTATTTTATTTTTTACAATCAATCATGTTATGTTGTTTCCTTCTGCACACATTTTGCTATATATAATTGATGAATGTATGCTCTAATAGTTACCATATACTATGCTTTATACCCACCTTCTATACAATAATATATATAGATTCCGATCCAATTACCAATTCCGTACTAAATTCTTGATTCCAATTCTTTATAAATCTCTAAATATTTAACTATAAGATTGTTACTTTCTCCGATTTTCGTAAAAACACATGTTAAATATGCAGATATTTTCCTAAATGTAAAAATACAGTTGAGGAGGATGCTCTATCGATTTTAGCTTTACTGGTATTTTAAAATCAATAAATATTTATTATTTTATCATTATTAACAGCAATGGAAGATTTTACTTTAAACAAAATCAAATAAAAAAGACAAAAGAATTGGTTTTAGCATCGGAAAATAGCCACCAATTTTTCTGATTTTGATACCCCCAAATGTTCCAAATTTTTCCAATTCCAATTTATTGCCCCAACACTAATATATGTATATATATATATATATATATATATATATATATATATATATATATATATATATATATGAGAAAGACTAAGAGAGATAGCGTAATCAACATAATTTCATCAGAATAATTTATGAAGTATACATATGAAAATGATTCTCAATTAAAATGTTTTTTTTTGTGAAATTTGATTTCCACTATTTATAGAGAAAGATAAATGGAAAAAGCAGTTCGATCAAACGTTACAATCAAATTGACTAATATTTCATCTCCATTAGCAAAACAATTCACCAGAAGTCTTGCCTTGATCTTGACGTATTTGTCCATCCACTTTTTCCATTCATCTCAACATTTTGTTGAATTTTATCTGGAGAGAAAGGAGTGGGAAGCAACAGAGAAAGAGAGAGAGAGAGAGAGAAAGAAGGAGCATATATGAGACAAAGAGAAGGGAGGAGGAGCATGCACGAGAGTGACAAAGAAGGGGAAGCATGCATGAGAGACAGAGAAGGGAGCAGGAAGAGAAAGTGAGAAAAAGAAGGGAGAGAAATGAGATAGGGAAAAGTTTGAGATAGGAGGGCGAAGAGTGAATTATCAAAGTATTACTTCAATTATATTATACATTGTGCGTAAAACAGAATATTTTTTTGACAAATTACAACACACCATATATTTAATGCATATTGTTTCCACAAATGACAGCCTAAAATTGTTAAATTATAAAAAATAAAAATGTATCAATACATCCTTCAATACTGAATCTCCTCTTTGTGTTGTTGCTATAGAAATACATTAATTAAAATGTAAGATTTTTTTTATGTAAGTCACTTCAGACAAGGCATGAGGCCACTTGATGTAAGTAACAAGATTATTGTAAAGACAAGAGATGCCTATTGGCATTAGTTTTGGAAAAAAAACAAAAACAAAAAAAAAAACAAAGTTATATGTGAGATGAAAACAGTCAGCAGGAGGAGAGTTCCACAAGTCTGCAATTCTTAGGAAGAAGTTATATTGCAATGATGTATCACAACAATGGATTGATGGAGACCACTAGACGAATGAGTCAAACGAGCAGGAACAAAGGAAGCAGGGAATAAATCAGACAATTCTGAAGGATGTATGCCGTAATAGTATTTATAGAAAAGACTAGCAACATCACGTCTGTGAAAAAGAGAATGGTGGAAGCCAATTGGATTACAAATAATGTTCTGATATCATAGATAATTTTACTTTTCAATCAGCATCAGCTGTCGTCAAGGAGTTATTTGGTGTCATTTCTCATAATATTCAGTCACCTCTCATTTGACTTAGATTTTTATGAGATTGAGTAGATGTTGCCCATTATCCCTGAAATTAACTTCAATTTTTGTCTTTTTTTTCTCTCCCTTACATAATCCTTAAAATAAATTATGCGAAAGAAATCCTATCTGTGTAAACCCCACATTATCCATTATCGTAGTTCTGCATTTTTTTTTTGTTTAAGTGCAGAGGACCATGAGTATTGAAATACTCAGTAAGAGTCCTCATCAAAAATATAGAAACACTGATCTAAGCCAACAACATATAGCGTATTCTTTCCCTTGATGTTAGCATATTGGCATGCCAAATTTGGTTTAAATCAACCTCTTCCTCCTGTTGTGACACGTAGCTTATATGAGTTTAGCCGGCTTCCTTCTTTGGAGGAAATGTCATAGGAATATAAAATTCACAAATGGTCCCTAATCGCATGTATATTCCACTCAGACAAGATGATTTTTAACCTTAATCTTTTGCAGGGAGGTATTGCTGTCCTTCCACATACAACACTTTTGTTATCCTAAATGGTCACTCAGCTGGTACTGAACAGGCTTTACAACAGTGATTTAACAAGTACCAGTATGTAAACGTGATTATGCTGTATAAGTCAACCTGTTTGTATGTAAATAGTGGACAAATAATCCATTTTTTTCTTTTTTCTAACAATGAGGCAAGTTTGACTGAGCCAGTGTTGGGTGAAGTGTTGAAGATTTTTAATGGTTTGGATTAAATACAATAAAAAGAAAATAAATAAAATAACTGCAACTAACTCTTTTGCACACTGGAAAAGAGGGGGATCAGCTTCCTAGCAAAGTACAATTATTGCTCATATGATCAATACCAGAAAATATAATGATAATCATTTTGTTTGAAAGTTGTATGAGAATTACTGAACTGTAAAATTGCCACAAGATCTAACAAAAACTAAATCTACATAAACATCCATTATGAAACATGTGAAAATATCTATTACTAATAATGTGAATATGTTTCATTATTTAATGGTTGGCACTGAATAAAGAAAATATTTTGAAATCAAAACAAAAAATTTTGAAAAAACAGTTTTGAACAATTTGAAAAACAAAAAAAATTATTTTAAAAAGAAATATTTTTTGCAAAAATTTGAAGAAAAAAAATTGAAAATACTTTCATTGATTTACAAACCAGAATAAAAACAACTTTATGAAAAAATTACAAGTAGACTTTTCAATCTATTTTTCCGATGACAAAAATATATCAAGACAGGCAATGTACAAAAAAAAGGTGACAGAATCTGAATGAGGTGTTAGCTGGTCTAACTGTTTTATGGCATATCAACAGTTTTGGGGTTATTTCCACCACAAAAATTTATTAAAAGTCCAATTTTCATAACTTGTAAGGTTAATGGCACAACACAATTCACATGACGTCATTTTTTGCAGCATTTGTGTTAGTACTGACATGAGAAAATATACAGATAATTTATTTACAGAATATACATGCTGCTGCTCAAGTGGGAACAAAGTGAGTGAGAGTGTGGTTATAGGAGTCAGTTATTACATAAACACGAAGTTTCGAATAAATGATCATGTGTAGAAAGAACGTATATGTATTGTGTCATATTATAAAAAGGAAATTTTCACTTCAAAATTAATGTTAAAAAATTCAGTTAACGTGTCTAGGGAAGTGATGTAAGGACAGGAAGTTGAGAATGAGTATTAGCTCTCATGTTTTTGGACTAGACTTATTTTTGAATTCCTCCTTTCTCTCCACCATGGAGGATTGCATGGGTGAGAGGATATGGAAAATGAATATTACTACATACTGTATATGGAAACAAAACAATCTCAAAAAAATTATTGTGAGGTGCCAGTAATTATGTGAATAATAACAAAAACTGTGAATATGGGTGTGCCAAGTTTGACTAAAGTCGGTTTAGCACCATTTGCAAGTCATGGATGCTGGCAACCTTGAGGGAATCCTTCTGTTAAGTACCCAAATAATTTCTATGAAGAATCAGAGAAAACCAATGCTAACAAAATCAAATCATGCTGATTCACAAAAATTTGTTTAAAATCATTGAAACCCAAATAAGGAGCTATTGTTATTATTTGGTAGGTGAAAACGTGAGACAACTATAAAAACTATAAAAGGAAGAGTGACATGTACAACTGAACTTCTACTAACGAGAGAGAGAGAGAGAGAGAGAGAGAGAGAGAGAGGCAGACAACTCTACATTCACTATTACTATTATGAGGAGAAAAAGAACAACTATGTACACTGTGAAGAAAACGGGCTTAATTTTAAAGGTAAAAAAAAAAAAAAAAATATTAAATTTTACAATTGATTTTTCCAAGTATTCTAACCACTGCACCACAGGTCCGGAAACTTGGAAAAATCAATTGTAAAAGTGATATTCTCCTGAAGGTTGAAGGTTCAATCCTCAGTGTGGGCGACTGAAAAATATATTTGCAAATTACTTAGGACCTCTATCCAGTCATGGCTGACGGAACAAGAGCACGCTACCCCGTGAAGTAAATAAAGGGTTACGCTCGAAATTCAGTCCAAATTCCCTAGTTCGACAGAAACATTCCTGAGTTCAACAAGATACACCTGAAGAAGCCTGAACCTGAAGAAGGTAATAGTCACTTAATCGAGCAGCCACACAAGTTTGAGGTCTGTTTGATTTACTGAATAGGAAAGGTGGAGAAGAAAGATGTGTATGTTTGACAAATATATTAGAGGGAAGGAAGAGTGACACTATTGAAGGTCATTCTTGAAAATAACGTTTTTGTTTTTTATTTCTCGTTTCATTTTTACCTTTTTATTTAGTATATTAGCTTTTCATTTAATCATTCAAAGCCCATCTTGAACCTCTGAGGAAATAATATCAGCGAAACGTAGATTAATCTGCGTTGATTTTTTTCTGATGGTTATATAATATCACTTATAAAAGCTCTACATATGTATAGAGTACTTTCCAAAAAATAATAACTTTTTTTTTAATTCAAAACATTTGAAATTATTCAATATCAAGATACCCATTAGAAATTTTTGTGACATTTAAATGAAAAGTTTTTTCTTTTCAAAATTGAAAAAAAAAAAAAAAAAAAAAAAAAAAATTGTCAAACAAGTGATGACTATCACCAAAAAGGTACACATTTAAAAAGAACCATTCATTTGAAAGTGAAACTCATAACATTCTACCAAAGTCATTTACAAGTTCAAAGCAATATTTATACAATTTGAAAATTAGATACCTCCCAAGACACACACTGAAAAACAGAAAAATAATATTTTATTTTTTTCACAAGATTACAAATTAACACACAAAAAAAAAAAGCCCTTCCTGCAAGAATTGCACTAAGGCAGAAAAATCAAGTTGAATCCCTAATGTTTGCTGGCACACTCTTAAGAATAAATACAAAAATTTTTTAAAATGGAACTTCATTTATTTTGAGTTTGATAAACAGTCATTCACTTCTCAGTTTTACACACAAGACTACACAGCCAGTTTCACATTCATTGTCCCTGCATTCATCATGTAATTAGGAGTTTCCCCACTCTCAACTGTCCTGCTTACTGATTTGACATGAAGTACAAACACTCCCAGACAACACTGGGTAGATACATCTAGAATATAATATAACTAGCAAGACCCGTGAAAATTCCATGGAATGAGAAATATATTTTATCAACAAATATGTTTTGGTAAAGCTAATATTTTTCTGGATTAGTTTTTTTTTTTTTTGACAGAAAAAAAAACAAAAAAAAACACAGTAAATATGAACTTAATAACATTTCTATGAAAATAGTGTCCATTGTATTTTAAATATAAAACTGACCCAAATGAGAAATTAATAAGTACTAATAAATACCCAGAGAGTAATATTGTGCTACATAGTTCAATACAAATAATAAAATCACATTGTAAGAGACAATTTTACTTCACTCTATTTTAGTCCAGCACTTCTTAGCAGACAATGTTCCCCTGTCACTTTCCTAAAAATGTTTCCTTTTTTTTAACGTAACATTTTGCTTACTTCTTTCTTCAGTGAAGAATCACTGCATGTTAAAATTACGAGTTCTTTTCTCACACCATTACAATATTGAACATATTATGATGTTGCATCAAAAAGGCTACATCAAAGGGAGGTCACTCTAACATTTTTATCCAGGATTGCCAGATTAACCTTTTTAAAGCAGGTTGAACTTCAAAAATTGTATTTGGCTTTTTTCAAAGAATAGTATACAGACTATCCAAGGAAAGAACAAGCAGAATATTATATAGATGAAAAAAAAAAAAAAATGCATTTTATCTTTGTTAAGGACAAAGTTTTTTTAAAGCAATTTAATCGCTCTTTTGAAATGGAATAGAGCAGTTTATTCACCGTTTACTAAAAGCTCATTAGTTTGTTGTTCATTTTAAAAGCTGGCATATGGTGGATGGCTTTTAGAAATTGGCTTCCAATCTATATCTGGCCAGGTTTTTATCTATCCTTCTTTCACTGAAATCCATCCTTATCACTTGCTATGTTTTCTGTGACCTTCCTCTGCCATTTAACATGTCCTATGTCTACTAACCTTAACACTCCCATCAAGCTTTTCAATGTGACCATATCAACAGTCTCCCATTTCGTACCTCTCCCTATACTGCCTATATTTAACCTTCATCCAATTTCATCAGATCTAAATCTGTGTTTTACATATCCATCGTATCATTTCTCTCCATGCAATGCACGTCTGTAACTCTCTTGATTTCATTCTTATACATCATCGCACTTCAAACATATGCCTGATAGACACTTCCCTTGGTCAACAGTCAAGAGATTAGTGCCAAATTTTTTTTAAAAAGAGCTCACAGAAAAATAAAATTAATAAAATAGAATGAAATCGCACCATGAGGAAAAAAAAAGTGATCTGATATTTGCTTTTAATTATTTAAAAAAAGAAAACATTGTATCCCTCTCAGAATACTTTTAAAATGGTTGCATTTTTTCCATTACAAGTTAATAGTAATTATTAAGGCTTAGCTCTCATAATATTCTTCACCTTTCAACTGACAATCCATTCATTCCATTAATCCATATCCTTTTGTTATCCTTGATAAGTAATGGCACCTTAGTAAAAAAAAGTCTGCATAAGATGAAACTAAAATCATATTTACAATAGTTATTGAGAATGAGCTCAAGAAACAGCAACTGCTAAAAAAAAAAGTTGTTGAAAATTGAATTTCTGATACTTTTAAGAATTGAACCTTTACAAAAACTCTTGAAGTATTTTCGGTTGTAAAAAGACATTTTCATGTAGACAAATAGCAAAAAATAGAATAATGCTTCTTTAATCTTTATGGCTTCATATCATTATACACAGCAAAAAGTTTTATAGTGGTTAATAAAATTTCATTTGGCAAATGGTTTTACAAAAAAAAAAAAAAAAAAATTTCATTTTCTGAAAATTAAAACAATCTTAACACTGTTTTTTTTTTAATATTTTTCGGGTATTTTTTTTGGAATATGTATTCTGGAAAATTTCAGTACTTATGTCATCAATTCTGATTTTCACTGAACAATTAACTATTTTTTTTACTTGAGTTTTAGTTTGCAAAGCTGATTTAATATGGTTCGTATTGTGTAGAAGCATGTAATTTGTTTTGGCTTTCTTCATTTGTAGTCAAAGAAAAAAAAAAAAAAATATATATATATATATATATATATATATATATATATATATATATGCACCCAATTTTGTTTCTTTTAATTTTCTTTATCAATTTTTATACTTTCTATATAAATAAAATTATAAGCTCAAGTATGTATGTGTGTGTTTTTATGTCAATGTAATTTTAATAATTACACATTGGATAACTTTCTTTCATATTATTCATTGAAGATTTATTGGAAAATAAGATAAATAGCATAAATGAAAAGTAAAGCGCAATTTCAAGCTTCACTTATACTCAGTGAATACTATGTATTCCTCTTTACCTTCACTTGCATACTAGATAGTTTCCCTTCATGTATTTAGCATACTTGCTGATTTGACATCTCCGGATTTTAGCTCATTATTTATATATATATATATATATATATATTTATTTATTAAAACAGCAAACAAAACAAATAGAGTAATATGCGATTAAAAAATAAAATTAAAAATGAATGTGAAAACACTCCTCGAAAACGCTGGGGATGTACAGCTAGATTTGAAAAATTCTTATAGTTTAATGCTTATTTTTTTTAATAATTAAGACAAAAAAAAAAAAATCTACATTTTATGGTGGTAGCAGTGGTGGCCTAATCTTTTTTCTTTTTTAAATTTTTATTTGTGCAATTTGTGAGATATAAAGCGAAAAAAAATATTTTCTTGTGTCTTAGAAAGGAGTTCCATTTACAACATAAGAACAATATTGCGACAATAACAGACTTTTCTTCAGATGAAAATAAACATGAATGGAAATTTCCAAAAAAAAAAACAAAAAAAAAAAAAAAAAAAAAAAAAAAAACACTAATTTCTAGTTGACTAATTTACTAGTACCTGTAGAAAAATGACGTCCATGTCAAAATTGCAGTTCCATGAAGGGGAAATGTCATTCATTTATTTCGACCCCCTCCCCATTTAGTGATTTTTCTTTGTGGAAAAAGCTGAGCTTGCAGGGTCCTCTTTACAAGTGTAAAATTTACTTTCACCATTAATGTTTCTGCAAAACTTAAAAAAAAAAAAAATCCAAGGCATGGTTATTAAGAAAAGTGCAAACAAACGAACGGGAGTGAATTACTTACTAGGTCCAATCCTTCCTTTGTCAGAGGACCAAAAATTAAAATGTGAAGAAGGGAGGAGATTTGAAAAAAGAGATAACTGAATAGCATTTCCGGTTTCCAAAACTACAACACTGACATAGACATCATTTTCCTATATGTACACAATAATTTAATACAACTAGCTATACAATAGTGGTTTTGGCACCTACGCATAATAGCCTCCCCGGCAAAACTATGATGCATGAAAAGGGAAGACAAATCACTGAATTTATTTTAGAATGGAAGTAAATGACATAAATCTTGAAGAAATTTGTGGTGAAACTTTCTTTTTTGTTTTTTTTAGTTTAAATGTTTTTGGTGTAAGTTTTTTTTTTGTTTTTACTAATATGGCTGTCAGTGATAAAAAAATTGAATTAGATTTTTTAAACTTTAAAAAGTAAATTGAAATTTTATTTCAGGGTAAAAAATATAAATTTAAGACCAACAATCAATTTTCTCCCACAAATATATATATATATATATATATATATATATATATATATATATATATTAGAGATGGGATAATTCTAATACCCCCCCCATTCCAATAGAATTACCAATTTTGTACTAAATTCCTGATTCAAATTCTTTATAAATATCTAAACATTAAACTATAAAGTTGTTATTTTTTTTTTTTTTTCGATTACACATGTTAAATTTTCCTAAACCCAAAAGTACACCTGTGGGGGATGATCTATTGATTTTAATAGTAATTTAAAATCAATAACTATTTATTATTTTATCATTATTACCTACAGCGGAAGATTTTACTTTAATTTTACTTTAAACAAAATCAAATAAAAAGAGAATTAAAAGAATCAGTTTTGGCATAAAAAAAAAAAAAAAAAAAAAAAAAATAGAAAAAAATGCAAATTTTTCCGATTTCAATACCCTCCAAACGTTCCGATTTTTCAGAGTCATCATTCCAACACTGATATATATATATATATATATATATATGATGTTTTTAGAGATACAAAATTTAAATATTGCAATTAGGAAGGGAAGACTTTTATGATTCATGATTAAAAGTAAATTTGTTTATATATAAATATATATATCTTCTCTCCAAAAAGGTGAGAATGAAGGGGGAGCAGGAGAGGAAAGAAAAAAGAATGGGGAGCCAGCTGACCGGTTTCGACCCTTGCTTCTCAAAGCTGTATCGAGGGAATTATTTTAAAATAAAGAATGAAAGCGATTAAAATAGCGTTTTATTAAATTTACGGGGAGAAAAAAAAAAAAAACTAACACATACGGGTCTTCAATTACTGATCATTTACTTAAAAACCCGTCTTGCGCAGCAAACTTTAGCACGGACTCTTTTACCGTTATTAGTCGTGCTCATTCTTTATACCATCTCAAGATCTTGGAGACCATTCACGTTCGACTCAGGAAACCTTCTCTTTGCAAGCAAAGGGAATGCCTCCTGGGTTTGAACGTGATTAATCTCTAGGGTATTCGTCCATAACGCCGTTTTATTTTAATCGTTTTTCCATTTTTTTTTTTTCTCCCCGTAAATTTAATAAAACGCTATTTTAATCGCTTTCATTCTTTATTTTAAAATAATTCCCTCGATACAGCTTTGAGAAGCGAGGGTCGAAACCGGTCAGCTGGCTCCCCATTCTTTTTTCTTTCCTCTCCTGCTCCCCCTTCATTCTCACCTTTTTGGAGAGAAGATATATTTATATATATACAAATTTACTTTTAATTTACTTTTAATCATGAATCATAAAAGTCTTCCCTTCCTAATTGCAATATATATATATATATATATATATCAAAGCAGGGGAGAAATTTTAATAGCTCCTATATTACAATTGAACTATTTTATTTATTTATTGATTATTGAGACCGGACAAATTTATTCAAATTTTTGACTTAATTCCTGAGATTTAATAATTTTACCGGATTCCTCTAGGAAGGAGGAGAGGTAGAAATATTTAATGAGAAACAAATGACGTTTATTAGCATGGAGATATTAAAAAAAAAAAAAAATAAATAAAACACATTAATAAAAAAATAGAGGAATCGAGTTAATTCATATTTCAGCCACCTAAATTAATGTCAAAATACATCACTCTAAATAATTTACATGACTGAAATAGGATTTAACCATTAGATATGCTCTCACCCATTGAATGTAGAGTTTGGAGATTATAAAACAAAATGTCTTTTGATAAACAGATTTAGCAGTAAACTACAGGAGTCTAAAAAAATAAATAAAAAAATAAATCTAATCATTTGCGTCTCAAATTCTCTAGCTGAATTTATGATTAATGTTTGAAGTGCATTTTTTTTTTTTTTTTGTGCTTTTTTTACATTAATGATTCTCAAACCAACACATTTTGGGTGAAAACATTATGTACTTGTCAGGGCAAAATTAGTACAAGTTTCAAAATTACTAAAAAAAAAAGTAGTATAGCAGATGTGCTAGACATTTTTAATGAAAAAAAAAAAAATCAGTCACAATTATGTTCTACGTGTTGGTTTAAAAAAAATGGCAGACGTTTAATTTATCAATTTAAATCAAGGGTTATCCCCTTGTTTGTCATATGGAATAGATTGCACAATTCTTCCTTTTTTCTACGTAATAAAATGAATTGAATTTTACGAGTTAAATTTTTTTCAATGTAAAAAAAATCTATCAAAATTTTTCTATTGGTTCAATTTTTACAATATTTGCAGGTCTAATGTGAAATTTTATGTTCTTTCCAATAAACCGTATATAATATTTTAGACAAAATTTTTTTTTTAAATTCACCCTCGCCCCCATTTTGAAATGTCTATTAAAATGAAAATAATTTTTTCACCTCAGATTTATATATCACAAATTGAAGATAAAATAATCTAATTTAAAAAAAGTTTTGTGCAAATTTACCTGTAAAGTCAAAAGCTTAAAACCTTTTTTTTTTTTTTAAACCACGTTGATTTTTTTTTTGAAACCACACACTTAAAATTTTGTCCTAAAAAGATTGTATACCTACAACCATTTTTTCTGCTTCATTCAAGGTTTTTTTTTTTTTTTCGATTAAAAAAAAAAAAAAAAAAAAAATCACTCCATAAAGAAGAAATAAAAGATATTAAATCAAAAACTCATGTATTTAATAAAAATAAATGGAAAATTGGTTGAGTGGAATTTTTTTAAACAGCAAAAACTGATAAGTGAAATGTGATCATTTTTCACATACGATGACGCATGTTGACTAACTTTTGTTTACAGCAAACACATGCCAGAAATAGAAAGAGGGTATTAATTCTGGTGCTTACAGGCCACTGAAGTATTTAACTCAAAGAAAGGGAGACGTTTGTCTCCCTTTTCTTCCAGTTGTGACCATCTGATATTTTTGAATCCTTGCTTAAAAAATTATTTTATTTAAAAAGTACATGGAATATAAAATATAAACATGGATAAATTCTTAACAATGAAGAATGGAAGTACCCATTGATTAGTATTTTTTATAGGTAAGTGATTTTTTGGAATTTACATATATTTATTATATTCAAAGTAAGTTAAAATTTGATTTTCTTGAAATCTTTTTTAAAGAAAACCGATTTAAAAAAAAAAAATATTGGATATTTTGCTATTAAACCTATTATTTTAAAATTTGGTCTTTGCTCCTTTTATCGAAAGAAAAAAAAATAGGGTTTAAATTTTTCAAGTAGTTATAAGTTTCGAAAGATAGTAAGTCTAATTATTCAAGTTTTTATCACACATTTTTAATGGCGATATCTGACACTGTTACCCCTTATTACTTTATTACAAAATTAGCGAAATGCGACCTAAAAACGTCGAAAAATGTGATCGATTTACTAGAAACAGAGCACCGCACGCACCGCGCATAAATATTGACATTTTTCATTTATCTTGACAATCTGATAGACTAGTGTCCATTATGCTAAAAAGAAAAAAAAATTTTTTTAATTAGAGAGGGCAAGATTCTTTAGGCCCACTTTATTTTTTTTTTATGTAAACAGGTTACAAGTAGGTAAAAATTGTTTTGGACTAATGTTCCCAACTGTATTTCCTCTGAAATACCGCAAATACCGAAATTTTCTATTAAGAAAATTACAAATTTACCGCTCAAATTGGTTACAATACAAATCACACAGGTTTTCAACATTTCTTTTACATAGCAAACAGAACCGCGATCTTCATTCAGAAAAGAAAAAAAAACAACTATGGAGGATTTACTAATTCGTCTAAGGGACGTAACTCTACTTTTATTAAGAGTAGAGTTATTTTTTCATTTGATAATTTGGGACGCTAACTTTAAGAAAAGAAATATGCGACTTTTTTTGTTTTTCAAACACAAAAAAGTTCGTTTTTTGTTAACTACTGAACTGAATGAATAATAATAATAAAAAAGCAAATACAACAGATAAATTTATTAAGATGCGACTATTTTTTTTCCTTCAAAATGTTAAATTTCATGATTGGCCAGTACCGTAATTTTTCTTAAAACATTCGAGTAAATGTAAGAAAAAAAAAAAAAAAAAAAAAAAAAAAAAAATTATCGATAATTTTTTATTTACATTCCACGTTGACAACTACTTTTAAAATGAAATGCTGAAAACGAATATCGCATTTAAATTTACCGCAAACAAATAGTTGTTATACGCTTGCATGTAGAAAAATGTCCATTACTTAAAACATGAGGAATTACATTGCTTAATATAATATTAATAATAAACTACTTGTTTGCGAAACATTTAAACACGATATTCGTTTTTAGCATACTCGAAAACCTATAAAAGTCGTTTTTAGCATACTCGAAAACCTATAAAAGTCGTCATTTTGAAAGTGATTGTTAAGGTGGAAAGTAAGTAAAAATTTACCGGTACTGGACTGGACTCATGCACTTATTGATCCGTGCTGAAATAATAGCGTTATTTAAAAAGCCATTCTTAACATGGGGAGGGGGATGGTGTTTTTATACCTATTCTGTACTTTAACCTTACAATTGAATAAACAAAAAAAAAAAAAATAAAAAAACTTTTCTTATTTTTTTTCTGCGGATTATCGTCGATCTGAGACTCAATTTTCACATTAGCAAGAAAAAGGTTTCAAAAAATTTATTTAATTACTTTTAGCGTGGGGGGGTCACTTTTATATTATAACGTTCTATTAAATTGATACCCAACTTTTCGCTCAATCAGCAAAATTTATTAAGCTATTTTTGTGGTATAAAAGAAAATTTTTAAATAGAACCTTATAATTTAAAAGTGATCCCCCACGTTAAAAGTCATTAAATAAACTTTTTAAAAAATTCCTGCTAATATGAAAGTTAAGTCTGTTATCGACAATAAATAATTTTACGGCAGGGGTGAAAGCTCGGTCAGGTCCGCCAAAACATTTTTTGCTTGAATATATATATATATATATATATATATATATATATTAGTCGCATCTTTTTCTTACAAGTAGCAACCTAAATTATTGTATATACAAAAATACTAAAACGTTCCTTAGACGAATCAGTCTTTCTTCATGACTGACAAATAATCTTGTAATTTGCTGCTTTTAATTAAAATATTTATTTCACTAAAATCTCAAACAAATAAATAATAAAATCTAGATTTTAGAGTAGGGATGCCGCGGCATACCCTCGCTAAATAAGAGTGTAATGCAGTTTAATTAGATTCAAAAATGCGATACGTCGACTCCCGGGTAATCGGCCTCACCATCGTCCACATCCAGAGTAGAAGCTCCGATGTCCAAGTGTTGACTGGTCGTAGACGGGGAAAACATCCCAGACATCCTATATCTTGAACCAACAACCGCACCTTGGAATCCGTGGGGGGTAATAACAGAAGGCGACGGGCTGATGCAGGGGGTCGACATTCGCGAGTTGCTCAGATCAAACTGATCAAGGAGGTCGACAAGTTCGGCCGGAGTGGGCCCACCGCCACCCGACACTTGCTCGTCCTTATTCATCATCTCAATCGCTGTGGTCAGATCCCACATCTGGATGCTTCCATTGTCGTGTCCGGTGAAGAGGTAACGCCTCGGACGAGACCCCATTCGATTCGAACCTTCGCATTCGTGCACGCAAAACGCACTGATGGGACTCATATCTA
The DNA here is from genome assembly GCF_053919585.1 of Euprymna scolopes. Taxonomy (NCBI): domain Eukaryota; kingdom Metazoa; phylum Mollusca; class Cephalopoda; order Sepiida; family Sepiolidae; genus Euprymna; species Euprymna scolopes. Next base: position 10,206,944 of record NC_136513.1, read on the forward strand.
CGGCCTTGATGACGCAAACCCTCTGACCATTGGAGGATAATCTGACGAAAAGCTGGTCCGTTTCCGGGACGACGCGTTGCACAAACACCTGCTGGTCGTCCTGTTCTCCGAACGGTCCCGGCAGCTTGTCGAAATCATGCCCACCGGGGTAACTCATCTGGTTGTCCATACCCTCCAGGGAAACAATCTTGAACGAGGCGAGTGGAGTAGAACCTGGTTGAGTGGAAATCATACCACGAAAACGGGTAACACTCCAAGTTCTCACGTGGTTATATTCCGAACAAACGGACACAAGGTGTTTTTCCGATAGCATTACCTTGGTAACGGGACTTCGGTGAACTGTGAATGTTTGAAATAACTGTGGTCCGTGGCCTACAGTCTCCGGATGTTGTACAATAACACGGACTGTACCCGAGCTTGTACCATAGGCAATCTCGATCCAGTTGCCACTTAAGCTGGTCTTAGGGGTGAGATAGACGCTGAGGGCAGTGACCATATCATTGTTGGGATCTTTGTAGAGTTCGGTGACAAGAAGATCGTTGTCTTTCATACGCAAAGGGAATTTCTGCATGTCTATATAGTATATAGAGCCGTTTTTACAGCCTAGGAGCAGGAAAGAGCCAGCAGTATCGTAACTCGTAATAGGCACAACATCTTGAATCTGCCAATGTTGCGTCATTGCATGCCAAACTCCAACCTTACCGGTTTGACTTAGGGCTACCAACTGACTCCCGATGAAGAATAACGAATCAACCGACACTTTTAGATTGAATGTTCCTATCTCTCGACTGTCACCATCGTCCGTCACAGACCAAAGTCGAATCAAATTCCCCGTGGAAGCAGCAACCATTTTATTAGCGTTGTCCTGGTTCGGGTTCATCACCTTGGCATTAATAGCAACCCTGTCGAGGGGAAGTTCCATGTGGGGGCTGGTCCAGATAATGTGCCATCCGGTGGAGTCCTTCATACGGAAACAGGTGACGAAATGAGGGTAAGCAATGCAAATCCAATTGTGGTGACCTCGTAACATGGTCACCCTGAGGGGGTCGATGCATAACGGAGTAGAGTCAAACCTGGTGTTTTTTAGGTCCCATGAGGAGTTGCGCGAGTGTCGAAGATCAGCCGAGGAATTTCGAGAATGCCCTCGAGACCGGAGTTCCACGGAAGACCTACGGGAATGTGGGGAGAGTCGGTAATCAGCAGAAGAATTTCTTGAATGTGAACTATTATATGGTTGGGATATTGGTGATGATGATGATGGTTGTGGCTGGGAATTGTTAGAATTGCTGACGTTGTTGTTATTAATGTTATTCATGGAGTTGTTGGTTGCGTTTGGGGCCACAGGTTCTACCCTTTGGGCCGCTCCTGGCCTTCCAAGTTCCGATTCGATTAAACTGGCCAAAGAATGCGACTGCCTGATATCCATTGCCTCGGCTGGCTGGGGCGGCGATGGCGGCGTCAGGTAGCTGTGGAAGAGGACGCCACCACATGTTGGATGATTAAGGTCCTCACACAGGACGAGGCGTCGGATTAGGGGCGCAATCCCGTAGAATTCGGACTCATGTCGAAGGGTGGAGAGGTCGACGTTTTTAAAATCCACCTCCTTCGTTCTAAGAAAGTGCAGGATGCGAGAGAAGAGATCTGGGTCGCGATCGATGAAGATTGCCCCAGTTTCGTCTCTCAGAGAAGATATTCTCCCACTGAGGAGGCTGGTGAAGAAGGAATCCGGCACCCATGTTAGTGTCTGTCGAGATGTAGAAAAGCGTCGTCCACCAACGTTCAAATGAATAATTTCCGACGTCATTTTCACGAGAAAAGACAGCAAGGAGAAACGAGGACAGCCATTTTTCTTTCACTTCGAGGTTATTTTAAAATTCGGATCGGCACCAATTCTTCATGACACAAATTAAACATTTAAATTAAATCAATTTTTATTTTACTTAATTCATATATTTGACATGTTTTTTTTTCATTAAATTTAGTAAACACTGAATTTATTATCGATAGTAATATCTTATTACATGCATAAAATTATTTTTTTAAATAATCCATTGCATGTTTCGGTTTCCGTAACTTAATTTATCATTTTTGTAAAACCCTATTCATATATCTCAGATCCCCGGTATAATATTTCAGTTAGATTTGGCAATATTGAATTTTTCAAAAATATTGTATTCAAGTATGATTGTATAATTTTTATAATCTACCTATTTTATTTTGAAAAGTAAATTAGCAGTTCTAGTTTTGTATTTCAACAATGAATGGTTTGCCAAGTCTTTTTTTTTTTTTTTTTTTTTACGAAACTAAATACACTTTAAAACAGTTTTAGAAAGTTGCTTAGCTTCGTGTATTTAGCAGAAATAAGTAACAAATATTTAAATTAATACGATTTTAGATAAATTTGTAGATTAATACCCTCGGCTATCCCTCACCTGTCCTCAAAATGAGAACTTACTGTTTTTTTTTTTTTTTTTTTTTTTTTTGTCAACTACGTATGAACACTGAAAAACTTGACGAAAAGAAAAAGACAAAAAAAAAAAAACCCAAACAAACAAACAAACAAAAACCCCAATTATTCCAGAATTCAGCCTGGCGTATCGGTTTCATATATAAATTTAATGTAAAATGACCCCCCCCCTCCATTTCCCAACCATTTTAACCTTTTAGGGTAATTAACTACATTTTTACCACTAACCCTAAGTCCGAGTGGAAAAGTTGTAAAACTACTTTTAACCGCCTTAAAAAGTAGACCTCTTTCAGAATGAACATAATTTATCTCCAAATAGCAATGTTATATTGTCGTCACAAGGTATGGTATCTCAATACCCAATAACGACGTTTATAATAACAAATTTAGCATATGGGAGCAAGAAAGGCGGACAGTATTAAGTTAAATATTTATTGAAAGAAACGAAATGTTGGAAAACTAGGTACGGGCAAAGTGAATGCCGACGCTCAAAATGTATAAACATTTTGGAGCTTGTTTTACTGTACACATAGATTCGAAAAAGTTGCCGCAAAACAAATATAGAACAAATAAATGTCATCAAAGGCAAGAAAAGTTACTTTTCTACCCAACTGGATATGTTTTTAGCGTTTATATTTAATGTAACATGTTTATTCAGATCGAAAAACATACAGTGTTTACCGATGTATTGGAAAATTTAAAATGGCAGCCGACTCTCTCTTTGAGGCGGTAAGTTTGAGAAAATGAGTTATAAATAAAAAAAACAGACAAAATATTGTTAGAAACTCGCTCAATATATGTTACCGTGACATAGACTGAGGTAATTGTGAAGAAAGAGAGAGCCTGTTTCCTCCGTTTGACTATAGGTGGCGTTAATACTTAATGTCTGCCCACCCAGTTACGGAAGCACAAAATGTATATAATGGCACCGTTGAAATAAAAACAAATATTTAATTTTAAACATGTTTTTTTTTGTTTGTTTTTTTTGCAAACATATTTAAGTTTTATTTTTTTTCAAACATATTTACATTTTTTTTGTTTTTGTTTTTGCAAACATATTTAAGTTTTATTTTTCCAAACATTTACGTTTTGTTGCTGGTTTATTTTCAAACATTTAAGTTTTTTTTTTGTTTGTTTTTACGTTGTTTTTTTTTGCAGGCATTAGTTTATATATTTTTTTTTTTTTTTGCAGGCATTAGTTTATATTTTTGGAATATTTTTCTTCTAGAAAAGTTTGCTTATGCACTTATTATACCGCGCTATTTTTTGATAGTAGTTTCAAGTAAGATTCAGGTTTTACAATGTCCTTGTTCAAATATATATATATATATATATATATATATATATATATATATATATATATATATATATATATATATATATATATAAATACTCGCGGAAAAGGTAAAATAAGTCCAGAAAAATTAAGAAAAAAGAGGTGGGGGGGGTCCATAAAAAAAAGATAAAAGAAAAAATGTTGATTTTTTTTTATTATAAAAACGTAAAAAATACTCGCGGAAAAACGGTTGTACCCATAAATATGTTTAAAAGAAAAATATAGCAAAAATATTTAATTTATGCTTGCAAAAAAAATAAAATAAAATTAAAACAAAAAAAAACGTAAATGTTTGAAAATAAACTAGCAACAAAACGTAAATGTTTGGAAAACTAAAACTAAAACATGTTTGCAAAAACAAAACAAAAAAACGTAAATATGTTTGAAAAAAAAAATAAAACTTAAATATATTTGCAAAAAAAAAAAAAAAAAAATGTTTAAAATGAAAATATTACAAAAAAAATTTATTTTTATTTCAACGGTGCCATTATATACATTTTGTGCTTCCGTAACTGGGTGGACAGACATTAACGCCACCTATAGTCAAACGGAGGAAGCAGGCTCTCTCTTTCTTCAAGTGGTAATCATGAAGAAAGAGAGAGCCTGTTTCCTCCGTTTGACTATAGGTGGCGTTACTGTCTGTCCACCCAGTTACGGAAGCACAAAATGTATGTAATGGCACTCTGGAAATAAAAATAAATGTTTTTGTTATATTTTAATTTTAAACATGTTTTTTGTTGTTTTTTTTTGCAAACATATTTAAGTTTTATTTTTTTTTTCAAACATATATACGTTTTTTTTGTTTTTTTTTTTGCAAACATGTTTTAGTTTTATTTTTCCAAACATTTACGTTTTGTTGCTTGTTTATTTTCAAACATTTACGTTTTTTTTTGTTTTTACGGTTCTTTTTTTTTTTTTTGCAAGCATAAACTAAATATTTTTGTTATATTTTTCTTTTAAACATATTTGTGGGTACAACCGTTTTTCCGCGAGTATTTTTTACGCTCTTATAATAAAAAAAATCAACGTTTTTTCTTTTATCTTTTTTTATGGACCCCTCCCTTTTTTCTTAATTTTTCTGCACTTATTTGCAACAAAATCCTTGTTATTAAGGTTTGTTGTTGTTGTCGGTGGGTGAACAACCTCTACTACTATGCGAAGGAAAGTGCGAAGACGTTTGAGTTTGCTGCTGCTGCTGTTAGAAAGAGAAAGAGTAATCCATACAAATCATCACATCTACCTTCACCACCACTGCTACTCAGCTGACGCTGAGAGCTCTTATATATTGCGCAAGTGTAATGTGAACCGACATCTTGCTCCCCAAATCCCTACATAGTACCCCAGTAGTTGTTGCCCCTGATAGTAGCCCCCTACACCAAAGTGGCAATGTGCCTTGTTTGGGGTGAAAATGTAATAAAAAAAGAAAAAAAAGAAAAGTGTTTTGACCAATAATTCTTTGCTATAATGAACTGTGTATCGTAGTGGAAGGATGGGTACAAAAAGCATAGTTTCTGACAACTTGATGCGTTGTTAACAATCGATCGAATATCGTAGTCGGCGCCATTGTTGTTTATGAATCGACGCTGTCATATCAGTGGCTGCTCCTGATGTTTGGGTGTCTTCGCTCCTACTGATGCAATCTGTGTTTTGTTCACATGTCGTCATAGGCTTATTTTTCATAATATAACAGCGATGATGATGATGATGATGATGATGATGATTAAAATCATCATCATCATCATCATCATCATCATCATCATCATAACCACCAACGTGCATATTGTGTAATGAAAGGGAAGAAACATTAGTACATATTATATTAGAATGCCCTATGCTAGCTCAACATCAATATAAAAAATGGACACACTACAAAGTTGCTCAGGTCCTACGCTGGAATATATGCAAACAATGAAAAGTGACATGAGCATAAACTAGAAGTAGTACAGAAAAACGACAATGTCAAACCTCTTTGGGACATGCATATACAAACCGATACGCTCCTTGAACATTCCAAACCTGACATAATTTTGCTAAACAAAAACAAGAGCACTTGCTCACTCATTGACATAACCCGCAGAGTGCATGAGAAAGAACATGAAAAAAATTTTTTTAAATATCCAGATCTGAAATGGAAATTAATTAGACTATGGAAATGTAAAGAAATCAAGGTGATTCACGTTGTAATTAAAATGCTTGGGATCATAATGAAAAGCCACCATAAATGGCTTAATCATATTGGCTAGACAATTTCTTTTCCAATTTTACAAAAGGCTTGGCTGTGAGGAACAGTGAAAGTGTTAAGGTACAGTTTGAATATCTAAAGTCAAAGGAATTGACCTGATGTTCAAGAAAAAACTAAAAACATCTTAAAGTTGAGATAACTATGAAGTAATGATAAAATTGGTAAACTGCTCTAAAAGGTTAGAACGGCTCGGAAACATGTTATGTAATTGGGAATACGACGAATTATCTGTTATTTATCTGTCCATCAATCTATCTATCTATCTATCTATCTATCTATCTAATTGGCGAGGTAAACAAGAGATGAGATTTGAAGCTATGTGTTGATAAAAGTTGCTAAAATATATTGAGGTATAAAATGGGCAAGTTGCACCAGAGACGCCAATCTGATAGGTCTTGAACTGTCATCTAAACTTCAGCCTCTGTCCTATCGACGAAATGTTGGATTCCTCTGCCTGTTCTACAAGTACTTCAACAGCGAATGCTCTGACGAACTGCAAGCACTTGTGACCCCTCGATGTAAATACCCCCGACAAACCTGACAAGCAGCAAAATCCCACCCCTTCACTGTAGAGATCCCTAGATGTAAGAGAGCCTTTTACTCCAGTAGTTTCTTCACTAGAACCGCTAGACTTGGGAATTCCCTTCCGGGTCCCTGCTTCCCCAACTGTACTGACATGCAGAAGTTCAAGTGTAACATGAACCGACATCTTGCTGCCCAACTCCCTACACAGTACCCCTGATGCTTATGTAACTGATAGTAGGCCCCTGCAACAAAGTGGCAATGTGCCTTGTTTGGGGTGAAAATGAAAAAAAAAAAAAAAAAAAAACAAAGTTCCTAAACTAGCTGACTGGAAGGACGTGGTTGTCACGTGATCAGGTTAGCTGGACATAGAGTCAGAGTTTGAATTTGGACATAAAAGAAGAGCGGACGGGTTAAGAGTTGTCTCCCACCCTGAAAAGTGAATAAAAACTAATATAAAACAAACCATTGTTTTGGAGTGAAAGTCATTCGTTCAAACAGTTCCAGCTTCCCTCCAAGAACAGATGAAACCCAGGTGGACCACAAGATCAAAGACGCAGTTGAAAACGGTATGTCGAATACATGTATGACACACACACACACACACGCACACACACACACACACACACACACACACACGCATATGAACATTTAGACGATCATGGAAAGAACTCAAATAGGCCACAAATATAACTTGGGTTCAGATAGTGAAGAGTCACTAGATAGAAAATAGTGACACGTACACGCACTCAAACCCACAGCGTAACAAATAAAGGAAAATTTTATGTTAAATTTATATGTAAAACTGACCTCCAACTCTAAATTCTAAAATATATTTTTTCTTTCAAACAAGTTTTTCAGGTTATTCACATATAATCACCTAAAAACAAATCTCAATTTTTTTGGAGAGAGGGGGGGAGGAGTGTGTTAATCTATAATAATACTGATTCAACGGATTAATTTACTTGGCCTTCGGGATAAGATCAAAGTGTAGTATCTGTTCTTCAGATGCTGCACTTCTATTTCTTGTTCTCTTTCGGTAAAGGAGAAATCCTTCACGACTGAGACAATTTTTATTTTTGTACCTTTTCTCCACGTTAAAAAACGACCCTGGTGTCTAACTCTGTCTCGTGGGGAGGCATAGTAAATAGGTACATATTTTCTAATATGAAATTGTCAATATTTAGAGTTAGTATTTGTAATATACGTTATTAAATATCTCGTTTCTTACTAATATCATGGTTGATAATCTTGTTTTGCAAGATTACAAATTTAAAGGATTTCATAAAATCAGAATACATTGTGATGTCCTAGTAGATCTATGTTCAGTTTTCCTTCACTCCGCTGCCAATGAGAAATCAGTGCCAAGCAGCTGTTGCGATAATGCAAATTTCTTTGCAAATACTACCCAAAAGAAGTGGAGAGTACTGGAAATCTGGGGAAACTTGTTGTCACTCAGATTCCAGGAAACACCACAGGCTGTTTTCAAGGAGAGATCCTTAATAACCTGTGTGAAAGCTCCTTGTGAGCCAATACTACTAATAATAACACAGTTATTTTAGAATTTTAAGTGGAGGAATAGGTTTAGCAGTTTACTAAAAATTTATCCCCAGCCCTAAGTTTGCGTCGTAAAGTCTTAAAACTACATGTGATCGCCTAAAAATATCGTCATCGTCCCCCAAATAAAATAAATAAAAAAGAAAGAAAAAAATGTAAAAAATTAAACGCTAAAATAATTCGGAAATGCTGTTTTTTTTTTGTTTTTTTACATTAAAATTATATGCAATATATATATATATATATATATATATATATATATATATATATATATATATATATATATATATATATATATACACAAGTTTATTTTAGGCTGATTCTTTTAAATAGTACAAAAGTTATGATGATACTATTAACTCATATTAAAGTACACCGTATTACATATAGTGGTTGAGGTTAATTTTATATCCACTGATCCCCCACCCTAAATTACAGATTATATATTATTTCAAAATTTATTTGGATTGCTTACCTCCCCTTAATTCTGTTTTAGAGGCTTATTCATTCATTATTCGGCTACTCTTACAATTAATAAAAAATATATAATTTCTATAAAAACAATTGATATTTATTTTAGAAATTGAAAACAGATATATTTATATGCACACATTTTTTTTTTTTTTTTGTATTTTTTCAACTGATAAGTTGGCACTTTTTATTTGGTGTACTAAAGTGAATCTACACCGCTTTCCGGTCAGACATTGACACGCAACCAACTGTGATATTGACACTTATTTTCTTTTGCTTTTTGTATTATTTCGTTGGTCTTTTTATGAAAAGGGAGCAATAATCCCTAATTTTCTTTTTTAAAAACAAAACTAAACAAAAACACCCCAAAACAAAAACAAAAGAACCCTCGACGAAATTAAAAAAGGCAACAGGTTATTGTTCTTCTACTTAATTGGATTGTTGTTGTTGATGTTGTCATTCTTAGTATGTGGTCCTTCTTCGCTCGGGATCCCGTTAAGGACTTCAATTACGATCTTGGGGAACCCGTAGGAGATTTTGAAGGGAAATCATTGTGGTCACTTCATCCGGGCAAGAAAAAGGTTTGTATATGATAATTTTCTACATCTTGTTTCGAGATTTTTTTTTTTTAGATAAACGATGGATTTTTTTTTTGGTCTATCATTCTTATTCTTGGATTTTACATTCACAATGTTTCGGCCGATGTAACCTTCGACCTTCTCCACATTGCACGAATTTGAGAATCTTTACTGAATCTATGAACTGGATAGAATCTCGAACAACCCTTTATTTCATTCAAGGAGGTTCTCGTTTCGTCAGCCATAATCGGGTGTAAAAATTGTATTTTAGAGCTATTCTTGGTTATCGCTTGTAGTAAGACTTGAACCTTCAACCTTCAGAAGACTGTCACTTAGAACTGATTGTTAACCGACGTTATTAACCGTTAGACCATTGCCACTTCTATCCAGTATGGCTGACGTAGAATGAAAACAGTGTACCCGGGTACCCCCCCCCCAAAAAAAAACAAAAATCAGATTTTACTTTTTTTAGAGGATTGCATGTAAACAGGAAAAAAAAAAAAAAACGAAATTAAAAATATTAGAGATTTTAGGGCACTTATATATTTTTGGTACCGCGCTGAAATAATACCGTTATTATTTCGAAAGCCAGTCTTAACATGGGGAGGGTTTTTTGTAACTATTCTGTGCTTCCACCTAAGAATTTAATAATAATAAAAAAGATATCATGAAACTTGAATTTAACCTGAAAAAAACTATTTAAAAATATCGCGGTACACCAAAAATGCATAAGCACCGATTTTAGAATATATAAATTTAACGTAATGAACACCCACTTAGCGTCAGCGATAATTGGAGAGGTCTAACCAATTGTTTTTTCCTTTTGAAAATATGCTGCGTATTTAGAATCAAACCTATTTTCAAAACAAAAATACAGAAAAATCTATAAAAAGCTTTATAATGTAAGCAAAAATGGACCGTCTCGCGTCGCTATCTTGAAAAAACGAAACAAAACAAACAAAAACAATGGCAGATGAGTCTACAATAATTAAAACTTGCAAGATCAGCCTTGTAATGATTTCACATGAATCGCTAAAAATCGTAAATTTTGATTTTCTAAGGAAAAAAACTCTACTTGATAAATTTACGTGATTTTTGCCGTATGGCATCTTCGTTCCGTGACGGGTACGTATCACATCATAAAATTTTTTCTACAATTTAATTAAAAGATACCGTATAAATTGAATTTAACTTGACAATCCTATCTAAAAATAGCAAGGTCCGTATTCTGCATAAGTACCGAACCTTCTAGTAGAACTCGGGCATCTATATGGAATTTCGAATTGAAGCCTTAATCCATGGAGTAAATTGTTCTCGCTCTGTGGTAGACATGAAGATCTAGTAGAGGTTTGAATACGTAATGGTTAACAATCACTTCTAAGGAATAGTCTTCTGACGGTTGAAGGTTCAATCCTTACTACAGGCGATAATCATTTATATGACGTAAATGATGAAATCGCCGTCCTAAACATTTTCTTCAAGAATTGAAATAAAAATGGTAGATATGTGACAAAACACACACACACACAAGTTAACTTTCGGAGAGAAAGTGCCAAACTGTTTGCTCCTCTACGCGATTAAGAGGAGGAATATATAAGAAAAGATGGGAAAATAAAGATTAAAGTTACATTAAAACATGTCAATAAGGTTGAGGGGTAATCTCCAAAAATACCGTTAGGGCTTACAACATGGCCGCCAGAAGAGTCACGTGATCCGGTTGATCCAAAACATGAATCGTGCAAATGGAAAACGCAGCCTTGAAGGCAAACTTTGACAAACAATCACAATTTGTTTGTATTTAATTTTTTGTTGATATAATGTTGTTATAAAAATAGGCAAACTTTGAGAAACAATCTTAGGTTGTTTTTAGTTAAAACAGTGTTTATAAAAAGTATTTTATTCAGAACAAACAAGTGGTCGATATATTTTATTCTCAGTTTTTTTGTTGGGGGTGTCAAAAATTCCGCCTAAAATTCTGATACACCTAGTCGACCACTTGTTTGTTCTGAATAAAATACTTTAGCTCCGACTCCTGTGAAAATTCCTGATGCAGTTTGCCTCTTCATCTCACTCCACGTAGTGCCTGCTTCAGCTTAATCTCTTTAGTTCCGACTCCTGCAACTCGTTCCAGTCGTTCCTGTTCTAGCTCTTTCTTTACAGCTCATTCCTGTAACCATTACTCTAGCTCCTGTTCCTATTGATTCATTTTTTGACCACACTCACACAGACTGGACCTACTTGAGGCATCTTAATACATTTCACTGACATTTACAACAATCTCCGTGCGACATCATCCCATGCAGTTCAGGATCCATTTTCCCCACTCTTGTTGGTCTTTCCCTTTCTGCTGTCCAAGTTCTGGAAATGTCTATTCTGCTGTCCAGATTCCAGTTCCCTCATTCCTGTCAATTTAACCTCTTCTGCTATCCAGGTGTATTACTTCCTGTCCTTGCAACCTTCCTGCTTCCAGAGACATCAGCAAATCACCTTCCCTCAGTTCTTCTACGCTATTTCCTCTGGTATTTCTTGTGCAATAAATACAATCTCTGTTTTACAAAGGTTCTGGATATGACCTTAAAAGACATTCAGTCATGAGGCCCCATTTGGGGGGCTTTAGGGAATATAGAGTTGCTCCTTAGTTACTGTTGTTCTCAGATCCAGTTTGGCTTGGAACAGTAATATCCATTGGGCATCTGATGCTACCAGATCAGGCTATCTAAAGATACTAGCTCCCTGACCTAAAATGCACCAAACGTTGATGTTATTGTTTTTTTCTTTTCCTTTTGCAAAACTTAATCATGTTCTGCAAAGTCAAAAACTAAAACATTTTTTCTTCTACAAAACTATAAACAGCTTAAAGAAAACAACTTTTTTCCAAAATTACTGGATTCAACATTAAATAATGATCCATAAAACCAAACCAAACCAAACACCATGAATAAATATTGGAAGATATAAAGAACTTGAAGCAAAGCATAAAAACTATTTCCAAGATTACTGAATTTGGCATTAAATAATCCAAAAATGGTTGATATGTTATTAAACAAAATTAACTATCAATTTTACAATTGTTCATTAGCATTCAGCCTTTTGTCTTGGCCATTGCTGTATTTTTGTCTGTGTCTACTTACTTGTAAGACTGAACACCCTGATGACTGTAATTGCACCAGTGCTGTCCAGTTATTAGCCAAAAACTTCCCAGATGATCGGACAGTTTGTTGTATTGCCTTCATGTCTACTTCTACATTAGTGAACAAACGGGCACAATGCACAACACTTTCAGTTTGAGACACCTACGGTTATCGCCCTTTATTTCCAGCAGTTGCATGTTTCAACCCATAAGTGGCGCGATATCAACTTCCTCTTCTGTCTGTCTCTCTCTTTCTCTTTTTTCCGTGGCACACAATAGTGACAAATGGCACTCATGCGCTCCGCGTTTGGTTACACATGCAAACCAAGTTGGTGATGAAATGAATTGCTTGCGTATTAATACAATCTTACAGAGGTAAGCTAAACTTTGCAAAATCATGAACAAATGAACGATACAAACACTTAATTAAATCTGTAACCACATTAAACAAAATGCTACTCTCAGTCCACTCATGATCGTAGAGATCAACAAACGCACACGTACACACACACATGGTCTTATACATTTTCTACCAAAAAGTACTGTCTGTATAAAAAAATGTGTTTTTTACTCATTTTAAATAAGGTCTATGGTTGTAAATAAATTAACTCTGTATCAATTGTCATTAATTTATGTTGTCGAACATGTAATGCTTACCTCAACATGGTCATGGCTGATGGAGTGAGGACATGAGGACAATTTAACTTTGTGGATTAAATAATGGATTCAGATCAAAATTTTGTAAAGATTTCTGTGTTCAAGATAAATATTTCCAAGTTTGAAGGTTCGCAATTTAAAAATGACATGCTTGGCGCTCAGAGATTATGGTGGCCAAAACGCTCTTAATATAGCAATGGAGATGAGAATAGTAACCAGAATGAAACGTACAAATTATTTTCCATGTAATAAAATAAAATTATATAATAAAATAAAAAAAAGAGTGTTTTAATTCTATTCAAACTCTTGTACGATTTAAATGCTGTGAAAACTAATTTGTCAAATCTATGTTGACAAACTTTCATTTTAACTTAAATTTTTTTGTTTCATATTTTTGGAAACAAAAATATGACCCATTTAGGTGCTTCTAAAGAATTCGAACCAAACCAAGCAGATTTTTCTAAAATATACCTAAACTAAGGTCAAAAAAATTTTTTTTTGCACCTTTATTCATCCCAAACAAAGTGCATTACCACTGAGATGATAAAGGACTATTGTAGAATAGTTTGTATTGTGTAGAAGAACCCTTATCTGTTATATAAAATACAGTTTTCTGTGTGTTCGTATGTCCAGCTAAAAGTAAAAAACTACAAAATAAATACACACAAAGTTGCCATATTCTTGATCAGTGTTGCCCTGAATAAATAATAACTAAAATTTAGAAAAAAAAATTATCTATTCTCTGCATGTCAACTTGATCAGGTCTCGTCAAGTTTTATGTACTAATTTAAAAAAAAAAATGAAGCTTCCTTAATCAAGGAATTTATTATATAATGGAAAGTTATATGTGTGTGTGTGTGTATGTCTACCTAGAGAAGAATGGGCTTGGTGGAAGAAAAAAATAGAGAGAAAGATAGATACATAAAAAAGCAGTCAAGAGAAAACCGCAAAATGATGAATATTCTCTCTGATGACCCAACATTATATGTACCTATTTATAATGCCTCCCCACGGGACAGAGTTAGACACCAGGATCGTTTTTTAAAGTGGAGAAAAGGTACAAAAATAAAAATTGTCTCAGTCGTGAAGGATTTCTCCTCCACTGAAAGAGAACGAAAAATGGAAGTGCCACATCTGAAGAACAGATACTACACTTTGATCTTGGCCAAAAGGACCCGACATTATATGTAGGTCAGAATGAAATAGTCCCCTAATTCAAACAGCCAATAAAAGCATGATTATATACAAGCCTACAAAGTAAGCGCTATATTCCAAACAACAATATCTTCTGTTGTCCGTTTGCTTCATAGCAAGTTTCTGCTTCTGTTACTCTTCAAGTAACCAATTTCATTCTTTATATTTAAAATGGTATACATCAAGTAATTAACAACAGCTTGAGTGGGTGTGTTCGTATCACGTCAAGGATACATCCTTAGCAATCAATCCGACAGAGGGTGGGCCTTGTGATTTAGTATTGATTCCTGAGTTTCATCAACAAATTAGCGAATTTGCCAAGACATGCAGACAATAAATTGTGAATACATTTTGAAAGCCTGAATTTTTGGCTAATTTATTTTATTTCTGATCTGAACCATTTTCAGATATAGAATCTCGCCCATCTTCTTCTTTTCCGACAAAATCATTTCCTACTATTTCTTTGCCTGCTACTTCTTTGAAAATAAGTAAAGTGGTACTGGGTGATCGATCATAGTCAAGGGCGACCTAAAGGCTCTCTTTTCATTACTTACTACACAGATGTGTAAAGGAGGTCATCACTTTTGCAGGATGATTTGATTTATCTTTGATCTCCACCTCGTTTGACAACCCAATTTGGAGCAAAGTGTAGTATCTAGCTTGATACCACATTCATCTTTTCAAATTTTGAGTCCTTCTAGACTTGTAACGCAGTACACACGTTTACACATGCATTAACATGTAGACACCTAGGAGCTACATGCAAAGGAGACAAATAATAGAAAAGAACTTCGACTCCCGTTTTAGGTTTTAAGAAAAGATCTTTACTTTATTTCTGAAATGAACGCTCTGATCCCTGTCTAGCATCAATTGAAATGAATGGCTCTCGTTTTGGGGAGGCTCCATGTTTTGACAAGCTTCTGGGTTTGACCTTTACTCTTGACCTGAGATGGAACATCTAAGAAGCATCTTATCCTGCCTTGACAGAGTTCAAAATAGACTTTGTAGCTGTGGAGAATCGCTTTTTTTCTTCCCTGCAACCTCTTTCCCACAGAAGAGACGTTGCGAGCCTGTCTCTACTTTATCATTATTTTCATGGCAAGTGCTCATCTGAGCTCTAATCTATGGTATCCCCACCTCTTGCCTGACTTATACGAATAACACTCATCTAGCCAAAACCATTATCAATAATTTCCTCCACTCTTTATTTCTGCCTAAACCTAAACATAGATTCCATCAACAAAGCTTCTTTCGTAGAACTGCATGCCTGTGGAATTGTTCCGTTTTCCTGCTTTCCAACTGACTACAATATGGTCGTCTTCAAGTTCAATGTTAACAAGTTCTTTATGAGTCGTCCTCTTAAGTAATCTAATTTACCAAATTTCCACTACTAACGATTACGACGATATTTTCCCATTGACTACCCTACATTTATTAACACTTATCAAGACCCAGAGGCCACTGGGTCTTGATAAGTGGTGACTCCTTTGTAAAAAAAAAAAACAAAACAATACTTGTCACCTTGTTCAATTAGATTATTTTCTTTGGGGATATGTAAACTGAAATATAATCTGCATTAATCCTGTTTGAAGAGTTGAATTTGATTATTTTAAAGCATTGAATCATTAGTATTATAAACAAAAATATGTGCCCAAAGAGAATATATTTTTGCTAGTATATACAGTGTTTTTTTTTTTTTTTTTTTTTTTTTTGAAGAGGTATCTCTGTCCTCTTGAGCGTGACCATCTGTATGTGCACATGTTCTTTTTATAATCTTTTTTCTTTTTCCTTACCCTGACATCACTATGCACATGCCTCAACACTTGCATACAGCAGTTTTTATTTTTGTTCCAATTTAGAGTGCCCATTTTTAGGGAGTTGGATTTTCCCCACGTTAAAAACTAATCTTGTGTCTTATTCTATCTTTGTGGGGAGACAAGTAAATAGTAGCAACCCAATATTTGCTTGAATCTGTAAATATGATTCTAATTCTATGTTGTGCAGATGCGTTGGTTAATTCCTATTTCAGTCACATAAATTATTATTATTTTTTTTTTACACAGGAATCACCACTTATCAAAGCCCAAGCAGAGACACTCACAACATCTCTTCTGTGGGAAAGAGTTTGCAGGGAAGAGAAAAGATGTGTTTCGGAAGGGTTTTAGCATTACTTCCAAAACAATTTATCTATATAATTATAAAACTCTGTGGACCTTGCTTGCTTGCATTTTGTTTTTGACAATCGGGCGATTCCATCTTTTAAAAAAGGGATAACAGGTGAATTTATATATATATATAATTATTACAGTAATAATTTTTTTTAATAGACACTAGTGTTTCATCCTTTCGGGAATCATCAGTGCAGGGTTACACGATTACTACCAGTTGGGAGATTCGAACGCGGTCACGAAGCCATCTCTGACTATATTAGCGAGGCACAAATCTCAACAGCAAGAAATGTCGTTGAAATTTTAACATTTATTTTTTAAATGTTGTAATAGTGATCTAATGATTATAATATCATGATCCATGCATGTGTGCTAAGGTGATTGACTTTCTATTTCAACTTTAAAGTGCTAAGAACCGAGTTTCTTAAAGGGACTGACATAATTATTACAATAATAATTTTTTTTAATACCTACAGACACTAGTGTTTCATCCTTTTAGGAATTATCAATGCAGGGTGACACGATCATTACATATATATAAATATATGTGCATGGGTGTGACTCAGTGGCTAAGAAGTGAGGGTGGAAATTTGTATGTTTTGGTTCCAATTCTAGCAGATGGCACCCATATATATATATATATATATTAGTTTTGATCTCACTACTATATATTAGATTCAATATAATAATCGATAGAGAATGTCTATAATAATAAATATGTAAACTGTATAAATTTAAATATCATATTTAAGCATATCTTATAACCGGGTGAACTGCTAGTTTTTAATTAAAAATCATGTTTTAATAAAGAAAATAAACACTTAGAAAACTGTAGTAAATAAATGAAAACTTCTGTGGAAAAATAGCCACTATCTTTTATAAACAAGTCAATAAAATAATTAGCTAAGGAAGAACTAGAAAATTATGAATTAAAAGTTATCGCCTTCTCTAGCTAGACTCTTTTGTGATTTGTTCATAAAGATGGCGACTATATGTACAACCAGACAAGTTTTCATTGTGATATTTCAGATGTATGATGGAACTTTATAATTAGATGTTTTATTAAAACATTGAAAGAATACATGAAAATTCTTGGTTTAGTAGATGTAGAACAGTTGAGGTAGCAAGTTCAGTTCACATGGGAAGGCAAAGAAAAGTTGGGTGGAAGCGATAAAGATGAATTTTAGAGAAAGAGGGATGATTATGATTAAAAACCTGGCCAGAGATACATTAGTTTGAAAGTCAATTTCTTCAAGCCGTCCAATACTTGCCTGCATGTAAAAAAGATATTAAACTGAATATGATGGTTTAAGTGGCTAAAACTCATTCCTCTTTAAATAAGTCATGTGACTAAAATAAGATTGTGATGATCCCGAGCAATGTTGAGTTGATAAGGCAAGTTTAGAAATATAATTATTTAATTTTCTCTTTTTCACCCCAAACAATCACTTGCATGTAAGGGGCTACTATTTGGTATCATGTCTAACAGAGAACTGTGGGAAGTTGAGCAGCAAATTGTCTGGTCACATTACTTCTGCAGGTTAGTACAGTCAAGGAAACAGGAAATAGGGACGCAATTCCAAAATCTAGCGGTCTGGAAGAATCTCTTTCCAGCATCTAGTGAAGAGATGGGATTTTGTTGCTTATCAGGTTAGTCGGAAGTAAGTATGTTCAAGTGGGTGTAAGTGGTACAAGTTCATTAGAGTTCATTAGAACACATTCCATTAAAGCACTTGCAAAAAAAACACAGATGCAGCATTGCGGCGATGAGACAGAGGTTGGAGCTTGGTCAATAGTGAAGGTCTTATTAGATTTGAGATTCGTTTTTGGATACTGTAGGTTGAGGAAAATATTTCATGTTAAAATAATAATGTTATGCTAGTATTTAATCAAAAACAACAACTATTCTTAAAAATAAAAACCATGATTATCTGTGACCTTCTGGAAAACCTTTGGGTTTCGTCAAAATACCAATCCTTTGGGCTTGATCAAAATACCAATCCTTTGGGTTTGGTCAAAATACCAATCCTTTAGGTTTGGTCAAAATGCCAATCCTTTAGGTTTGAATGGAAAAATTCTTTGACAGGTTCCAACTTCATCAAAAGACTATTGTGAAGTGGGGAAACATATATATGAAGAAATAAAATGCATAAAAACGATTTTATAGTTCAACAATATAAAATGATTTATATAACAATTTTACAACTGAAGGAATTACAATTACTCTCTGCTATTGGCGTCTGGTCTCAGGAGAAGATAGTCTAGGGAAGATTAAGCATGCTTCAAGTGTTTCTTGGCAAGGGAAATAATTTTAGGGTACAAAAGAGTTTTCTGTCTTTAAATATAGAAATATTAACAGGCCGCTTGTAAAATATGCATAACTATTATATTTTAATCAATGCAAAAACTGAGACGTGTGCATGCAAGTATAATGTTTTATTTAAACAGTTCACTTCTTATAAATAACAAAAAATATATACTCAAGCTGAGATCGAAACCAAAACCTAAAGACAGTGAGTCAAGTACGATAACCATTAGACCAGCTTGATACAATATTTACAAAGTGTTTTCAAACCTACTTATTCTTAACATAAAGAAGCTGTCATGTTTCACGACCATGCATGCGCATTCGTGAAACTGTTCACAAACGGATAAAGATCTGATGACCCCCCCACCAACTTTTCAATTTTCATTCCTTAGCAGCCCTGTTTTTCCGGATGAAAACCGATCAAAAAGTTTTCCACATGTCTGAATACCCTATATACCAAATTTCAAAATTTTGTTGGGTTTATAGGTTGAGAAGTATCCTCATACACACACACACACACACACACACACACACACACACACACACACACACACACACACACACACACATTCTAACTTATATATATATATAAATATATATATATATATATATATATATATAAAGAGAGAGAGAGAGATTTAAAAGTATTAACAGATGACTTTATATCCAGCTAACAGATTCAAATTGGTGACTTTTCATAATGTGTCGCATTGATCAGATTAGGCCATAGTCAGATGGAACAACATATTGACTATATACTGGATATGACAAAACTTCCATACAATACAACATATTGACTATATACTGAATATGACAAAGCTTCCATACAATACAACATATTGACTATATACTGGATATGACAAAACTTCCATACAATACAACATATTGACTATATACTGGATATGACAAAGCTTCCATACAATACAACATATTGACTATATACTGAATATGACAAAACTTCCATACAATACAACATATTGACTATATACTGAATATGACAAAACTTCTGTACAATACAACATATTGACTATATACTGAATATGACAAAACTTCCATACAATACAACATATTGACTATATACTGAATATGACAAAACTTCTGTACAATACAACATATTGACTATATACTGAATATGACAAAGCTTCCATACAATACAACATATTGACTATATACTGAATATGACAAAGCTTCCATACAATACAACATATTGACTATATACTGAATATGACAAAACTTCCATACAATACAACATATTGACTATATACTGAATATGACAAAGCTTCCATACAATACAGCATATTGACTATATACTGAATATGACAAAACTTCCATACAATACAACATATTGACTATATACTGAATATGACAAAACTTCTGTACAATACAACATATTGACTATATACTGAATATGACAAAGCTTCCATACAATACAACATATTGACTATATACTGGATATGACAAACTTCCGTACAATACAACATATTGACTATATACTGGATATGACAAAGCTTCCATACAATACAACATATTGACTATATACTGAATATGACAAACCTTCTGTACAATACAACATATTGACTATATACTGAATATGACAAACTTCCATACAATACAACATATTGACTATATACTGGATATGACAAAACTTCCATACAATACAACATATTGACTATATACTGAATATGACAAACTTCTGTACAATACAACATATTGACTATATACTGGATATGACAAAACTTCCGTACAATACAACATATTGACTATATACTGGATATGACAAACTTCCATACAATACAACATATTGACTATATACTGAATATGACAAAGCTTCCATACAATACAACATATTGACTATATACTGAATATGACAAAACTTCCATACAATACAACAAATTGACTATATACTGGATATGACAAACTTCCATACAATACAACAGATTGACTATATACTGGATATGACAAACTTCCGTACAATACAACATATTGACTATATACTGGATATGACAAAACTTCCAGACAATACAACATATACAGTTATATCTCATAGGATTAGCAAATCTCTCGACGGAGGCAACCTTTCTAGGGCAATTGCTCTTGACATATCTAAGGCCTTTGATAGGGTATGGCATAAAGGTTTACTTCATAAGATCTCTAGCTATGGTATAGCTGGAAATGTCTTCTCAATTATTAAATCATTTCTTTCTGATAGGTTCATAATAGTAGTTGAGGGG
This sequence comes from Euprymna scolopes, assembly GCF_053919585.1. NCBI lineage: Eukaryota > Metazoa > Mollusca > Cephalopoda > Sepiida > Sepiolidae > Euprymna > Euprymna scolopes. The sequence goes on from NC_136513.1 coordinate 10,227,805, forward strand.
CAAAAATCAGAAGCTCACAGTATTAATGCCGGTGTCCCTCAGGGGTCCATCCTGGGCCCAACTCTTTTCCTGATCTACATTAATGATCTTCCAAATCACATCCTTACATCATTTGTAGACATTTCTGCTGACGACACTACCATTTATGGTAGCACATCTAAGACAGTAAACGACCAAGTTCTCTCCAATTCTCTCTCCTCTGATCTTGAGCATGTAGTACAATGGGGAAAGGAGTGGCTGGTTACTTTTAATGCATCTAAAACCAAGCTTCTCTCTTTACATAATCAACATTCTGATCCACATATGGCATCAATTGAAATGAATGGCTCTCGTCTTCAGGAGGCCTCAAGTTTTGTCAAGCTTCTGGGCTTGACCATTACTCCTGATCTTAAATGGAACACGTACATCAAATCTGTTGCCAAGGTTGCTGGAAAAATGGTGGGATCTTTCTATCGATCCAGTAGATATCTCACTGCTGATGCAATTCTCTATCTATATAAGAGCCAGGTACGTCCAAGGATGGAATACTGTTGCCACATCTGGGCAGGAGCTGCTAGAAAGGACTTGTCCTGCCTTGATAGAGTTCAAAATAGACTTCGTAGCCTCGTAGGAGATGTCCTTTTCTCCTCCTTACAACCTCTATCTCACAGAAGAGATGTTGCGAGTTTGTCTCTGATGTATCGTTATTTTCATGGAAAGTGTTCGACTGAGCTTCAATCTATGGTCCCCCCTCGCAAAACTTTCACAAGAAACACTTGTCTAGCTGTAAACACTATCAATAATTCCCCCCACTCTTTATCTGTGCCTAAACCTAAACGTAGATTCCATGAACAAAGCTTTTTTATTAGAACTGCACGCCTGTGGGATTGTCTTCCGTTTTCCTGCTTTCCGGCTGACTACAATATGGTTGTGTTCAAGTCTAACGTAAATAAGTTCTTGATGAGCCGTTCCATATAAGTTATCAAATTTAACAAATTTTCATTACTAATGATTATTATATTGTCCAATTTCTACTGTACACTCTTTAACCCTTATCCTTGAGTGGCCTCTTGGCCTTGATAATGAGTTGATACCTATGAAAAAAAAAAAAAAGAAAAAGTCCAATGTGAACAAGTTCTAATTGAATCGTCCCCCTAAGTAATCCAAGTTTCAAAATTCCCACTGTTTACTGTGCTAAAATCACAATGACTAATGTATACCTATTAACCCTTATCCTCGAGTGGCCTCTGGGCCTTGATAAGTGGTGACACCCTTGTAAAAAAAAAACAAAAAAAACATATTGACTATATACTGGATATGACAAAACTTCTGTACAGTACAACATATTGACTATATACTGAATATGACAAAACTTCTGTACAATACAGCATATTGACTATATACTGGATATGACAAAACTTCCATACAATACAACATATTGACTATATACTGGATATGACACAGCTTCTGTACAATACAGGATATTGACTATATACTGGATATGACAAAACTTCCATACAATACAACATATTGACTATATACTGGATATGACAAAGCTTCCATACAATACAACATATTGACTATATACTGGATATGAAAAAACTTCCATACAATACAACATAGTTACTATATACTGAATATGACAAAACTTCCATGCAATACAACATATTGACTATATACTGGATATGACAAAACTTCTGTAAAATACAACATATTGACTGTATACTGAATATGACAAAACTTCTGTACAATACAACATATTGACTATATACTGGATATGACAAAACTTCCATACAATACAACATATTGACTATATACTGGATATGACAAAACCTCTGTACAATACAGTATATTGACTATATACTGAATATGACAAAACTTCCATACAATACAACATATTGACTATATACTGGATATGACAAAACTTCTGTACAATACAGCATATTGACTATATACTGGATATGACAAAACTTCCATACAATACAACATATTGACTATATACTGGATATGACAAACTTCCATACAATACAACATATTTACTATATACTTAATAGGACAAAACTTTCATACAATACAACATATTGACTATATACTGGATATGACAAAACTTCCATACAATACAACATATTGACTATATACTGAATATGACAAAACTTCCATGCACTACAACATATTTACTATATACTGGATACGACAAAACTTCCATGCAATACAACATATTGACTATATACTGGATATGACAAAACTTCTATACAATACAACATATTGACTATATACTGGATATGACAAAGCTTCCATACAATACAACATATTGACTATATACTGTATATGACAAACTTCCGTACAATACAACATATTGACTATATACTGAATATGACAAAACTTCCGTACAATACAACATATTGACTATATACTGAATATGACAAAACTTCCATGCAATACAACATATTGACTATATACTGGATATGACAAAACTTCCATACAATACAACATATTGACTATATATTGAATATGACAAGGCTTCCATACAATACAACATATTGACTATATACTGGATATGACAAACTTCCGTACAATACAACATATTGACTATATACTGGATATGACAAAACTTCCGTACAATACAACATATTGACTATATACTGGATATGACAAAGCTTCCGTACAATACAACATATTGACTATATACTGGATATGACAAACTTCCGTACAATACAAGATATTGATTATATACTGGATATGACAAAACTTCCGTACAATACAACATATTGACTATATACTGAATTTGACAAAACTTTCATGCAATACAACATATTGACTATATACTGGATATGACAAAACTTCCATACAATACAACATATTGACTATATATTGAATATGACAAAACTTCCATACAATACAACATATTGACTATATACTGGATATGACAAAACTTCCATACAATACAACATATTGACTATATATTGAATATGACAAAACTTCCATACAATACAACATATTGACTATATACTGGATATGACAAAGCTTCCATACAATACAACATATTGACTATATACTGGATATGACAAAACTTCCGTACAATACAACATATTGACTATATACTGGATATGACAAAACTTCCATACAATACAACATATTGACTATATATTGAATATGACAAAACTTCCATACAATACAACATATTGACTATATACTGAATATGACAAAACTTCCATACAATACAACATATTGACTATATACTGGATATGACAAAGCTTCCATACAATACAACATATTGACTATATACTGGATATGACAAACTTCCGTACAATACAACATATTGACTATATACTGGATATGACAAACTTCCGTACAATAGAACATATTGACTATATACTGGATATGACAAAACTTCCGTACAATACAACATATTGACTATATACTGGATATGACAAACTTCCGTACAATACAACATATTGACTATATATTGAATATGACAAAACTTCCATACAATACAACATATTGACTATATACTGGATATGACAAAGCTTCCATTCAATACAACATATTGACTATATATTGAATATGACAAAACTTCCGTACAATACAACATATTGACTATATACTGGATATGACAAAAGTTCCGTACAATACAACATATTTACTATATACTGGATATGACAAACTTCCGTACAATACAACATATTGACTATATATTGAATATGACAAAGCTTCCGTACAATACAACATATTGACTATATACTGAATATGACAAAACTTCCGTACAATACAACATATTGACTATATACTGAATATGACAAAACTTCCGTACAATACAACATATTGACTATATACTGGATATGACAAACTTCCGTACAATACAACATATTGACTATATACTGGATATGACAAAACTTCCGTACAATACAACATATTGACTATATACTGAATATGACAAAACTTCCATGCAATACAACATATTGACTATATACTGAATATGACAAAACTTCCATACAATACAACATATTGACTATATATTGAATATGACAAAGCTTCCATACAATACAACATATTGACTATATACTGGATATGACAAACTTCCGTACAATACAACATATTGACTATATACTGGATATGACAAAACTTCCGTACAATACAACATATTGACTATATACTGGATATTACAAAACTTCCGTACAATACAACATATTGACTATATACTGAATATGACAAACTTCTGTACAATACAACATATTGACTATATACTGGATATGACAAAGCTTCCATACAATACAACATATTGACTATATATTGAATATGACAAGGCTTCCATACAATACAACATATTGACTATATACTGGATATGACAAACTTCCGTACAATACAACATATTGATTATATACTGGATATGACAAAACTTCCGTACAATACAACATATTGACTATATACTGGATATGACAAAACTTCTGTACAATACAGCATATTGACTATATACTGGATATGACAAAACTTCCATACAATACAACATATTGACTATATACTGAATATGACAAACTTCTGTACAATACAACATATTGACTATATACTGGATATGACAAAACTTCCGTACAATACAACATATTGACTATATACTGAATATGACAAACTTCTGTACAATACAACATATTGACTATATACTGGATATGACAAACTTCCATACAATACAAGATATTGATTATATACTGGATATGACAAAACTTCCGTACAATACCACATATTGACTATATACTGAATTTGACAAAACTTTCATGCAATACAACATATTGACTATATACTGGATATGACAAAATTCCATACAATACAACATATTGACTATATATTGAATATGACAAAACTTCCATACAATACAACATATTGACTATATACTGGATATGACAAAACTTCCATACAATACAACATATTGACTATATATTGAATATGACAAAACTTCCATACAATACAACATATTGACTATATACTGGATATGACAAAGCTTCCATACAATACAACATATTGACTATATACTGGATATGACAAAACTTCCGTACAATACAACATATTGACTATATACTGGATATGACAAAACTTCCATACAATACAACATATTGACTATATATTGAATATGATAAAACTTCCATACAATACAACATATTGACTATATACTGAATATGACAAAACTTCCATACAATACAACATATTGACTATATACTGGATATGACAAAGCTTCCATACAATACAACAGATTGACTATATACTGGATATGACAAACTTCCATACAATACAGCAGATTGACTATATACTGGATATGACAAACTTCCGTACAATAGAACATATTGACTATATACTGGATATGACAAAACTTCCGTACAATACAACATATTGACTATATACTGGATATGACAAACTTCCGTACAATACAACATATTGACTATATACTGAATATGACAAAACTTCCATACAATACAACATATTGACTATATACTGGATATGACAAAGCTTCCATTCAATACAACATATTGACTATATATTGAATATGACAAAACTTCCGTACAATACAACATATTGACTATATACTGGATATGACAAAACTTCCGTACAATACAACATATTTACTATATACTGGATATGACAAACTTCCGTACAATACAACATATTGACTATATATTGAATATGACAAAGCTTCCGTACAATACAACATATTGACTATATACTTAATATGACAAAACTTCCATGCAATACAACATATTGACTATATACTGAATATGACAAAACTTCCATACAATACAACATATTGACTATATATTGAATATGACAAAGCTTCCATACAATACAACATATTGACTATATACTGGATATGACAAACTTCCGTACAATACAACATATTGACTATATACTGGATATGACAAAACTTCTGTACAATACAACATATTGACTATATACTGGATATTACAAAACTTCCGTACAATACAACATATTGACTATATACTGAATATGACAAACTTCTGTACAATACAACATATTGACTATATACTGGATATGACAAAACTTCCATACAATACAACATATTGACTATATATTGAATATGACAAGGCTTCCATACAATACAACATATTGACTATATACTGGATATGACAAAACTTCCGTACAATACAACATATTGACTATATACTGGATATGACAAACTTCCGTACAATACAACATATTGATTATATACTGGATATGACAAAACTTCCGTACAATACAACATATTGACTATATACTGGATATGACAAAACTTCTGTACAATACAGCATATTGACTATATACTGGATATGACAAAACTTCCATACAATACAACATATTGACTATATACTGAATATGACAAACTTCTGTACAATACAACATATTGACTACATACTGGATATGACAAAACTTCTGTACAATACAACATATTGACTATATACTGGATATGACAAAACATCTGTACAATACAACATATTGACTATATACTGGATATGACAAAACTTCCGTACAATACAACATATTGACTATATACTGGATATGACAAAACTTCTGTACAATACAACATATTGACTATATACTGGATATGACAAAACATCTGTACAATACAACATATTGACTATATACTGGATATGACAAAACTTCCGTACAATACAACATATTGACTATATACTGGATATGACAAAACTTCTGTACAATACAACATATTGACTATATACTGGATATGACAAAACTTCCGTACAATACAACATATTGACTATATACTGGATATGACAAAACTTCTGTACAATACAACATATTGACTATATACTGGATATGACAAAACTTCTGTACAATACAACATATTGACTATATACTGGATATGACAAAACTTCTGTACAATACAACATATTGACTATATACTGGATATGACAAAACTTCTGTACAATACAACATATTGACTATATACTGAATATGACAAAACTTCTGTACAATACAGCATATTGACTATATACTGGATATGACAAAACTTCTGTACAATACAACATATTGACTATATACTGGATATGACAAAACTTCTGTACAATACAACGGTTTTAATATGGTATTTTTACCCCTGCCCCCTCCATCCCCCAAAGCTCTACTTATTTCTATTGGCATTTTATCTTTACAGACAAGTGGAGACCCTGTATCTGTGTTTGCTTTTGATGTAAAAAATGCCACGAGTACACAGGTAAGACTTTTTTCTTTTTAATAACAATATTCTGATTGGCTGATGCTGACAGGCATGTCTCTATAGGAACGGAGCTTGTCGCTTCATATTTTGCAATGTTTATGTGCATAGCACAAAGCTTTCGAGCAGGCAGCCTGATGCTTTCAGAGTGACGTTGAGGTTGCTGTCTGGGCTAACATGATGCAGAACCCAAAATTACATCACTAAAGAGAACTTTTGATGCATCTGAAAATGTATTTTATGGTCGAGAGAGACAATATGATTCTCTGTATTTTTTAAAAGCAGAGAATTACATTCTTCAGAAAAGAATTCAACAAAATTTATAAGAAAGGATCATCATCATCATATGCACTTTATCATCTTTATTTTCCTTGGTTAGAGGTTTGGCATTCTCTGCCATTCTAAGCTCCAAGCTTGGCTTTGTTGAGGATCAGTTCCATTATTAAAATATGATACTATCGACCCCCTTCCCCAGTGTTTAGAATTTTTTAAAAAGAGAAAAAACTATAACAAAGTAGAGGAAATAAGTTTATCAGCAGAACAAAGTTTATAGGGAGTGATTTAAATAGAAATATAATAGAAAAGAAGTTATTCACCAAGAAACACAAAGAAAGCTGAAACAGGATTGTTAATCAAGATGTGGCAGTGATTGGGACAAAAGACTGGACAATAAAGGTCAATATATTTAGAGACAGATAGGGGTTTGGCATTTTCTGTCAGCCTGCAATCCTAGGTTCCAAGCTTAGTTTTCTTGAGGATCAGTTCAATTGTTGAAGCTCCATGTTGATGTGTGATACTATCGATGCATCCCCAAAGTGTTTGGAATTACAATAAAAAGAAAGGAAAAAAGTTTATCAGGAAAATAAAGACTGCAGACTGCATTGGATTAGTGACAGTTAATTACAGTTTGGAGTTAAGTATAGTGAATACAATCAAATGCAAGTTGTGGTTCAGAGTAGATCGAGATGAGTTGACATGAACTGACGAACGTGGCCTTGACAGAGAACATAGTGGACCTTAGCATTTAGAAGGTTGTTTCCTATAATGGTGTCCCACACGCACCCAGAACCTAACCGATATATACAGAATGTGTTAGTCTTTTATTTCTCTTAAGTTTGTATTTTAAGTTATTTTTTTTTTTTTATTCTGGTGAGTCACTGCACAACTGTTGGCAGCCGCCAATATGAAAGACAACAAAACAGGCCAGAAGAGAAGATGAAAGAGAAGAATATCACGTGGGGTCAGCAATTGTTATCGAGTGGGGGAGTATGTGATCGCACACCAATGATTTGACCTTATAACTCTATAAGACCAAATGAGAGAGAAAAAAAATTAACTGAAAAGTGTTCATAAGTGGCTTGCATCCAAATTTTCTTGACTCTTTCCACTTTCTTCCAGTTTTTCATCTCAAGATCTCTGCATGTTTGTTATCAAAGAATTTCTCCTTTCAATGTAGCCAAGCTAACATAGCTGAATGACCATTGTAACAGATAAAAAAAATAGCGCTGAAAGTAGCATTGGCCAACTATCATCATACATATATTTTTATTTAGCGTAATTCTTCTTCATCAGTGGTTTTAACTTTTTATTTTGTCCGAGGTACTTTTTTTTTGTACATGGGGGGGGGTCACCACTTATCAAGGCCCAGAGGCCACTCAGGGATAAGGGTTATTGCATGTACAGTAATAAATGAGATAGTATTGTAATAATCATTAGTATTGGAAATTTGATAGAGTGTCTAACTTAAGGGGGCAGTTTGTCAGGAATTTGTTTATGTTGGATTTGAAGATATCCAAGTTGTAGTCAGGTGGGAAACAGGCGAACGGAAGAGAGTTCCACAATTGTGCACTTCTGAGAAAGAAGCTCTGCTCATGGAATCTACGTTTGGATTTAGGCACAGATAAAGAGTGGGGAAAATTATTGACAGTAGTTTCAGCCAGACGGGTGTTTCTCGTGAAAGATTGGCGAGGGGAGATGAGAGATTAGAGCTCAGACGAGCACTTGCCATGGAAATAACGACAAAACAAAGACAGGCTCGCAAGATCTCTTCTGTGAGAGAGAGGCTGCAGGGAAGAGAAAAGGGCATCCCCACCAAACCACAAAGTCTATTTTGTACTCTGTCAAGGCAGGATAGGCTGTTTTTAGCAGCTCCTGCCCAGATGTGGCAGCAGTACTCCATTCTTGGACGTACTTGGCTTTTATACAGATAGAGAATTGCATCAGTAGTGAGATATCTTCTGGAGCGGTAGAAGGATCCCACCATTTTCCCAGCGTCCCTGGCAACAGATTTGATGTACGTGTTCCATTTCAGATTTTCCCCAGGAAAGGCAACTGATCTATAAAAATTTTGCCTCACTTAATTGTAAATGTCTTCTAAAGCAAATTCAAATAACTGCAAAAACAAGAATTAATCTTAGTGAACGTGTTGTGCATGGAATGACTTATATTAGACGTCATATGAGTCGGACGATTATGAAACTATTAAATCAGTCAAATCTAAATTTGTGCAGCTTGAATGTTGGAAACTTACGACGAAGGTCAGCAGAGATTGTTGAATTTCTTGGGAGAAGATGTATTGAAGGATGCCATGTTCAAGAAACCTGATTGAGAGGTAAATCTGTGAGTTGAGGTAGCAGGTCAGTTGGAAGGAAGATCTGGGAGGAAATGATAAGGAAGGATTGCAGAGAAAGAGCAATAAATAATGACCTGGTCAGAGATAGGCTAGTTTGGAAACTAATTTTTAAAAGCAATTGAACCCATGCCAGCATGATGATGATAATGTATTTAGATTGAATATGATGATGATGATGATGTATTCCCGTGTGTGTGTGTATTCTGTACATATATACACGTCTATGTAACGAGTGTCTTATTGAATGTGCATCTTTTCTTCATACATGTATTTATGTGTGGTCGTCTAGTTTTCAAAATGTTATCCTTTGCCAGACAAAGGACACATACCTTTAACAAAAGGGAAAAATACCAATCTATGTGGTTACAACATTTGACCAATTAGGGAGCATAGTTGGCCCGTCTTTGATCTTGTTGAACGGAAAGCTGCAACAAAAATTCTACCATGAACAGCAAGCCTCGGGTTTCTTTTCAGCAACCTTTATTCTAGAATGTTGTTCCTATCTTGGAAAGGTTGAATGCTGATACAGTCCTGTCTGCATCTTAATTATCGATTTTGCCCCTGCTGGATGCCATCTTGTCTGTCAATCATCTCTCTCAGCCGCCTGTTACAGACTCCAACTAACTTTCCAAGGTGTCTCTAAACTCTATGTCATGTATCTACGTAACCAAGGATCCTTGCCTGGTCTTTTGTCACGTATCTTTGTTCATTAAAACTAAACATTCCAATCCTATATTATTATTAAACATCCTTCTAAACATTTTATTGTTTTATATATTTCTGGCTTAATTATTTCTACATTAAATTGCAGTGCTATTTCAAAACATTCTTCTGCAATCAAAACGCTTTGTTATTTCCATAACATTGTCACCGGTTCAAATATCAGTCACTCACCTTTCTACTTGGGACATCTGACGTTTCCCAGGCCATAATATGATATTTAAACTGAATCCAATGATGATGATGTATTTAAATTGAATGATGTAATTAAATTGAATATAATAATGTACTTAAACTAAATATGATGATTATGATGATGATGATGTAGTCTGTTAAATATCTGCTCGCTTTATAGTGTTATAAATGGAAAGACAAGCATACAAAAGAATGACAAACTAATCCAAATAAGAATACATTTAGTTTTATTGTCAACGCGTACCTTGAAATAATAACCAAAATAAAAGATTAAATATGATATGTCTTTTCTCTTTGTTTGGCCTTGTAGGTCAAGGTTAGTAGTAATTCTGTGTTCCATAGAAGTGAGGTCAACAATTTAGTGTTTCTTTTTCTATCACCATGTGAATTTCTGTGTTTGCAAATTTGTAGTAATTTCTTTTTACATGCCTGTCGACTGTTGGTTTGTGAGCATTTTTAGTCACGTGCTTACTTTGTGGCATGTTTGAAAATCTGTAAGACTAAAAGCTGGATGCTGAGGCATTTGGTTTTTATATGAAAAATTAGCTCCCCAGTATTGAATGCAAAATATTTAAACAGCTTTTTTTTTTTATATATATTGCAGAGGTGTATATTTTCTATGTTTCTGATTGTCTGAAAATAAATTTTTATCAAGATTCTTATTGAATCAAGGTTTTATATTTTTTTCCAAATATTTGTTTCTGTTGCTTATTAAACAACGGTTCTATAGGATGAAAGAATTTAACTTATGAAAATAAGCTTGTATCTTTGTTTTTTATCCTCTACTCTATTTTGAATTATCTGAGTTCTGGTTAGATTGAAATGAAGAGAGCGTGGATTCTGATGGCTGATCTGTCTTAGGTATGGAGAAAAGAGAGGCAGATTCTAATTTTTTCTTCTTTTTTAAAAATATGCTCACTGACTCTGTCACTTGACTTTTAAATTCATTTATTATTATGTTGTTGTGTCTCTGACCTGATGTTTGTATCCTGTATCAATCTTGTATTGCTTTCTTCTTTGTATTCTAACCAATCTTGCACAGTGCAGCAGCAGCTTTTAGTGTTTTATTTTATACATTAAATATTAAGTATTTGCAAAATAAATAGCCGATGGTAAAATATGTATAAACATTTAGTCACCCTCCCTTAACTTAAAAATTCACCAAAAATCAGGAAATTAACCAATTGTAATGAAATTTTCAGTATTTATCAAATAATGATCACTGAATATAAGGAACCCATTATTTTTTTTTTTTAATCTTGGTGAAAATGTATCATTTGGATTAAACAAAAAAACACTTTTACTAAAGTTATGGTTTTCAGTAGTAAAAAAAAAAAAAAATGAATCGATTTATTTTTGCTTTTTTATAAAAATAAAACACTGAAAATTGTAACAATTACAAAAAAATTATTTTTTTCAAGAACATTATGAAAAACCCCCTAAAGTCCGTATTAAGGAAATCAATATAACTAAAAGAAAAATTAATTTTTAGAATTAACGATATTACCATTGAATTAAGCATTGTTTAGTTAATATTTTCACATAAAGAAGTTATAATTGCAAAAAGTATTTCTCTTTTTTTTTTTTAGAGGTCTACAGTTTTAGTGTAATTTTTATATGTAGGATTCTAATATTTTCATTGCATGGATGATCGTGTAATATAAAAACATAATTTTTATATAATCTTAAAAAATAAAATAAAATTGAAAACATTTAAAAGCAGGAACTCAGAAAAATAATGTATGGATGCACGACTTTAAAGAAAAGCAGGAAACCAGTCGGTTTTGTCTCTCCCCCTCTCTCCCTCCAACCACCTGAAATCATTTTCAGGTACACCTGTAGAAGGTTTTATGTGCTTCCTTACTTTTTTGAATTTTGCCATGTTTTATTTGGCATTAATAAACAAACCTCGTTGCTACAGTGGGAATATTTTTGGATAATTGTTACCTTTTTTTAGCAAAAGTTAAGTCCATTTATTTTATTAATTCATTATCTTAGGACTTTAAATTAATAATTTACTTGGAAATAATTCCAGAAAATTTTAATAATTTACTTGGAAATAATTCCAGAAAATTTTAATAATTTACTTGGAAATAATTCCAGAAAAATTTAAACACAATCTATTTCATAATGCATTTTTTACGTGAAATGTAGGGTTTTTCAGATTTGCGATAAAATTTTTCCATGCATTTTTTATTTCATACACTTTTTTTTGAGAGAGAGATTAACTTAGGCTATAGTCTTTCATACACAATTAAGAAGTAATCAAAAATTTAAAAGAATATTATGATCAGCCGACATTCAAAACCATGCCTCTTACCAAGTCAGCCATTAAAATGTATGTATCTAAATAATATGTATTCAGGTAAGATGTTCTTGTTCAGGCAAAATTTTATCAAATAACATTGTTTTTGGTTGAATTCTTTTCAATTTTCTGTATAGTCCATTTAGTATTTCAATCAAATTGTATATACGTTTCATTGATTTCTTATTTTATTTTTTCTTTATTTCATTTTTGTGAATATTTTGATTTGATTCATCAATTCATCATCAGATCAAATAACATTTATCAAAATGTATTTTCAGCCATTTCATCAATATCTTTCATTGTGCATAAAGTGTGAATTTTATTTTTCAAAGTATTAAATGTGGTTGTGTTGTAGAGGACTGTATAATATAGGGGAATGTGAATCGTGTATATATTTATGAGTTTCTATTATCGTCTACTGTATGATTGATTGTATATGGGTGGATATACGTATGTATATATGTGTGACCACTTATCTAAAGTTTGTTGTGTGTGTATATACATTATAATACAGTTCATGACGCAACTAATAGTATACATAAATACCTTTACAACACAAAGGACGAATAACACTTATTTGGGGTTTCAACATCTGGCCAATCGGGAACATATCTGGTCCATATTTAGTCTTATCTTGAGGGAATAGTTACAATGGAAATTCTTTCCAAGAACGACAGAGCCTCAGATTTTGTTTTTGGCGACTTTCTATTCTAGAGTGTTTTTTTCCCTTTTGAAAAGTTGCAATGCTGGTCCTAGATTCCTACATTTGATAGGCGTTGGACCCCTTAGTCCCCCGAGTGCTTTGAGCCATCAAGACTGGTCGGCTCCTCAACTCTAACTCCTTCAAGCTCTGAACACTAACTTCCACGTATCTCAAATAGACCGTCTCCCTCTTTAAATTATGTCATTAGTATATGTCACTGAGATAATCACCTGATGTTTTTACATGCCATTATTCCAAAGTTTTCAACTGAATTGTTATAACATTTTTCAGTTCACATTTCTGGTAACTATTAAATGTAAATAAATATCGAAATATTCTGATTATTTTAAAACATATTTTAGTTTGAATTATCATAATCGTCGACTAGCACCCCTTTGGTATTGCCCAGTCAATATCTAACAATGTGTTCAGTGTGTATTTTCTTAAAAGTCAAAGCAAAAACAAAAAAAAAAACAGAATTCGAAGTATCTGCAGAGAAGCAGTCCTTTTGTTATATTGCGAGCAGTTGTAGGGAATGTATGTATAAATCTGCTTGCTATGTTTTTTGTGCATACGAATGTATATGTTCTTATCTGTTGGTTTTTCTGTACCTTAGTGATACATGCTTGTTGAAATGTTTACCATGTTCAATAACAAAATACAATTTCTCTGTGTTTACAAAACAAGTTTATTATGACAACCAGGCATTACTTGTGGAGATAGAGAGATGTGAGTGGGTTTGGCGTAGCAGTTGGTGACAGAATGCAATCACACATGCATCTGGTCTGTGTTGATTCATCTCTCCTTTCTGATCGGTTGACCCGAAACAATCCGTTTTTATTGTCTTCCATGAATTGGAAATTTCCATTGTCCTTTTGTTTAGGATTGACGTCACACACCAATCAATTTATGAGGCGTATTTACATCATTGTTTCGTTTGCTATTCATTTGGAAAACTGGTGTATTCCAGGATCGTCTGATTGCAAAACCCTGACACTACTCGGCCATAATCCAACACTCTGTTTTATAAATTGGAAGTTCTTGGAATGAAACTCTGCTCATGGATATTCTGTTTGATATTAGGCACATGGAAGAAGAAAGTAAAGTTCTTTGCAGTTGTAGTAGAAAGATGGGTTCCTACTGTGAATGTATTACAAGGAAGAACTAGAGATTTGGAGCTCAGTCGAGCATCTTTCAGGGAAATAATGTTGGAATAAAGAAAGACTAGCAACGTCTTTTCTGTAAGAATTGGACTATGAAAACAGAGATTCTGCTCCAGAAGATGTTGAAATCAATTTTGTACTCTATTTCAATATGAAGGCACGCTCTTCAAATACAAAGAAAGTGACCGTATATACAGATCTGTAGCCTCCAGAGCCATGCCTGGATGGCAAACATATAGGTGTGGACAGTTTGAAACCTGACGGACAACATTTAAACCAAATACAGAAATTATATCTGGCCATTGTGTCTACAGTCTCTGAAGTTGGGCAAGGAATTAGATCCAAATTATCATTGCTGAAAGTTGATTAAGCCCACTTCCGGCAAAAACAAATTCAGGTATAAGTAAGAAAGAAAGAAAGAGTACCCCTGATGTTTTTATCTACTAACTAGCATTGGTGCCCGGCGTTGCCCGGGTGTTTGGAAGTGTGTGTTGAGCAAAAAAAAAAAAAAAAAAAAAAAAAAGTGGTAGTAGGAAGGCAGGCTTGAACCCGTACCGCGAAGGGAGAAAAGAACGGAACAAAAAAATGAAAAAAATGGGACGTCTTTGCTGTTACGATCACCGCCAAACCAGAAGTGACGTAGGTTTAAATTAAGGCTAGACAATCGAAAAGAGGGGATGACTTTCGAAAATATCGGTGAAAAAAAGCGACCCCACCCTGTAGAAAAGTGTGCAGTTCAAGGGTGAAGGAATGAATGATTTTAGCCAATTTTTCGGTATTTGTCGTCTGACGTGTCGAGTTTCAAAACGATACTGATCTTGTAAAAATCCGTCGCCTCTGTCGAAAGTTTTGGGCAAACATACATACATACATTTATATATTGGTACCTCAAATCTTCGACTCAAACCGATTAAAAAGCTTGTCCTATCTCTGAATACCCTTTATGTAAAATTTCAAATGTTTAGACCAGAAATTGGCTGAGTAATTTGGTAGAGACTGCAGAGGTAAAATTTTTTTTAACTTTGACCCCTATTATAACCCCTTAACATTTATTGTTTTGGGCTCAAATCAAATTAAGTTAGATCCATGTCCAAAGAATCTATATAAAAAATATAATTGTTTAGACCCAAAATTGTTGGAGGAATTTGGTAGAGTTCTCAAAGGTCAAATCGTTTAACTTTGACCTCTTAACAGCCAAATTTCTGGCCGAAAACGGATTACAAAGATTTTCCCAAATCTCCATACCCTGTATAACTAATTTCGAGTCTGTAGACTTAAAATTGACAGAGTTATTGTGTCAGGAAATGTACACAGACAGACAGACAGACAGACAGACACACACACACACACACACACACACACACACACACACACACACACACACACACACACACTTTCACTTTTATAGATATATAGATTATGTATCCCTGTTTTTTCTAAAATCAAAACCCCTGTTTTAAAAAAAACAGTTATTATCTATTATATAATGGACAGTTGTGTGTACATGTGTATGTAGCTAAAAGTCAGATACTACACAAGATACATCAATAAAGCTGCTATATTCTTTTTCTGCATTGCCTCAAACAAAATATCGATAGATTTTTTTTTTCTTTCTTTTTTTGTAACATTCATTCTTTTGGGAATCAACAGGGACAAGTTTATTCCAGCAGGAACGGCGACATTAAAAGTGAATTTTATTTTATTTTTTCCTTCTCCTAACTTGGTTCATGAATAAAAGAGGAAATCATTAGAGAGATATGCATCGATAAAGGAGGATGAATGGATAACTATTGTCATAATAATAAACAATAATACATGATATTTAGGACAGTAGAAAGTGGACGTTGGGTTTACTTTTGATAGCCTTGTAATTCTTGCTTGCCTTATTTTATCTTTTAGTCCTCACATTTCGTGAGCAATGTTTCTAACAAAGGGGGAAGAATTGCTGTTTTTTTGGTTGGAATATATCCATCTAACACTTATCATTGTCTAGTTTGTGACTGTGAAGTGGTATTTTTTTCTTTTTAGCTCCTTACATCAAGTGGCTTTATGTCTTATCCCCCCAACATAAATTAGCTGAACACTTTATTGCAGTTTCATGGTATTGAGAGAGAGAGAGAGAGAGAGAGAGAGAGAGATTCAAAATAAAGATGTTACACACATTTTTTAACTCTTCTGTTTTGTTGTTTATGCATCTTGAATCTTTATTGAGATTAAATTTGAAAAAAAAAAAAACAGAAAAAGAAAAAAAAATCGTAAGTTAACTGTAAGCAAGCATAAATAAAACATAAATGCAATTGTCATTCAATGTATTTTGTATTTTTAAAGTTCATGTGATTAAATAGAAACTTACTCATAAATATTGATAAAGTATGAGACAATCTGACGTGTCAATGTTCTTCTTGCGACAGCATAGCTTTGATAATTACGCATTGAATTATCTCTATATACAGTTAGGTATGATGAGAATAATGGAAATAGTAATTTGATGAAAGAGAGATAAATTAAAAAGAAAACAAACCAAGTCGCACGTCCATCAACGTTTTGTCTTTATTGTAAGACTTCTTCTGGATGAATGAATTGAAGAAAATAAAATACCAGTACAACATTTGAAAATGTATTAGTTGTAATGAAAAATATGAATTTGTTCTATTTCAGAACAAAAATGTTGTTGGAAATTTTAAAAAAAAGTTAAAGAGAGTAAGTTTTTTTTTTTTTAACGTCATATAGCTGTTAATATATTTAAAAAGATATGATGTAATTTTTATTTTTGGAATAAATGTGGCCATTATAATTCAAATATGGATGTGTCACTGAAATGAAAAGAGTGTATTTTTGTTATATAATTCATTGACTGATTATATGTAATAATTATTATCGGTAGTGTTTTCTATGGTGGCAGAAAATTAACGTGTGTCTGAAATTAAATTATGTTCTTTTAATAGAAGTTTACTTATTAATGGCGATACATTATAAAAACCTGCATGTTGTTTGTTGTATGTGCTGATTGATGACGTCTGTTTCTGAACTGATGCAGATTATGCAGACGATATTTCTTTGTTTGCGAATAACACTGCTGATCCGCAAACACTGTTATGCAAGCTAGAAAAGTCTGCAGATGACATTGGTCTCCACATTAATGCAGATAAGACAAAGTTTATAACTTTCAATGTGGAAGGAGAGATCAGGGTTCTGGTTGGAACAACATTGAAAAAAGTCGCTGAGTTTACGTATCTGGGTAGCAACATCGTTTCCACAGAGAGAGATATCGAAATTCGAATCTCAAAAGCATGGTCCACATTCGATGGGCTACGTTCAGTATGTCTTCAAGGCTAATTGACAAACAAATATAAAAAGGCAGTTCTTCAGGGTATTGGTTGAGTCTGTTCTTGTTTACGGTTCTACAGCCTGGACACTTACCAAAAGATTGGAAAGAAAACTAAACTGCACATACACCCGTGTGCTAAGAACAGTATTAAATATATTTTGGCAAAATCATTCCACGAAGCAGCAACTTTATGGCAACCTACCTGCCATATCTAATACCACCAGGAAGAGACTCCTACGATTTGCCGGTCACTGTCTAAGGAGCAAGCATGATTGGTGAGTGATGTATTACTATGGACTCCATGACATGGACGTGCAAGCAAAGGACGACCTAGATCCACGTACATCCAGCAAATGGCACATGATGCCAACTGTGAACCTGAAGATCTGAGGCAGCTGATGGAAGACAGGAAACTTTGGAGAGGAAGAGTCACATTGGTCCGGGCAAGGAGCTCGTCCTGATGATGATGCATGTTGTTTAATTGTGCTTGAATTTGCGATAAGTGCTGATTCAAGAAATCTCAGTCATGGTTTATTTGAAATAAATTTGACAATTTTTGCTTGTTTGAAATCAAAAGTATGATTATGATGCAATGAATGAGAGCGTAATGCATTCAGAGAATTGCTATTTCTTATATCTCTTTTATGTTCATTGGGCTTTTTCTCTCATCTCTGTTGGGTTTCACCAACGTATATATGATAGCAATTTTGGCACAGAACAGTGTATGCTTTCATTGGAATGCACACACACGCACACACACACAGACACGCATATATATATACATACAAGAATATACACATGCATGAATAACCATCTTTATGTATAGGTACACAAACAAACACAAGTATATGTAAATACAAATATATATCAGTGTGACCAAGGGGGGGAGGACTATATAAAAAAAGAAAGATCTCGTGAGAGATGAGATAACAATCAAGATCTCGTGAGAGATGTGAATAATGTCTATGATCATGTGCAAGGTGTAAAGGATGCCTGAGAAGAAGATCACGTGGGTGATGTCACGGCTGCCACAGCAAAGAAATAAATGTTCTTTCTAAAAGGAACAAGCAAGTCTTGGTCTCTTTTGTGACTGAAACTGCACACAATGTGCGTTTGTCAGCAGACAATATTACAGTGGGGTAGAATAGTTTCTACACAGTTCAAGTCAGGAAAGCAGACAGACAAGACGTGTGTGATAATGTAGAACTTTTCCTTTAGACTCTGTCCACTCCTCTATTATTTTACGGCTAGGTAAGAAAATTAAGTAAGAAGCAATTAATTTTACCTTCTCTTTTAGTCTATTTTTTATATTTTTATAGTTATTAAAATATTTTAGCTCCATAAAAAAATAGTTGACCTCGCCTCCCATACAGAATATATGGCTTTCGAATCGTAAGCTGCTTTAACCATTTCTGGAATAGGAAAGTAAATATATGTAGATGTTCGTACAACCAACTTAAAAAGGATTTTGTTTAAGAAAATTCCAAAACAAAATTGGAAAATCTTATGGATTGTGAAAATAAAAAGTTTTGTGATCAAACAATATTTTTTGCAGGAATTTATTCCTATTTGAGTCGGGTAAATTCTTTCAAATTGAGAACAAATGGAGTCAAAAGTTTTGTTTTTTGTTTCTCTCACGAGGAAACAAATAAGTTTTCATTATCAAACAATATAAGCATTGTCTGGTCTTAAATATGCTATCTCCATTTATCAAGATTTCGTATGTATTATTATAAAGTCAATTCTCTATCGATTATTTCATATCATATTGTATCCAATGTCTAGTAGTGATTAAAAAAAAAAAAAAAAATTAGGACTTGGGTGCCATCAGCTAGAATCAAAACCAAAACCGATAGCAAAACTGCAGCATTAAAAGCTAATGACGTTACCACTGGACCATTGTCACTTTGATATGAAATCATCAAAAATAAACTAACATAAATGTACAAAATGTATAACAATTTTTGCATGCATATAAGATTAGTTTTAGTTAATTCACGCTTGGCAAGTTATGATTTCTTTCAATTTTTACTCTTTTTTTGACTCCTTAAAACGTATTTTAAACAGCTGCGTGCATGCAATGGCCCTGTTGTTTGAACAGCATCGATGACCATGGCTCTCCAAATTGTAAAACCATGGTAATCTCGGGAAGACAAGTAAAGACAGAAATTAGGATTTACTTTGAATTTGATCCATAGCGGTCAAACAGAAATTAGGTTTAACTTTGAATTTGATCCATAGTGATCAGAGATCAATTAATATTAATTTGGAATTTGATTCATAGCGATCAGACAGAAATTAGGATTAATTTGGAATTAAATCCATAGTGATGAGAGACCAATTAATATAAACTTGTAATTTGATCAATAGTTATCAGGCAGAAATTAATTTTAACTTAGAATTTGATCCCTAATGATCAGAAACCAATTAATATTAAATTGGAATTTCATTCATATTCATCAGACACTAGTTTTCCAAATTTAACCTGTGAAAACCCCAAATTCTTTCTTCACACGTATATATGACTATTCATTCTAAAGACTTTTCAAGTGATTAGCGGTGCACTGTGTGAAACATCACAGACTATCCCCAAATTCTCTCATCACTTCTGGTAAAAAGATCGATGGAGATGATATTTAAGATGTGGGCTAACTATATTTGGATTACAAGCTATTGAGATTGTCTAGAAGTTTTGTTACTTGGGTGATACAATTAGAGCACAGGAAGGAGCAGGTGCTAGTGTGATTGCAAGTGTTAACAATGGATGGAGTTAGTTCGGGGAACTGTTGCCATTACCACTCTCAGCTAAGGAATGAGTCTATCACACATAATGATGTATGGTAGTGAACCCTGACCATTGAGGATTGAGGAAATGCGTTGCATGGAGAGAAATGATATGAAATGAGTCTTAAAAATAAGCCTTGATCTAAAGAAGGATTAAATCTCAATTGTTTTAATTTTATTATTTTGTTTTTCATGGGGATGGGGAATCTCATAGGATGCTAGACAAGTAACCACAATTTCAGTTACTCTGAGATTTTTTTAAAGATTCTAACCATTTTTTTTTTTTTTTTTAGTGCAATTGTTTGTATTTCTTTTGCACTTGGTTCACCAGGTATATTCAACAGGTAGTTTTTGAAATTCTTTTTCATGAGTATGGTTGCTCTTATAATTACTGGAATTGTAAGAGATTTTCCTAATATCCCAGTTTATTTTGATGTCATACCCAAGACTTTGATATTTCATTATTTTTTTCCCTCTCGCTCTGTTCAACCATTCAAGACATTAACTTCTAATAAGGTTTTTTCTTTATCCCTGCCGCGTATCACTATGTCCGGCTCAATAGCTCCATTTTCAAGGTACGCAGCTGTATGAATTGTATAGTTATAGTGGATGGTGTATGACTTATTTCCAACTGTTCTTTCTGGTAAACATGTTCCCAGGACTTGACGCTACATTTGATATTCAATTTTTTCACAGATTGTCCAGTGGAGATATTTGCATACTTTATTGTGTCTCATCGTATAGTAGTGTGCCAGTTGGCACAGTTTAATATTCAAATTTAAAATCGTTAAATACAATTTAGGCGCGCAGTGCAATTGATTGTTTCGGGGCGTTAAAAAAATTAAAAATGACACCCACGCAAATTCCGGCGTGACCTTTATATACCAAAGGTGCGAACCTAGTTGAAAGCACCCCATGTGATGTCTTCCATCCAATGGAATTCCTCCTAGGACACATTTTAAAACTGATTTTATAGAGCTCGTTTGGAGCCGATCAAATCAAATATAAACATGCACAAACACAAAATCTATCTCTTTAGTCTCTTAGCCTTTCGAGCATTCTTTTGTCTCTTTAAACTCTTCCGACTCATTCAACGCTTTCTCATATGGACTTACCACGCGTGCAAACATCAATTATTTCATTTCCACTGCTCCACGCATTAATACTCTCTTTTAACAGACGAACATTAATATTGTCTCTGTTACATATTTGAACATTCAAAGAACACAAAAAAGAGACTCTCCATCTTTCATATGAACTCAAAAAAAAAGAACTCTGAAATATTGAGAACTATGTTTTAACTTGTTATTGTTTGTTATTTCTATTCCAGAAATAAACCTCCGTTTGTGTTGCACATAGGATTTCTTATTTTTATTTTTATTATTTGTGGAGGAAGTCAGTTCCCAAAAAAAGGCCAGGCGACCCCCACAGTAGCCATCCCCTATCAGAATCTTAAGGTTGGATATCAGGTGGCTCACATGCTCTACTTCTGTGTGGCAGAACCTGCACTTGTTGCCATTACTGAGACCACTCATCTCTCTTTTTTTAATTTTTTTTTTTTAAAGGGTGCTGTGTACATAACAAGAGAATTTGATGCTATAACCATGTTGAAAGAATGGATGAGAGTTCTTGGGTTCATAGATGTAGAACAGTTGAAAATAGAGGAGGAAGTGATAAGTCATCTTTTAGTTGTTTCACAACGTTTCAATGTTTCCAGTCGCGGTTACCACCTGACGAAGGCCAGAGGAATAGTTGGCCGAAACATTGTGAAACAACAACTAAAAGATGAGGATAGTAGTCTGCAACAAATGAATGACTGTTCCGTACGGTCATATATTTTTGGTAGGTTGGAAACACATGATGGTAAACATGCATATTATACACTGACGCTTAATGGAAAAAGTTATAACTGAGACAACATCATGACGACAGAAAGGAGAGGGTAGGACTTTAGAAAAGGAGGCATAAATAAAGACCCTGCCAGCTTGGAAGTTAGTTTCTACAAACCATTTATCACATAGGGATTTACATTGTGAATGAAACAGTCGCATTTGCGAGTTATTTTTTTTTCAAATGGTGACTATAAATAATAAAACGATTATCTTTTAGCAATTGTGTTTTTTTTTTTTCACTGATAATCTTCCAAAGCTCAATACTTAGTGGAAAATGTTTTTTCAACCATTATTTTTTTTTTAAATGAGCAAAGTCAAATTATTTAAACAATAAATATTTAATAGAAGAATATACGCCCCCTTCTTTTTTTTTTAACAAAGGCTGTTTAAAAAACATTTGAAAAAAGTCAAATTTTTATACCTTCAAGTCTCAACATAAAATTTGGTACATATTTATAATGACACTTATTTAAACAAAAATACAGAAAAGTCTTTGATGTACGTACTCATCACAGAACGAAGATGTCATATTCCAAAAATCATGTGGGTTTGGCTAGTAACTTCTCTATTTGGCTAGTAAATGAAAATATGTAGTTGCCAAAGGTCAATTAAAGATAAATTTGTCCATAGAGCCATGTCACATGTCAGTATGTAAAAGAGATGTTAAACCAAATGCGATGATGCTTGGATTTAGATCTGTATTTGATAAGAGAAAGTTTGAAAAACAGACAGACAATTTTAGTGTTTTTATATGATATATTTTATTTATTTTCCTTTCATGCCTTCATACATTTGTGTATAACCACATTTTAAAATGTTCTTCTGTCCTATTTTCAAAGGTACAAACGGCTCAGTCGGCTTTCAAGAGAATGCGTACATTGCGACACCCGAATATTCTTCCATACATTGACGGATTGGAGGTTTGTAGCCGTTTTTCTTAGAATAAATGCTTTTCGCATGGTTGTGCAAACTTGTAGTCTGCAAATAATTGTAACGATTTTTTTCTTGTATAATGTTTGACATTTGTTCTTTATTTTGTAATTTCATCGATTGGTAAAAGCTAATTTGTTTTTCCACGTCATTATATAAAAAGATTGATTATATTCTTAGATCAATCCTTCAGAAATGTTAAACAACATCCTTATCACCAGGTTTACTGTCTCTTCCTTCTTTTCACTGAAGAGTTCCTCACTCAACTGAGCAGATTCTATTTCTACTCTACATGGGATACATGCATTATAACAGCCAAATATTTTTCTGTTCATATTATTTGAATTCTTTGGACTACTGTTCTCATTTTGACTGTCATTTTCACAACGTTTTTGTAGATATAACCTCAGATCTTCTTCAGCCTTAAACCTATTTTATTTCTAGTTATAAATATCACTATTTATTACTAATTTATTGTTTACTTTTTACTGTTTTATGTAGTAATTGATTGTTGTACAGCATATGTGCTGCTTCTTTGAGTTGTCTTATTCAAAGCAGCAGCACAAAATAACTGGCGACTGGAAAATACAATTACGAATTACTTATGAACTCTATCCAGTCATTGCTGACGGAACGAGAGCATCCTACCACTTCAAAGTAAATAAATGGTTCCATTTGAAATTCTGACTAGATTCTGGAGTTTGGCAGAAACATTCCAGAGTTCAACAAGATACACCTGAAGACGGTTGGAGGTTACATCGATCAAAATGTTGTGAAAATGACACTCAAGATGAGAGCAGTAATCCGCAGAATCCAAATAATATGAATAACCAATCCTCATCTCAAAGATTCAGAAATGTAATTTTTCCATTGTGAACTGGAGATTTGTAACTATTTATTCTTTGAATAGCTTTTGCATCATTGTGCAGACTCGTTCACAAATAATTGTGAAGATTGTTTTTTTTTTGTTTTTTTTGTATAAAAGTTTGAAATGTTTTTTTCTTTCTAATTTCTTTTACTGTAATTTGATCAACTGAAACCTTATTTTATATGAATACTAGCAGAAACATGTTCCGTACATATTATTTAATTAATTGGAACGTTTATTGAGATGAGTAATGTTTATTCATTTATTTATTGCAAACTATTATCCTCATCTTTTTAGTTGTTGTTTCATGACATTTCGGCCAACTATTCCTCTGGACTTCGACAGGTGGTAACCGTGACGAGATAGGAACTCTGAATCTCTTAACTGCATTCAACAACTATGGAAGGTAGTAATTGCTGAGAATGCAGTTAGAAGATTCAGAGTTCCTATCCTGTTGCGGTTACCACTTGATGAAGGCCAGAGGAATAGTTGGCCGAAACATCATGAAGCAACAACTAAAAGATGAGTATAGTAGTCTGCAACAAATAAATGACTGTTCCGTACGGTCATATATTTTTGGTAGGTTGAAAACACATGATGATAAACACGCGTATTATACACTGACGCTTAATGGAAAAAGTTATAACTGAGACAACATCATGACGACAGAAAGGAGAGGGTAATCCCTGTGACTGGGGTCTTTATAACAATAGAACATTACCTCTCTCTCCCAAACGAGGATGTAATACTTGAGAAGATTCGCCCCCCCCCCACACACATACACTTTAAAAAAAGGAGAAGATAATTCTTGGGAGGATGATCTCATGATAACAGAACTGATACTACTCTACTCACACCCATTAAAAGACGATACAATAAAAGATGGAATCAAGTTTTTTGTTTTTTTTTTCATTTAAAAATGCCTTTTTTTCTAGTTCCTTGGCCGTTTGAATATGTTAATGAGGTGACGGTTTCTACCAATCCCGAGTAGCCTATGCTGTTATAAATGTCAGGCCATCATGGAATAAGGAGCAACAAATATGATTTCTTGCAATCCTGGCCATAACACAAGTGGTGGTATGAACGTTTTGCCTGGAAAAGATCTAAAGGTTGAGTCTTTTGCTAATCAGGATCTGATCATGCTCTTCGAGAACCAGTGAAGGTCAAGATTCGATATGATAGAAAAAGATTACATTCTGTGTTTTTTGAAAAAAGGTGCATACAAGTATCAAGCTTATGTGTACGAAAAAAGAGTCAAGTGTTCCATGCTTAAGCATGTCACACACCGTTTCTGTTAGATCCCATCGCTATGGTTAAATTTAGCCTCTTAGCTAGTCAAGTGAATGAATCATTTTTTGTGTATGCCATATCAGTTGCAAGTTAAACTAATTTGCATATTGATTTAGAAAAAGGACATTTTAGTAATTAACTATTATTTGCTATCCTTTTTTTAATACAGTGATCATTTTGATTTTAATAAAACAAATGGATCTGCTTTACAATATTGTTTTATTTCTTAGACAAATATCTGGCAGTTTCTGTTCAAACCTACCTTTGTTTAGAGGGACCGACTTGTAGCGATACATTTTTAAATTGCAAGTGGAAGGGTAGATTGATTTTTTTTGATTTCCTTTCTTTATGGTCACATTTAAAAACATGAATAAATTTGTATTGAAATTACCAAACTTTAATGAGAAAAAAAGAGATTAAATGGAGAAAAATATTTGTTTGAACTCCTACTTTCCCATTCAACTGCAATTTCTATTGTCTGTTCTCTCTCTCCACTGTCGAAAAACTATCGTGCTTCCAACTTGTCCTTTTCATAACAGTTTCTGTCCTGTTTTGCAAATTAATGCCGTATGTATATTACTGAGCCTTCTACAAATGATCTTTTCTTTCTCTTTCCTTCCCTCATTCTGTCACCCGACAGGAAAGAGAGAAGCGCACCTGTTTGTGTAAGTCACTTTCTTTATTCCTTTCACCACGTTATCAATTTCTCTAATGTTCTTAGAGACGAAATGCACCTAACATTGATGCTTTTTGTTTTTCTACTTTCTTTTGCAAAACTTAATTATGTTCTGCAAAAATCAAAACCAAAAACAACTCACCTTTTCCCTCTTTTCCTTCTTTCCATTTCCCCTTTCTCTTTCTATCCCCCCCCTACTTCCTGACAGGTTTCTTAACTTCAAATGTACCAAAGATTAATACTGTAACCCTTTTCCCTCTCTCATTGCAAAACTCATTCATGTTCTGCAGGCAGGGAACAACAATGATATAATTCACTATAAAACAACCAAAGCAAACACTACAAACTAGCGATTGAAGATACAAAGAGCTTAAAGAATAAAAACCTTCTACAAAATAACTGGATGCAACATGAATACTATTTCCAAAACAACTGGGTTCGGCATTAAATTATCAGAAAAGGGTTGATATGCCATAAAACAAAACCAAATTCTATAAATAAATATTTGAAGATATAAAAAACCAAACTAATGTTCTTGTTCAATTCCACTACAAAACTGTCCATGTTTATCGATATGAATAAAAGAGAAAGATTTTGCTTTGTGTTTACAACAAAGTTCTGAATGAAATGTTTATTATTTTAAGTTAATATTTTACTTTATGAAGTGATAATAACTAGCAAATATTTGATGAACAAATATTTGCATGAAATTTGGCAAGTGTGAAAGAAAAACAATTAGGTAAATAAATTAATACATAAGTTCTCTCTGATTCTTTTTTGTGCAATAGGGAAAGAGATGGCTGGTTAATTTTAATGCATCTAAAACCAAACTTCTGTCTTTACATCATCAAGGCTCTAATCCCCGTCTAGCATCAATTGAAATGAATGTCTCTCAATGTGGGGAGGCTCCATGTTTAGACAAGCTTCTTGGTTTGATTACTCCTGATCTGAGATGGAACATCTGAGAAGCACCTTATCCTGTCTTGACAAAGTTCAAAATAGACTTCGGAGCCTAGCGGGGGGATACCCTTTTCTCTTCCCTGCAACCTCTTTCCCACAGAAAAGACATTGCAAGCCTGTTTCTGCTTTATCATTATTTTCATGGCAAATGCTCATCTGAACTCTAATCTATGGTCCCCCCTTGCGTAACTTTCATGAATAACACTCATCTAGCTGAAACGATTATCAATAATTTCCCCCACTCTTTATCTGTGCCTAAACCAAAACATAGATTCCAAGAACAAAGCTTCTTTCGTAGAACTGCACGCCTGTAGAACTCTTTTCTGTTTTCCTGCTTTCCAACTGACTAATATGGTTGTCTTCAAGTCCAACATAAACAAGTTCTTGATGAGTCGTCCCCTTAAGTAATCTAATTTACCAAATTTCCACTACTAACGATTACTACAATATTTTCCCATTGACTACCCTACATTTATTAACCCTTATCCTTGAGTGGCCTCTGGGTCTTGATAAGTGGTGACTCCTTTGTAAAAAAAAAAAAAAAATAGACTTGTCAGCTTGTTAACTTTTCCATGCGATTTAACCCCATTAGATTATTTTCTTTGGGGATATGTAAACTGTAATATAATCTGTACTAATCCTGTTTAACGAGTTGGATTCGATTATTTTAAGGCGTTGAATCATTAGTATTATTAACAAAAATATGTGCCCAAAGAGAGGATATTTTTGCTAGTATATACAGAGTTTTTTTTTGTTTTGTTTTTTTGAAGAGGTGGAGAACTTTAAATTGACAATTCTATGTTTTTTCTTTAATTGCAGATTTTGCAACTATTGGTTATTTTAAGTTTAGCTTGGTTTGGTAATTTATCATGACGAGACTGACACCCACGCATCATTTGTAAATTGCACGTGATATGATCAATTTACTGAGAAAAACATTGGATGAATAAATAATTTTATGAAATGCACTGGTTAACTAGTCACCTCGTTCATGCAATTTTGACCTCATTAGGTTATTTTCTTTACCGATATTTAAAATCCCATGTCTATGCTGATAAACCAGACACAATAGACAACTTGGAACACAATATTTTGCACGTTATTGCTGAAATACAGCTTAATTTAATGCATATTTTGTAAGATTACGCCATATATATGAAAGCCATAAGGCCATATGCTTAAAATTGTATGTAAATTATAAATGCTAAAAATTAATCTTTGCAATTAACCACATATTTGAATAATAGAAATATTTTTCAGTAATTTATTTTAATTTAAAGTTTGCTGCCAATAAAATAGCACCCTATATTATGTAAGTGTTGAATAAGCTTGTGAACATATACCCCCTCCCCCTTAAAGGAGGAGATAACGCCTACAAAGATAGTATCATGACCATAGAATAGATACCCCTACTCCAAAAAAAAAAGTAGGAGATAATGCCTGAGATTATGGTATCAGGACATGCATATACTACATTGCTTCTCCAAAGTAGAATATAATGCCTAGGAAGAATTTTTAGATGAGGATTGATAATTTGTATTATTTGTATTATTTTTTGTTTGGGATGGCTTCCAATCAGACTTAGGGTTAGTAATTAGGTTAAGGAAGATTTTTTAGAGTGGAGACCGGAGCTCATTATGTGGACTTAGGGTAAATAAGTCTTTTTTGCTTCTTTTCAGCATGAAAAAGACCCCCCCCCCCCCCACCAAAAAAGAAATATGTACAGAATTTTTCTTCCCCCATAACAAAATTTTTTTTGTTTAGTTGCTCTAAAAACTATAAATGGGATATTTTACATTAAAATTTATACATGAGAGTGGTGTAGAGTGGAGTGTCATGGAAATTAGTGAGAATAGGGAAGGTTAAGATGGCGGTGACCCCAGGTTGGGAAATTCACTAGCATCCCTAGTTTTATGCCCCTTTTTTTTTATTCATGTATCAACTTGTTTTTTGTTTTTTTTTCTTTTAGACCAAGCCAAAGAGGTCAGTATTCACTGACTCTAGTTCTACAACTCTGTTGATATTAACACTTGACGTACATTGGTTCATATAAAATGACGAATATATTTTTCTTTAATCTCCAGTTGCCAGAATTCTTGTAATGTTAACATAAAATGTCTAATAGAATCGATGCGTTTACTTCAAATATAAACTGATCCCAACAGCTGTTGTCCATCGTATGAATACGAGAAAGAATATGAAAAATCTGTTTTGTTTTTCTACAAGTTTTGTGAACTTTCATCATCATCATCATCATCATCATCATCATCATCATCATATGTTAGTATGCATTGGATGACTTTAAGAAATTGATTTTCAAGCTAACTTATATTTAGATAGGACTTTGATTCAAATAATAATACATTTTCTTAATGTTTTTCTTTAATTTTATCATTTACTTCTCAGAGAGGCTTTTTATTTTTATGGAAATTATTCCAGACAAGGCATGAAGCCATTTGATGTAAGCAGCTAAAGGAAAAATTTCAAAGTAAAAATTCAACCAATGGATATATTCTGACCTAGAAAACACCAATTCTTCCTCCTTTGTCAGAAACAGCGCTCATGGAATAAGAGGACTAAAGGACAAAATAAGAGAAGCGAGAGTTACAAAGGACGGTCGAAAGTAAACCCAAGGTTTACTTTCTACTCTTCTTTGTCAGTTGATCTGTCCCTGGTACTCCGCCCCCATAAAACATTCACAGCAAGAACTCGTCTGTTTTCAATTACAACAAAAAACGTTCTTTCTTCTCTCTCTTTACCAAAAACCAAATTAAATTTTTATGAACAAAGTTCCTTTCCCAGAACATTCCCTCTGTGGAACAAGATGCAGCAAGGCTGCTTCCCAGCCAACTACAACATGTTTGTTTTCAAGTCTAACATGAACAAATACTTGTTGAGCTGTTCTCTTGGATAATCTAAGTAATCTTCTGCACACACTACCCACTGTTTCTAATATTATCATGATGGCGACCACTATCCAATCAGCAATCCTTTGAACTCTTATCCTTGAGTAGCTCTTGGGCCTTGATAAATGTTGATCCTTCGGTAAAAAAAAACATAAATCAGAAATTGCATTTTCATTGCTGATTAAATGGACGCTTGTAATGGATGTCCATCCTGGCTTAATACTTTCACTTAAGTAATAATTGTAAACTTTAACGTCGATGAAATGCTATAGAGCCTTGAGATTGCAATAGCCTAGAAAAGATGTCTCAATAAAAACACTAGTCCCTATCAGTGTAACAGAGTGTGTATGAGCGTGTGGGCAAATATCAGCAGGAGCTGTAAGATAGCTGGCTTGCGAATATATAAGCAGCAGTAGTCGAAAAAGCACATATGCAAATTAGGAAGTGTGCGCGGTCTTGCATGACAAGAAAAAGAAAAAAAAGGACACCACATGGTCGGAGAGAAGCAAAGTGCACATTGGAAAAGATGGATGAATAAAGTCAAAGACAAGAAATGGCTGGCTATAGCCGGCATGAGGTTGAGAGCAAGAAAAATGCGTGTTGGGTGAGATGGACATATTACCTCGTGGTGGTTAGAGACTTTTAAGTTGGTGTCAAGATGGCAGGGTGTTGTTAATCTCATGGCAGACGAAATGAAGAGTTAAAAAAAAAAAGCAAGAAGCAGCCATTGTTTAGAAAGAAATAGTAATAGATGCCTTTGCTAAAATGGAAAGAAAAGCAGAGTCAGATTTATTTATTTTTTGTTTATTTGTTCTTTTTTGCCGATACCAGAGCGCGTGAGAGTCTGAGAGAGGTTTGGGCTGTAACGAACACAGTTTACGTTACATCACCTTACTTGGTTGGTGTCAGTAAAGGTATCCAATTTATAAAAATCTTATTAAGGGAGAGAAAAAGAGATGAATAAAGATTTGGTCAGACATAAATGAGTTTTAAGTTTCTAAAAGCTGTCCAGCACATGCCAACATATAAAACTAACATTAAACAAAATATAATGAAGATCTCTAGTCCGTCCTTATCAGTTCCTTCAATGTTATCTTTGACCTTCCCCTGCAAACTAGACCTGCTACTCCAAGTGTTCAACATCTACTAACCCAAGAACTGCATCTATTCTTTCAAGATGGCCATAACATCAAAGTCCCTTATTAAGCACACAGCTCCCTATACTGTTCAGATTTAATCTTCCTCTGAGGTCATCTGATTTAAGCCTATCTTTAACATTTGCATTATACATCCATCGCATTATTTCTCTCTATGCAACATCTGTCGTCAACCTTCACTGGTCAGGCTTCACTTCCATACAACATCACACTGCATAGACATCCCTGATAAACTTTACCATAGTTGACAGTGGTATCACTTTGCTAGTTAGGCAGAAGTTTTCTGAACTTACCTCATTCACTCATAACTCTTGAAATTACACAAGCACCTGCTCCGCCCTGTGCTACATGATAAAAATCATCAAAGGAAATCTTTAATGCAAAATAATAAGTATTTAATTATGAAATACAATTGTGATACATTATAAAAAAAAAAAAAATGTCATCAGGACAATTATTACTTATTTATAAACTAGCGGGGTTACCTGGCGTTGCTCAGAACCATATAAACAATGAGAAAATTGAATTTGATTTTGAATATATTTTGTTATTCTTAGGAAAGAGGAATTTTTAATGTCTATGTATCATTTGCTATTTCGAGCAAAAGAATATTTTACCTAGCTAGGACGGGTATTAGACTATGAAATAATTGTATCTTACCTAGGGTAGATAATTTACAGCATGTATATAAAATAATTTTTCCTTTGCAAGGACGGTGAATATACAACACAGATTTAAATAATTTTACCTTTGCAAGGACAGTGAATATACAACACTTACTTAAAATAATTTTACCTACACTAAGACGGGTAATTTAAATACATATATGAAACAATTTCACATACTTTTTTTTTTTTTTTTACCTCAAAACGGACATTACTCTCTCCAACCCAACCCCCAAAATAAAATGCAAGAGCACATTTAAAATTAACATATTCATGTTTCTTTCTACCCACCACAACAACTATAACATTATTACTTATTTATAAATTAATACACGTTATGCATAAAGTTACTAAGAAGTACTAATTGAACCAAATTAAAATGCATTACACAATGGATGTGAACAAAACAATTATTGGTTACTTCTCATTTAATGCATGTTATGCATAGAGTACGGCATAATCACGTTGACGCACCGGTTCCCGTTAGATCACTAAAGTTAAACAATGTTGCGCCTGGTCAGTACTAAAATGTGTGTGCTCTCTGCTTATCTTGGTATTGTTTTGAGTCGTCCTGAACCTCTCCTCAACACTGGACTCAATTAGTGCCAATTCAGGAGAGGTGTAGTTGGAGATTGTGCAACTCTTGCTTCATAATTACATGTGCAGCTAATCTTACAGGGGAATATCCATTGTCTTTCAAGAATGAACAGAGGCTTCCACTTTTCACTTTTCAGCATCGAGTTACTAAGAAATACGAATTGTACTTTATCGTTCTCGAGTTGGTGGCATACGATTTTAATAATTTGTGATACACAATAGTCAAAACACTAGTATTTCTCTATCTCCTACCACAAGATGTGACACAAGGTCAGAAAGTGGAGATTGAAAAGCCAGCACACAAGAGGAAGTGCATTTCTGTATACAAAAAAATGCTAGAGCACCACTGTTTGTATTTCCTAGGGAATACAAACAGAGGCAATTAGCAATAAACTAGCCTCTTCACGGACTGCGAGAAGGTAAAGCCTGGGAAGGTGGACCACTTACAACTACACAGAATGATACCTCGGTTGACAGAAGGAAGGTTACCTAGCTTCAAAATGTCTCTGACTATGTCGGATGATTATTGGGGCCATATCCTCAGTATGAAAACCGGTAATGAACATTCACAATCAGTAGCACAATATCTTGATTTATAGTGAATTAGCGGGGTAGGTAGGCTCGAACCCGAACTGGGCTAAGAACTGAGAATGGGTGAAATTAAACGATTAAAAGTTATGTCACAGGTGCATGAATTTAATGAGGTCAAACATCTCACCATAGGAGAATAAAATCCCGCACTTAACTTTTACTGCGAGGAGGTTTTTTTGGTTTTGTTTTGTTTCCCCAAGTTGTTGGGGGAAAACCAGTTCCCCATAAAAAAAGGGAGAGTGTCCAAATGAATAGCAATTGTCTGATATGACGGTTTTCACTGCATTGATCAAAGCTGATTTGCTTTCTGGATATCCCCAGCAGGTAAGCCAAGGAGTTGCTTCGCTCCATCAGTTTCACTTTATTTATACTAAAAAGTCAAACAAATTGCGACACAGCGAAATAATGCAAATTTTATAAAAGTTGATCAAAATAAATCTACACATGATGTCCCTTTGCAAATCGTAGATATTATTATCTAGGATGTATATAAACAGTTCTAAGACATAGTACCCCCCACCTTCTCTGGAGAACTCTGGCAAAAAAAAGCTATGCTGGACATGCAAAAATGGTGTGTGCATTTTTGTCTTTTATATATGGATGTTAGTTGTTGATATCATTATCTAGAAATTTAATGTTTCTGAATTTTTGAGATGAAGATTGATAATTCATATCATTTAGACTGTTCTCATCTTGAGTGTTATTCTCACAACGGTTTGGCAAAGATAAGCAACCTCTTACCTTCTTCAGGTGTATCTTTTCAAACTCTTAAATTTTCACAGAATTTTGAATGGAATCCTTCATTTAATCCATGTAGCATGTTCTTGTTCTGTCAGCCATGACCAGGTAGAAGTCTCGTAAGTAATTCGCTATTGTATTCTGAGTATCACCTGCACTGAACACACATAGTGTAACAGATAAAATACTTAATAAAATTCAGTTGTAGGTGACACTCTTCTGGTGGTTTAAGGTTCAATCCTCACTGTATGTGATACTCAAAATACAATTGTGAATTACTGAGAACTTTTAGCTGATGTGATGAGAGCATGTTACCTTCATCTCATCTCCGTCATCTTTCAAGATGCTTCATCACCGAATCCACATGACTTCTCCAGTTCTCTCATGACAGTTTGCAGATCCCAAACACTTTCAAATCCTGTGTCCTGTAGCAGGTTGTCAATGTAGGTCAGTCTTCTTCTACCACGGTTTGGGCGTCCATCTGTTGGTATCCAGAGAACTAGCTTGCTGGCTTCCTCTTCGCTGTGTCTCATGCAATGATCGGCTACTCTCATCCTTCTCTGCTGTACTTTCAGTGATACTGGTGGTAGGTCACCATACAGCTGTTGGTTTGCTGCGTGGCTCCTCCATGATGTATTGAGGGCCACCTTGATCATCTGTGTGTAACAGCCATCCAGTCTCTTCTTCAGTGCATTTGTAAGAATCCATGCCTCAGTAACAAAGAGGAGGACTGTTTCTACTGTGGCAACAAAGACTCTTACTTTCAACTTTTCATGCTTTTCTCACTTGATGGAATGGATTAAATAAAGGGTTCTGTTCAAAATTCTGTGCAGATTCTAGAGTTCAACAGAAAGATTCCCGAGTTCGACAGAAAGATTCCCGAGTTCGACAGAAAGATTCCAGAGTTCAACAGAAAGATTCCAGAGTTCAACAGAAAGATTCCAGAGTTCAACAGAAAGATTCCCGAGTTCGACAAAACACACTTGAAGAAGGCCAAAGAGTACATCGGCCGAAACATGAAAATACATTCAAGATGGGAACAGTAATCATGGTAATCCAAATAATATGAACTAACAATTTAAGTTTGAATTTCAGCATCAGCAGTTATTCTCTTTATTTTTTATTAAAGTATTTTTTGTATCTACCTGACGTTGCCCGGGATGCAATGAAGTCAGATTTATTTAAATATTCAGTTGTTTGCACATTTTAAAAGTTATGGTCAGCAAAATAGCTTATTGCCTTTAACACCTCCAAAACCAAGCTTCCCTCTTTTCACCATCAACACTCGGATGTTAATTTCTCTCCAGTTTAAATGAACGGCTCTCTCTCCTTGAGGAAGGTCCTTTTCTTGATAAGATCCTAGGCCTGATTTTTATTCCAAACCTGAAGTGGAAGTCTTGCATCAAATTTGTTGCTAAGGTTACTGGAAAAATAGTTGGATTATTCTATTGCTCAAAAAGATACCTTTGATGCAATCATCTACCTGTATAAGAGCTGGATCCATCTTAAGATGGACTACTGTGAAATCTGAGAAGGTTCCACTTGGATCACTATTTTTTTATAAATGAATACAAAACCGACTTTGCAATCTAGAAGATGATCTATTGCCTTCCCTGCAGCTCCTTTCACACTCTCTTGACTGTATCGTTATATTCATGGTAGTTGCTCTACTGAGCTTCAATCCTTTGTCCTTCTTCTGTATAACATTCACAGCAAGAACCTGCTTGACCACAACCAGAGGACAATTTTCCTTTGTCTCTCTCTCTCTCTCTCTCTCTCTCTCTCTCTAAAGACCAAGCAAAACTTCCATTAATAAAGTTACTTTTCTAGAGCGTTCCATCTGTGGAATAAAAAACTGTGGAGCTGCTTCCCAGCCTACAACTGCATGGCTGTCTTCAAGTCTAATGTAAACAAATACTTGTTAACCCGTTTTCTTGGCTAATCAATTCCTTTCAAGAAAATTTCTGGCCAATTCACCTATTTGTTTCCAATCCTCGCAGTTTTTAAACTTTTTAAAATGTTTTTAGAATTTGTATCGTAGCCTCAGAGACTTGTAAAACAAAATAAACAAACATGTTAAGCTAAAAGCTTTGATATAGTGCAAACTATCTATATATAAAAGTAAAAATGTCTGTGTGTGTACATTTCCCTACCAAATAACTGTCCATTTTCAGTCTAGAGATTCGAGATTTGACATAAGGGGTATTGAGATTTGGGAAAATCTTTTTAATCAGTTTTCGATCAGAAATTTTGCTGTCAAGGGGAACGACTTGACCTTTGAAAACTCTACCAAACTCCTCTACCAATTTCGGATCTAAATACTTGAAATTTTAAATGTAGGTTACTTGGACATGGATCAAACTTTTTAATTTGATTTGAGCCCCAAAAAATAAATGTTATGGGGTTAAAATTGAGGTCAAAGTTTTTTTAAAAATTTGACCTCTGCGGTGTCTACCAAATTACTCAGTCAATTTCTGGTCTAAAGATTTGAAATTTTACATAAAGGTATTCAGAGATAGGGCAAGCTTTTTAATCAGTTTGGGTAAAAAATTGAGCTACCAAGGGGTCAAAGTTCAAAAGATTTGACCTTTGTGGTGTCTAGCAAACTATTTAGCCAATTTAGGGTCTAAACATTTGAAATTTATACATAAAGGGTATCCAGACATGCGGCAAGCATTTTAATCAGTTTTGGGGCAAAAATTTGGCTGCCAAAAGGTCAAAGTTAAAAGAGTTAACCTTCGCAGATTCTACCAAACTCCTCCGCCAATTTTGGGTATAAACACTTGAAATATTAGATGTAGGTAATTTAGATATGTGTAAAACTTTTTATTTTTATTTGAGACCAAAATAATAAACGTTAAGGGGTCAAATTTGAGGTCAAAGTTAATAAAAAAAATTACCTCTGCGGTCTCTAAGAAATTACGCAGACAATTTTTGGTCTAAACATTTGAAATCTTACATAAAGTGTATTCACACGTAGGGAAAGTTATGAACAGTAAATAGGGCCCAAGCAAACTGTGCTTAACTGCTAGTTTTGAAATAAAGAGGAACTTTAAAACAGTTAAAAATATAGATTGGTTAAAAAATAAACTTTTCTGCATATGTTGACAGTTATCTGTTGTATTTTTGTATATCTTAAAATTTTTCAGTTAAGTGTTCAATGTCGAACCTACAAATCATGTAAATTATTGCAGCCATCTTGAATCCGTTTTTCCATAAACTTGCTAGGCTATGATACAAATTTTGAAAAAAAAAAAAAAGTTGAACAACCAAAAAACTATGCAGGTATATAGAAAATTACATTTTCTTGCGTTTGGTAACAGTTATTTTTGTATATTTGTTTTTCATACCTTTTTGCATTTTTAATCAGAATAGACGTTTGCTTTTGATTATATCTGAAAGAGAAGCCTGGAAATTGTAATTACAAAAACAAGCAGTGTTTAATTTATACTCCAATGGCATATTGTTTCAAACTTTTATGTTTGTTTTTCTTTTAAAGTCTATTTTCTAAGAAATGTTCTTGGACACAACTGACAAATAAGAAGATGCATATGTATGTATACTGGTAAAAAGTAAACATTTCTTTGACCTATTTGATCAATGGAATTTGCATACTGATCTCTTTTATGGCATTTCACAGGACAATAGGAATCACTCTGCAATGCTTATTGCAACAGATGGCACTGCGATACATATATTGACATTTGGAAGCGATCGACCAATATGACAGATTTAAAGTGGTCTTGTGCATTTTAGCAAAAAGACGACAGCAAAGAGAGCATACACATACTCGGCTTTCTGTTTATGAATTCCAATTTCTGTGCTGTTAATTTTGTAGTGCATTTTATGTAAATCGTGTAGGATTAGTGACATTAGCTGATAGCTTAAATAACAAAATGAAAGAATTAATAAAAAATGTTACATTTTTTTAATCTTCTTTTCCTTAATTTTCACTGTACACAACCTCAGTCATGTTACTCTTGAATTCTCTCTCTCATATATATATATATATATATATATATATATATATATATATATATATATATATTGGAACAAGTATTTAATAAAACATGTTAAAAAGCACTTTGAAATAGAGTTAAAAACATATTTAATTTTAAAAAGGAAGCACAAAATAAGTGGATAGCAAAATTCGATCTCGAATTTTGCTAAATCCTACCCTCTGATGAGAAGGAAAGTATTTCTTTGAAACTCTGCGGATTAAGGACTAGCCACTTATTTTGTGCTTCCTTTTTAAAATTAAATATGTTTTTAACTCTTTTTCAAAGTGTTTTTTAACATGTTTTATTAACTACTTGTTCTTATTATAAGCTCTATTTCCTATTTGGTTTTATCGAGCTTTTACATCTGGTTGAGATTACTTTATAAATATTAATTCTTTAATATATATTTGTAATATATTTTAGTTTTGGCATCTTGGATTATTTTGGTAAACTTAACTGTAATTCTTATTTCATTATATATATATATATATATATATATATATATATACACACACATACATACATCTTTCTCTCTAGGTATATATCGTCACTTCTCTCTCTATCTATCTTTCTATCTCTCTCTCTCTCTCTCTCTCTCTCTCTCTATATATATATATATATATATATATATATATATATATATATAGCTCTCTCTCTAGATATATATCTTTACCTCTCTCTCTCTAAATATATATATATATATATATATATATATATATACAGTGATGATCATATTTATTGGCACGGTAAAATAAAAGTTAAATTTGACGGAATGAGATCATGCTACTCCCATGAAGTAAATAAAGAGTTCCGTTCAAAATTCTGTCCAAATTCCTGAGTTCAACAGAAACATTCCTGAGTTTGACAAGATACACCTGAAGGTTAGAGGTTACATTGACCGAAATGTTGTGAAAATGACCCTCAAGATGAGAGCAGTAGTCTGATGAATCGAAATAATATGGATTTTTCTGCATATCCAATTGAAACTGCAATATTGTATAATATACTTTGTTGTACTATGTGAAGTGGTGAAACTAATGAAGTATGTAACTTTATATTTGTTTATTTGCACTTTCATTTAACTATATATTGAATGCCTGCTAGACATTATCCTCGAGTATCTAAGGTCTCTCTGTACAGTGTTTTGTTAGGACAACCTGGCATAAGGATACATAGCATGGTTCCCAAATTTCTTTTAGAAAGGTTCATCCAAAAGAAACAAAAGTTGCAGATAAGAAAACGAAGCACAATGAATATTTGACTCCTTAGCAGCTATTTTTTTTTTCGTTAAAAACCAAATCGAATTTTTTTCACAGGTCTGAATCCCTTATATTTCAAGCTTGTGGACCAAAATTGACAGTAGTTTGGTAAAGACCATTCCACACACACACACGCTAGAAAGCTGCCCGGCGTTGCCTGGTTGTAAAATATGCATAAATATTATATGCTAATTCATGCAGAAACTGAGGCGTGCATGCGCGTACTGTTTTTTTGCTAAACAATTCACTTCGTGTAAGTAAAAAAAATACTCAATCTGAGGTCGAAACCAAAACCTAAAGATAGTGAGTCAAGCATAAAAACTGTTATGCCAGCTTGACTCAATCTTCGAAAAGTGTTTTCAAACCTACTTATTCTTAACACAAAAATCTGTAATGTGAATGATTCACACATGCGCATTTGTGAAACAGTTAGCAAACAGATAAA
This sequence comes from Euprymna scolopes, assembly GCF_053919585.1. Lineage (NCBI taxonomy): Eukaryota > Metazoa > Mollusca > Cephalopoda > Sepiida > Sepiolidae > Euprymna > Euprymna scolopes. The sequence goes on from NC_136513.1 coordinate 10,267,802, forward strand.
AATCCAATAACTCCCACGTATCAATTTTTCAATTTTGACACCTTATTAGCCCTTTTCTCCAGATGTAAACTAATTAAAAAGTTTTCCACATGTCTGATTACCCTATATACCAAATTTTAAAAATTTGTTGAGTATATAGGTTGAGAAGTGTCCCCCCCCTCCACACATTCTCACTTTTATAGATGTACTATATGCATACACTTTTTCTTCTCTTTATTTCTAGACGGAGCGTGTGATTTATATAGTGACAGAACCTGTTATACCCTTGAACACATATTTAACATCTTACGAAGCTGAAGGCAGCAGAAATGAGTTAGCCATATCTTGGGGGATTCATCAAATTGTAGTAAGTATTAAACTGTAAAATATATTTATATTATCTGCTTGTTTTGACCATTATATTCTCTAGCCATTTTCCAGGTGTCTTCTATTGTTATTGATAACATTTTGTGGATCAGATAGACTTGACGCACCCTAGATTGATCAACAACAGAAAGAACACAGTTAATTTTTAATACCATCCAACATCTAAAAAATATATGTATAAAAGATACATTAAACATTACAAATTAAATTTAGAAATGATAAATTAAAGTTATTTAATTTTATTATATTAGATTTAATTAATTTTAATTGAATTATATTATATTAAATTAAATAACAAAAACTTAAAAAAATGTGAGTTGAAATTGTATGAGGTATGTTTTAAAATCTAATCTTTGAAAAAAAAAAAAAAAATTCTCAAATTATGTGACACTATTTCTGCATATCCCATTATTTAAATATTTGGTGCTTGTCCAGAATCCCTCTCTGCCTACAACCCCCCTCCTCCCAAATAAAGAAAAATCGGGATGTATGTACCCGTGACTGAAAGAAAATATCATACACCAAAAATCAGATAAATTGATCAAGTAGTTTTATTTTTAAACAAGAAAATTATTTTTCAGCTAATTTGAGTTTATTCAATGCTCTCCCTTATATTAAGAAAGGCTTTCTAAAATTTCATGTTTGAATTATTTGGAGTCATCTCTCTTTTTCCTTCAGACTGTTTTCACAATTATCATTGTAAGATTGTCGTTCTTAGTTTAATCAAAAGATTTGACAAATACCACATATTTAAAATGGATCGTTTGTTTAAACATTTGTTTACATAAAAAGATTTGTAAATAAAACTATGTATTTCATTTTTTTTTAATATCCTTAAAGTTTACAAAAAAAATAAAGGTTTTGTAAATAAAACTTTTTTTTTTTAAACTAAAGATATGCATATAACAAAACTTGTAAATAAAACCATGAATTTTAAAAACTTTCTGTAAATGTGTTTTGTTTTAATGCAAATGTGTGTATATATGCTGAAAGTATAAAAACAAAGGCGATGCTAAGGTAAAAAGTGTCCCTTTCATTTCCCAGGATGCCTCGTCCATTTGAGCCCGTTTTGTAAATTTTAAATTGATTATCAAGTAGATCGTTCTCACCCAATGTTTCTCAATCCTTACAATGTCTCTATACTAAGTGTTTATTTATAAGGCCATGTGTCAGATGTTGGGTAACAGATATCTAAGTCAACCACTAATAGCCATGGCTAATGATACATTACCTGAAAGTACTTTGTTCAAACTCCTTGGCTTAATGTTCCTGGGGAACATGAGTTGGAACAAATATATTGTTAACTCCATTTCTTGTGTGGAAGTCACACTACATAAGATGAAAAAGGAGATGCTTGTCCTTCCGTTGGAGAATTCTCCTCGTATTTTTGGAAGCATTTTCCCTCTCAGTCAAGTTTATAATTGAAAACTTAAGACAAAAGGAATTTTTATTGCTCACTTTATTTGATGTTACTGTGTTTTCACATACCCTTTCATGTATTGAGGAGGACTTCAAGCCGCCGCCACCCCTAGTAAGAGTCAGCACAGAAAGATGGCTTCTCTGTTTAGCTCCAAAATTCACTCTAACTTTTTCAATTGCTAGCTATTCAATTGCTTTTGTATTCATTCAGTTTTTAACATTGTTTTGTAGGTAGTTTAGAAATCACTTTTGTTTATTTTTCAAAGCTTACAATTATGTAGACAGAAGAATGGTGAAAGATTAGACGACTCAAAGAAGCAGAGCATATGCTGGGTGATAATTACCTACTCGGTAGACCTAGTATAGAATTTAACACAATATGGGAACTATTAATTATAAAGAATAGATAAAGTCACAAATAAATAAAAAAAAAATAATAAAATGTATATAAAGTTAGAGTATATGTAGTAAGATTGTGCATCTAAAAACCAAAATCGGTTTCTAAAATTCATACTAGAAATATCTGCAAGAACTTGTGGTGTAATGCAGGGTTTACCAAAGTGGGCTCTACGGAGCCACAGGGCTCTGTGAGTGAAACTGATGGGCTCTGCAAGCCCTTTCTTATAAAGGACCAGATGCTTTATATGGAAAAATTAAATGGCTGCAGAAATTTAATGTCTTATCATTTTTTTACTGGAAAGATATGATACAGATGCAAAAAGAGTTTCAGGATAGTTCATGAAAAAGTAAATAAAAAATAAATTAACAAAAAATACAACAATTTTTGATTAATTAAAATAAAAAAATGGTTGTAAATATGAAAATATGGTAAAATCACGAATAGGAACAACTAATGAACAAGTATAAATTAAAATGTTTTTCATATTTATTTTAGAAATTATCTTGTTAGTGCTCTCTGAAAAAACTTTACCCTGTTCAGGTACTCCATAGTGTTCTGAAGTTTGGGAAACCCTTGAATAGATAAAGTACTTAGTAAAATTCATTTGTAAAGTTACACTCTAATCCTCAGTGTGAACGACACTCAAAATACAGTTGTGAATTACTCATGACTGATGTGAATTAAATAAAATCTAGAGTTTGACAGAAAGATTCCAGAGTCTGACAAGATACAATGTAGAACCTTACACCCAACTGAAACATTGTGTGAAAAAAACACTCAAAATGAGAACAGTAGTCCAAACAATCCAAATAATATGAATCACAATATTATGTTTGCATTTCATCAAAACTTGATGTTGCACATGTTTAGTCACAATCACTATCACCTTCATTTACCCATGTAGCACATATCTGTTATCTTATTTTACTGTGAATAATTGTGATATAATGTGATCACAGTAATTAAATTGATAGGTTGAACTAGCAAGTTCCATAATTTGCATAATTGTGTTTCAAATTTTATCTATTTCAGAAAGGATTATCTTTTTTAATCAACGACTGCAGTTTTCGTCATAACAATGTGTGCATTTGGTCAGTATTTGTGGATCAAGCAGGAGAATGGAAGCTGGGCGGTGTTGACTACCTCCATCATTCAAAAGATCCAGCGCCGACAAAGTCTTTACCCTCCTTGAAGGTTTATGATCCTCCTGAAAAATCTGGTTCAAGTGGAAACAATGGGTCAGCCTCTCTTAAGATATTCTTTGATTCAATTTTACATTCTCAGAACATGGAAAGAGCGGGGGATTTGTAGTTCTTAATCTTAATCCTGATATACAGGGTGGAACAATAAAATTGTCGCCCTACAGAAAACAACACTACAGCTTTATTTCAAAACTTCTATTGAAAAAAATCAATTCAGGTAACTAAATAGACAAAAAAAAAATGCAGATATCAGCCAGTGCTTACTATTGGGACTATCAACTTGCAGTCTTATCAGTTATTATTAAGATTAAGCCTCACCTTCTTTGCTCATAAAAATAAATTTGCATACATAATTCTTTAAGTGAGATGAACATACGCATATTTATTTATTTATTTTTGTAGACTGTTATCCTCATCTTCATAGTTGTTGTTGCCACAACGTTTTGTCCAACTATTCTTCTGGCCTTCTTCAGGTGGTAACTGCAACGGGATAGGAATGCTATCCTGTTGTAGTTAACAACCAGACAAAGGCCAAAAGAATAGTTGGATAAAACGTTGTGGCAACAACAACTATAAAGATAAGGATAACAGTCTGCAGATAAATAAATATACAAATTACTTATCTCAAAACATTCCGATAATAAAATAGATCACATGCATATTCACTTTTATTATATAGATTAATTTCTTGAACAACTTTATGTATTCTTGACATTCCCTACTTGCATCACTGTATTTCTGCTATTTTTGATAAATGATGCATCATGGTCTTTATTTTGTTTTCAGGGCGACTGATATGTGGGGCTTAGGTTGTCTCATCTGGGAAGTGTTTAATGGTCCATTAGTACAAGCAAAATCACTGAAATCTCTTGGTAAAGTAAGTATTCAACTGACCCATCTATATTATTTGTTTTAGTCTGTTTGTCTGTTTCACTTTTTCTCAGAAACTACTGGACCTATCTGGATGAAACTTTTTTATTATAAGGTGCAGAATACTAAGTATTATGATATTCATTCAATGCACAGATACCATAATCCTTAGTTCATTGTAACATATCACAAAAGGGTCCATACAAAATTTCAACCAGATTGGCCCAGTGAAAAAGTGAAACCTAAATACCAATCCCTATTAATTCCTAACTGTGCATCGAACGGATACCATAATACTTTGTTGATGCGCTTATTCCAGTATTTTTCCTGATTCTGATACAATTACCTCTTCTGTTCCAAATTCTGATTCTAAAATTACCTTATCATCTAAAAAGTAGAATTCCATTTTTTCAGGATGTGGGTTGGATAGGGGAGATTTTGAGGTTATGTACTTTGGCGGAGGAGTTTGATAGAGTTCTCAAAGGTCAAATTGTTGAACTTTGACCCCTTAACAGCCAAATTTCTGGCCGAAAATGGATTACAAAGATTTTCCCAAATCTCAGTACCCCTGTATATCAAATTTCGAGTCTGTAGACTGAAAATTGACAGTTATTGCATAGGGAAATGTACGCAGACAGACACACAGACAGACAGACAGACAGACATTTTCACTTTTATAGATATATAATCTATAAATTTTAGTTTTACTGATATATAAATATTTATCCTTTTATTATTAACTAGCGGGGGTACCCGGCGTTGCCCGGGTGTTTGGAGGTGTGTGTGCTGTTAAATAAAAAAAAAAAACGAGGGAGGGGGGGGCGAACCCGAAGCCCTGAGGCGAAGTTTGAAAATAAAATGTGAAAAAAAAACATATGAACCGTTCGGCCAGCCAAAATGAGTTACTGAAAGATGTTTGAATTTATTTAAGTAAGAACCAAATTGATAGGTGCGCATGGAAGTTGTAGAGTGTTACGACGACGACGACGTAAGCAATAGCTATTCAGCAAATGAGGTCAATGACCAGGTTTGTTTGTTATAAGCGAAGTAAAAAAAAGAAAACATAAAAACAAACGTTAAAACTTAAGTGGTGGGTGGGGGGGGAGGGGGGTAATCAAAACATCGAAAAAAAAACACAAAAAAACTAACGTATCTAAAAATCGAAAAAAAAAAGACATCTCACGCCACCATTCGAACCCAAAACGTTTAGATAACGAACCAACGCGCTAACCAACTGAGCTAACATGACGTACATGAAATTTAGTCAGTCCTTCAACTATTTGAAGTAAATCAGGTCATGACGTCATCTGACGCATGCGTAGAACCGGTCGTCATCACGAGGGGACTGTTTTTGTTACCCCCCCCCCCCTGTCGAAAATTGTCGATTTCGGGGTGAAAAAATGAACGTTTTTGGCCAGTTTTCGATATTTTTTGTGCAAAGGATGGGGCTTCAATATGATACCGAGTTTTTGAATTTTTCTTCTGTGTGTCGAAAGTTTTTAGCAGACACACAAACACACATGCACACATACAAACATACATACATACATACACACATTTTCGCTTTTATATATATAGATAATGAAAAATAAAATAGCCAGCAAATAAATACAAAATGACCATTAAACTCAAATTTCTCTGATTTCAATACTTAAAAAAATCTCTCTCTCTCTCTCTCTCTCTCTATGTATATAGTCTAAAGGAGCTTTTTATATTTTGTAACAATAAATATAATAAAAAAATATAAATAAATTCCTGAGAATATCTAATGCTTACATAAGCCAACTTCCCTTTAGAAAATTCACAATTACAAAAGTGACTTCAACTATATAACAGTGAAAAAAAATCGAGGAACATTGACTAAAATGATTAGATAGAAAATAGAGATCATTAGCTGTTTACCATGTAGCTAACCAAATGATTATTTTAAAATTTAGAGTGAGGGATCCATTTTGCATATGAATTTAACATAAAATGATCCTTCCCATGATCCTTGGCCATTCTATCATTTTAGGCCAATTGACCAATTTTTTTCTTGCTATGGGAAATAAATTCTGCAATTTTGTTTTTCTTTTGAAGTGAGGTCTACTTTTCTAGACTATTATGTGTGGTTTTATGAGTTTGGGAAATTGGTGAGTGGGACTCTGAAGATATGTTCTCAATGTCTTTTTTCTCTCTCCCATAGTTAGGGAGAAATTTAATATATTGTAATGCTCTTGAGGAATGTACTACTGTAATACTGTATTATAAGGATGATAAAAACCACAAAGCAATAACGAGTGTTTTGATTACTATGACAATTGTTGTAACATAGTGTGGATGGCTATATGCAGATGCATGCGAAATGATGCCACTGGTAGGGAAAAATAAAAATTTTAAAAAGGAGATTTATAGTTAGAGACGGAGATGATGTTTGAGATCACGTGAGAGGCATGGAGAATGTTCGAGATCACATGGATGACGTCACGGCCGTAACAATGAGGAAATAAATGTTGTTGTTACAAAGAAACAGCAAGTTGAAGTTCTTTCCTATTTTTTGTCTCCTTTGCGCATACAACGTGTTGGGTAAAAGTGTACAACGTTACAGAAGATAATTTGCTGCTGTAGAGACCAGACCTTGTTTACAAAAAGGGTAAAAATGATGAAAAGAAAGAAGAAAAAAACGGTTACCATGAAGACGCAAAGAAAGGAGACAAGGACTGAGAAAGCAAGAAAAAAGTAACCAAACTGAGAGGGAAAACTTGAAAAAAAAAAAAAAAAGAATTCTAAGGCAAGTTGGAAGCAATATTTTGCTTATTTTCTTTCATTGTCAAATTTCTTCTGTTTGCCGGTCATATTTTTAGTTGCTAAAGTTTTGTGGGGACTTTAGGTCAAAGTGAATATTATCTTTAATGTTAGACAAAAGTTATTAAATACTAGCTGTACCCTGGCACGCGTTGCTGTGGCTCGAGTTGGTGTAATGGAAGAATCCCCATCCCCGCTGTTTTAGCACTCCGCTATCTACTCAGCAAATATGTTGTTATATACAAACATGAGACGGACGTTTCCAACCCCAAAAAAAGGAAGAAGAATTAAAAAAAAATGGGTTCCTAGTGCCGCCTCTAAGGGAAAACTTGAAAAAAAAAAAATTAAAAATAAGAAAATTGTGAGAAAGGCATCGAACAAAGCGAAAAGTAATGGAAATGAGGTATGATATGTTTTTATGAAAAAAGAAAAAGAGAAAAAAAAAATAGATTGGAAAGACAGCGAACAAAGTGCAAATAAACGGAAAAAGGAATGGATCCATGTAATTCATTTAATTTTTTTTAGTGTTAAAAAAATCGGCTGCATTACAAAAAAAAAATGATGTTGAACTTGCTGAAGGAAGAGGAAAAATGGAAAGAGAGAAGAAATAAATAAACAAACTGTAACGTTTGTAGAAACAGAAACAGAAGAAAGTTTATAAAAATAAAAATAAATGAATAAGTAAAAAAGAAAAGAAACGATGGTGAACTTGCCGAAAAAAAGAGGAAACACGGAAAGAGAGAAGAAATAAATTTGAGAAAGGTAAAGATCGGGAAAACGAAAAACAGAGGGAAGATACATGTACCCCCCCCCCCCCTCAAAAAAAAAAGCAAAGAAAACGATGTTGTAATTGCCGAAGAATGCGAAATAAAATGGAATTGAAGTATCATAAGTTTTTAATGCACTGTGAGAAAATGTAAAGTTTTTTGGTTTGTGTTTGTTTTTATTTTTAACCAAGTTAAAACTTAGCATGGTGTGTTTCACCTAAATTACAGTCCAGTTTTTATGAAAACCTAAACTGGCATTCATCCTTATTTGTCTCCTGTGAATGGTGTAAATGAGTGGCGGTGGAAGTATGAATTTTTAGAGAGAGATGACTTTACTAATTTACTAATTCCATTGATCGTAACCGGTTTTGGCAGTGAACTCTCACCAGATATAATATAGGAAGCTCCGATCTGCGAGTTAGTGGATAGCTAATATGCCTATAATACACCTCAGATATCGTGATGCAGTTTGTGCATAGTACATCTGCATAAAATGTCTAGATTCTTAATCCTATTAAGTTCAAAGTCATACGGGAAAAAATAAGTTCATTTTATTTATATAGAGATTATAGGTTCAGTTAATGAAGCAAGTAGCTTACTAGGTTTTAAGTAAGAAGTTAGAATAAACATGTACAAAGAAACACATTTTACTCTTGTAAATTGGTATTTGAGCTGTTCAAGGATCAACTCTCGGCTGAGCAAACTGTCTCCAGTTTTTATTTTACAGTTATTAAAGTTAAAAAATAAAAAGACTTATCGAATTCTTAGCAAAAGCTATGCTGAGTGACTTATAAGTAATTATCTTCTTTTGTTTATTTGTAAGGTTGTTTAAGAAAATGAAGAAAAAAACTCACAAACCAATCTGGGTATACAATGAACAGTATAACATCTGTCATTAAGACTGTCGACAAGCAATAAACTAATTTAAAAATATCCCATTTCAGTTTGATGAATTTAAAGACACAATGCTAGCAGACATTGAGGACTATCCTAAAATGACACATGGATTTAGTCTTATCTTGCATTGCCTCATGTTTTAAAAGTCTCTTTTGTCTGCCATGTAGTTAAATCTCTCATCACTATAGGCTAAACATTCATCTCCCTTGGCACACTATTTCTTCTCCATGGTGATTTTTTTCTCCCCATTTTTTTCTTTTTCTTCTCTGCCCCCACTGTGACGTCACTTTGCCCCCTGACTCGGTCATTTGCATATGAGTTATGCGACTGCGGCTTCTACCAGCACTAGCTGCTCTATTATAGTATTAAACAACATAAAAAGAATTGATATGCCATAAAATAAAACAATGAAACCCCAAAACAATATTCTGTTGACTAAAACATTGGTATTGCATAAAACAGATAAATATGAGAACCCTCCCTCTTAAAAAAATATAAAACAAAAATTAAACCAAACCAAAAAAAAATAAACAAACAAATAAAAACACGAATGCTAATAATGTCATTTTTCCATATTTTCAGATTCCAAAACTTTTAGTTCCACATTATTGTGAATTAGTCAGTGCCAATCCAAAAAGTCGACCAAACCCTGGCAAACTGTTGCAGAGTTGTCTCGCGAAAGATGGCTACATGGACAACACTTTTGTCAAAACCGTTTTGTTCTTGGAAGAAATACAAGTAAGTATATATACTAAAAAAAATATATAAAAAGAAAAATATTAAAATCATCATTCCTAATTATTTTTTCAGAAAAATGTTTAGTTTTTAACTAAGTTTTTGTTAAATTAAGATTAAAAATCTAAGTACTACATTTACCCAGCATAGAGCTTATCCTAGAGATGAATCCATTGTGCTGATATATGAGGGTCGTTTCAAAAGTAAGGCCTCCTATTTTTTAATTCGAAGCCTAAAATGTTGAAGAGCTATGAAGACGGGAGTGGTACCATTAAAATGGCAACCTTTTGTGCTCCTGAATTTATTTTTCTACATAATCATCACCATTCTCAATGCACTTCTGCTTGCCTTGGTTGTAAAAGTCCAGAGTGCACTTTGTCATTCATATCTCTGTTGCCACTCTGAAATTGACAAACCCATTTCCTAATAGTACTGACATCAGCTGCATCAACTCCGTAAACATTCAACAGGCCACATTGAATGTTGATCGGTTCAATTTTCTTCTGCATGAAGGAATTCTCTGCTTCTGACATGCGTCCATGACAGAGGTTACATCTTTAGAATCTCACATTGTCAATATCTGCAACAGAGAGATGAAACTTTCAGGTCATGATTGCGTGAGTTCAGCCATCATAACAATGCAATTTGTGATCTCCTTCTGATCCATTTTGGTGGGATGAAAAATAAGAGGAATTACTATTGGAACGTGACTTGTGTAGTGTATTGATTTTTGTGGATAAATCATTGCAGAATCATGGATATCTTGAATTGCAGGAAGGTTGATAGGAAAGGGAGAACTTGGAAGCAGGTGGTTAGATAAAACCATAAAAAATGGACTTTGGAGATTGTTGACCCACTGAACTGAGAACTGGAGAGTAAGCTTCGGAAATATAAAATAAATGTCTGGCCTCAGAATGTGGGAAACGTGATGTTTAAAAAAGAAGAGGAAACTGACAAAAAAAGAAAAAGAATCTTTGTTTTCTTAACTAGTTTTCACAATTTAAATAATAAACAGAAAGAAACAGAATTTTTTTTTTTTTTGAAGGAAGAGGGAAGTATTTCCTAATCACAATGTGATATTCATATTGGAATCCCTGAACAAGTGTTAATATCTTCAGAAGTCGGTCTTCTTTGTTACTGTAGCAGAATTTGAAAATGGAAATATTGAATTTCAAGTGAATTGTCATGTCACAGTAATGAAAATATCCAAAAATTATGAAAAACGATGAGGTAGAAAATTAATTATTAAAAAAAATAGTTTTCAAAGAAATTAACAATTTTAGCTTACATAATAACTGAAGAGGAAAGCAAGGAAAGTAATTCACTTTTGGAAACTGTAAAAAACTTTGGCCAATTCAAACTATGAGTTATTTCACTTGTGTTTGTCGCACATGACAAAAGAAACATGACTGAAATAATTTTTTCATTGAATTATGAAAATACGTGTTTTATGTAATATTCCAGAAATATTTGACTAATTGTAACATGACAGGTAGATAACATTGCTTATTGTTGAAGCTGATAAAAACAGTAAGTAGTTACCATTGTTTTTTAATGAAAACTCATTTTTTCGTCCGTTGAATTTCACTAACATAGCAAAGAAGAACCCAAAAGTTTTTGCTAAATCTGTCCACAAGAGAATGTTTATTTCTTTAATCTATCCATTTTGTGTGACAGCCGCATTCAATTGCAGACCCGACCAAATCGTTAATCAAAAATTTAACTCCACAGGTAACATCCCAAATCAACAACTTATAATGATAATTCCATGTGGTTGCTTACAATCACCTTGATCGAGTCCGATTCGGGAAGGGAACCCAGCTGTATCCAAACCTCTTCTACTATTGTTCACTACTCTATAGATTTAAATGGTGAAAAAAGTTCCAAGGATTTCATTACGTGACAAAGATTTTGAAGAAAAAAATATATTATAAATTTTAATCATCTTTGTTGATAAGAAGTCTCCGTTGAAGCAAAACAAAGTTTGTCTGCAAGAGAATATTTGGTATGTGTCAGAACATCCCCACCCCACAATAAAATAAAAATCTATATCCTGTATATATACCCATGATGCAAAGAAAATATCATATATCAAAAATCATGTAAATTGATCAAGTAGCTTTATTTTTATAAAGAAAATTATTTTTAAGTGAATTTAAGTTTTTCTAATGCTCCCCTCTCCTCCTCATGTTAAGAATAGCTTTCTAAAATCTTGCATTATCTGAAGTTATCTCCTTTATTCCTTCAGATTGATTTCACGATGTCGTCGCAAGATTATCATTCAGAGTTTAGCCATAAAATTTGATTTTCTTATTTAAAAAATAAAACTGGATCAATTGATATGATTTTTAGAGTATGCTATTTTCATTCCGCCGCTGGTATGTCTATCATACAGATCTTTAAAAATATTTTGTTATTCCGTATGGGAATTCTGGGCAAGCACCAAATATTTATTATTTTTAATTTTGTTGTCTTAAGCAGCAGATCCTAATTTTCACTTGCAGATCTAACTAAATTGTTAGTCAGAAAATGTTTCACCGCAGGTAGTGACCGAAATAAAAATCTTGTTTTTTCAAAGAAAAAAAAAGCAATAATCGTATTTGGTTGCTTTGATTACAATGGTTGGCACCTACCAGTTGGCACCTACAATTTGGTAAGTGAATCCAGCTGTATTCAGACTTTTTCTGATACTGTTTACTGTTGTATAGATTAACTCAATGTTGAAAGTTTTGAGAATGCTATTCTGTGACAAAGAATTTTATTTGATAAATAAGATATTAGCTTAAATTTTCTTTGTTGTTATTTTTGTTAAAGTATTCCTTCCAGGAACATGGATTTCAAAATGGTCCATATAAAAACCATGAGCTATTCACAAAGAGGAATTTAACTCTTTGTTTGCATTATCGCTTTTTATTCGTGGGGAGTATTTCAATATTTTCCTGATTCCAATACAATTACCGATACTGTTCTAAATGCCAAATTCCGAAACAATTATTGATTCTGATTCTTTTAAATTTCTTGTTTTAGGGGAAACCATGAAATATGTACATATAATTTCGTACATGTAGAAGTATACTTATGGAGATGATCTATAGATTTTAGTTTTTCTGACAGTTTTAAATCATTAAAGATTTATCATTTCATTATTTATACAAGCCATAGAAAATGAAGTTTTTTACCAAAAACAAATAAATAAAAACAATGAAAAGAATCGTTTTCTGCATTGGAAAATAGACACAAATTTTTCCAATACGGATTCAGATAACCCACAAAGTTCTGATTTATTCGATTGTCAATTCTGATTAATTATCCCAACAGTACATTCTATTTTATGAATTTAAAAAATGTTCTTTCTTCAGATTCAAGATCAAGCAGCTAAAAACAAATTCTTCAATTGCCTAACACCCGCCATCGATTCCTTCCCAAAGCAGTTCTGCAAGCACAAAATTCTTCCACAGTTGCTTGATGCTTTCCAATATGGTAACGCTGGTTCTGCAGTTTTGGCACCACTCTTCAAGGTAAAAGAATGCCTTTCTTTCTTTTTTTTTCCCTTTCCTTTTTTTATTTTATGACCCCAGGCAGTACCGTGTAGCCATGCTAGTATTATATAAAAATTAACCAACCAAGCCAACCCATGATTTAAGTATTGTTTTTATGTCATACAGGTTGGCAAATTACTTGATACGGAAGAATATCAAAAAAAGATTGTTCCGTGTGTTGTGAAACTTTTTTCATCTCCTGATCGTGCGACCCGAGTGAAACTTCTTCAACAAGTAAGTATTTTAATTTTCAACATGTCCATTTCATTTTGAATAGGTTATTCATAGAATATTGTCTAAGGATTTTGAAAGGTTATAAAAAGTGAAATAACTTTTCTTGCCTTTGGTAAAAGTTATTTGTTGACGTTTTTTTTTCACCCTTTTCTTTCTGTATTATGTCAACAATCGCTGCATTTTCTCCTAATTTTGGTAAGAAAATATTTACATCATTACCTGTTATATAGGACAAAAATCAGTTTTGCAATTAAATCAATCAATTACGAAATGATGAAATTTAAATCAATAAATGTCTTTTTTTAAACAACAAAATAGACGTCCCCTGAGAGACACAATCTCAAATAGTAGCCACTTTTTTTTTCCTGACATTTGAAAAGACTACCGTAAAAACAACAGACTTCTACTAATTCTATGCTCCAACAACAACATGGCAAAAAAACAAAAACAAAAGATACTGATGATGAAGTATATCTTCGAAATAAATTTATGAATTTCGGTATCAATTTCAACCAAAATAAATATCTGTTTATTTTGTAATGCGTTGTTTTGGCTTCAGACATATCTAATAAGTATTTATTTTATTCAAACTCAACCAGCGCTTTATCAAGGAACACAAACCCTAAGGTGTATACAACCTGAGCCAGAGCCACCAATAAGACCCGGACAAAACAGTTAACCACCTACCCTTCATGGATGACCTCAAGCTGTATGCCAGCTCAGATTGCTGATCTAAGTTGACTCTTGCAGGTCATACCTACCTTCTCCCAAGATATTGGAATGAAGTTTGGTCTGGACAAATGTGCCAAGTACTCTATCATAGCTGGGAAGAAGGTTCAAATGAAAAACATACAGCTTAATAATGACACTAACATGAAGGACTTAGAAGAGCAAGAAAAATACAAATACCTTAGCATAGAAATGAATGATCCAATTGAATATGCCAAAATAAGAGAAAAAAAAATTGCCAGTGAATATATATGGCATATAAAGAAACTTTGTAAAACAGTGATTACAAACAAAAAACACAAAATAACTGCCATTAACCAACTAGCAATGCCTGTGATAATATATAGCTCTGGCATTGCTGACTGGCCTCAAAGGGACATAAACAGACTAGACACTAAAATGAAGAAAATCTTGACACTGTATTGAATAACATACTATATCTATGCTGTATCTGCTCAAAGGAGCAACATGTATGGGTTTTCTCAGAAATTGTCTGTCAACATCATGCCAGTATTTTGAGCACCGGGCAATATCTGATGAGCTCCCAGAATCTAAATCTCATGATGGTACATCAACATCACGAAAGAAAGAGCCAGCAGAACAACCTCCATCATAAAACTGGCCAAACATTTTGGACAAGATTGTCTTAAAAATGAGACAGTATCAGAAAACAAGTCTGCTATGGAAATAGCTCAGTTGCCACACAGATGTAGGAAGTGTGAATCACCTGGCATCCAGCTGAAAGGTTCTTTAACACAATGGAGGGCAAATATCTCCATTGGATGATCTGTAAAAAGTTGAATATCAAATGGAGCAGCAAATCCTGGGAACAGCAAATCCAGAAAAAATAGTTGGAAATAAGTCGTACATCATCTACGATCACTATGCAATTCCTACAGCTATGTACCTAAAAAACACACAGAGCTATTAAAGCTAACATAGTGATATAGGACAAGAAGGAGAAAGAAGCAACCTTAGTAAAAGTTAGTGTCCCTCCAATGATGCTAGATTAAACAGAGATAAGAGGGAAAAGATGATGAAATACCAAAGTCTTGGTGATTGTCTGTATTTTTGAGATGAGGTGTTTTCATTGATTGAGGTTGTATCAAAATTTACAGTTACCCAAAGGTGCTGAGTTCAATCCTGAACGAAGGCAGTGAAAAAGTAACATTCAAAACAGAGAATCAGCAACTATGTACCAGAACCTAGCTGGAGTCCAAACACGGTACCCCTGTAATAATAATAAAGGGTTGGGTTCGAGACTCCTAACAAACGGTTCCCCAGTTCGATACAAAACACCTGATGAAGGCCGGAGGGCAAAACGGCCGAAACGTTGTGACTATAACAACCAAGATGAGGAAGTCAGTTCGACAATACCAAAGTCTTATGTACAACATGAAAAGAAATTGGAATCTTAGGAAGATCTCCATCATTCCAGCAATTATGGGAGCAACCAGACTCTTGAAAAAGAATTTAAAAAAACTATCTGACAAATGTATCCAGTGAACCAAGTGCAAGAGAGATACAAACAATTGTATTTAAAGGGATGGTCAGAATCTTAAGAGACAGTGAGTGGATGTGTGACATCTAGTAGAACAAAATGATCAGAAAACTGGCAAAAAAAAATACACTAGGACAAATGTACAAAATATCAATATTTTACTTTGGATATTTTTCACCATGTTTTAGTATAAGGCATCCATCCATAGTCCTTGATCCTCTGGAGAGGCATAGGCCATCTACAACTTTTGTAGATGTTTTTGTAGTGAGGAGTTCTTTTTACAGGGTGAGGGTGCTGGCCCTACGCCCAATCTTCCCAGAAGGTACATACAGCGCCTAGCCTTCCCAAATGGTCACCGATCGGATACTGGTCAGGTTCAACGTTGCTTAACTTGGTGGTCTGGCGAGAACCGGTGTGTCAACGTGATTGTGCTGTACAGTATAAAGCGTGGATAGGACAAAAGTGTTGGGAAGATGATCTTTGCAACACTTTTGTCTTATCCATACCTTACTCGTACAACTGTAACTTTTTACTTTATTCTCTTACCTTCAACCTTTCTGTCTTGTTTTATTTTACTTTGTGTATTTTTTTTTGTGTTTATTTGTCCATTCTTATATACTACTTTTATATTATATAATATTTTTGATGATATTTTAAATTTCGTTATTCAGGTTAGCATTTGTTTAATAACATAGTTATGTTCTTTTATGTTTATTTATATTTGAGTTTATGCAAGTTTAAATCTCTGAATTTATGTCTATATTTTTTTATTATTATAGTCATTCTTTACATATATATGTTTTTATTTGGTACTTGTACAGTTTAATCAAGACATTAAAAAATGAAAATATCGAAAAAAGTTTAAATTGTACGTATCCGTTACGGAATGAAGTTCTCTGAAAAAAAAATTTCACTTAATTTCATCAAGTAAATTTTTTTATTTATTTATTTTTTTTACAGCGAAAAAAAAAAACAGTTTGTTATGATACCGAGCAAAAGGTTTGATTTTTAAGAAGAAAAGCTAGTATTAAAGATGGGGAGGAAGTGTTATTTCCTCATGACATGTTCAAAACATTCCAAGATGTCTATCTTCAACGCACTGTCATAAAAATGTGTTTTTCTGATGTAAAAAAAAAACTGCTTGATCAAACTAAGTGAAAAATTTTTTAGGAGATCTTCAGTCCAAAACGGATAACGGTACAATATAAAAAATATAAATATATAAAAACCTTTTTTCGATATTTTCATTTTTAATGTCTTGATTAAACTGCACACGTGCCTTTTCTTTTTATTTATACATGTTTTTATGGGTTATATATATATATATATATATATATATATATGTGTGTGTGTGTGTGTAGTTGTGTGGTATGTGTTTGTGTTGTTGTGTATACTAATTTATGCGTGAATTTATATATATATTGCGACATAATCCTTAAATTAGATTATATGTGTTTTAAGAAAATTTCCAAATTTCATTTTAGGCTGATGAAAAATGTATCAATTTTTTGTGTTGTTGGATTGTCACTAAGGCAAAATGAACATAGAAGAAAAAGAGAGAGTGTAGAAGAAAGGGAGAGAGTGTAGAAGAAAGAGAGAGAGGTGAGAAAGACGTTCAGCAGATGAATCAGCCAGCGGGTTGACAGGTTATGCGGTCAACACACTTTCTGACCCCTTTTAGTTCTGGTACTAAGCGAACAAAGAAAGAAAGAGAAGGATAAGAAAAGTACGGAGAAGAGAGAGGGAGAGAGGGAAAAGAGACATTTTTGTAACACTCATGGCTGACTCATCGAGCCCGACGGATGTGGAAATTTTCCACCTGACAACGACAAAAAGAGAATGTCATTGAAATAGATGTCGACCCTACAAATATGAGGAACATGGCGTGCCAAAAAGACATACAGCGGAGAATAACCGAAACAAAAAGAGATAATGCCAACCATAAACACAAGGAACATGGTGCACCAAAAGGACATACAGCAAAGAATAACCGAAACATTGAATGAATAATACGTAGGAGTATTGCATGTTATGAATAGTCATTTGAAGCGAATGGTGGTTAAACTTCATGTAGAAATGAAAGAAAAAAAAGAAAAGTAAAGACTGTAAGTCCCCTCCCTCTGCATACTTCTCTCTCGCGTATTAAGTTGGCGACTTCATTTTGCCATTGTTTTGTTTGTATTGCTGTATTTTTTTGTATCAATATATTTTTCGTTAGCATTTTCAGATAGTAGATTAAGACACATCTCCCACCTCCTCGGTCCTGGACATGACCTAAAACTATATCCGATGGTAAGGCCCCACCTTGCGGGCCTTGGGGAGTGTGGAGCCACCCTTTAATTGCCATTGCTCCCAGGTCCACTCTGACTCGGAGTGGTAGTACCTGTTAGGGTCCGAACTATGGGTTAAATAGAATCTGACTTAAAAAAAAATATATACTCTATTAAAAATCTTTCCTCAAAATAACTAGATTCAGCATTAAATAACCTGAAAAAGGTTGATATGCCGTAAAACAAAAACAACCAACCAACTTCCACCTCCTTGTAATTTAAAATTTTTTTTTTATTTAATCGCCCCCCCCCTCCCACCAGAGTTTAAATTTTATTATAAAATTAACTTACAAACGTTATCACGCGTGTTCGTGTTCTCGTTACTTTCATACGTTGTTCAGTCGTCTATTGTACATTTTCTGGGTTTTGAAAGAATCTCCCCATTCTTTCTGTTTCAGCAAGATGTATCGAACCCAGAGGGCAGATTTGTTTCATTGTTCATTTGTATTTCATAAATGTCTTTTTATTTATTTTTTTTATTCACATTCGTAATAATATATGTATATTATTATGTTTATTTTGTTCTGTTTTTCTACATACTGGCTGAACTATCCAGCGTTATTGATATGAACAAATTAAAAATAAACCCTATTTCTTTTTTATAAATGTCAATTGCAAACGGAGATTCCACAGTATTATTGGTATGAACAAATTAAGAGTAAAACCTATTTCTTTTTTATAAATGTCAAATGTAAACTTAGACTCCACAATATTATTGGTATGAATAAATTAAAATTTAAACACATTTCCTGTGCTGCTAATATTATTATTAAATTTTATGGTATTTTAATTTTAACAATTTTGTTCTATAGAAAATGTTGGAATGTTTATTTTGCTTTTGTTTTGCAGATAGAGTTTTTTGTGGAGCATTTACAGACGAACACAGTAAATGAGCAGATCTTCCCTCATGTCACTCAGGGTTTTGTTGACACAAACCCAATTGTCCGTGAAAGCACAATTAAAGTAAGCAACATTCCTTATTTTGAATCAAAAGTTTGTAATTAAAAAGTCTATCATATATTTTAAAGTGCATTACATAATTTATATATTATTAAAAAGTTATAGTTTTCTTGGATGCAAATAGAAATGTATGATTGGTTGACAGAAAAGCAGAGAACACATTAGTTTTTATTATGTCAATATCCAAGTTCAAATCTCATATACGTCTAAAGGAGTTTTTGAAATTGGATACTGGTTTCATAAATGTAAAGAATTAACATAATAACATAGAAATAAGTAGTTTTTTTTTTTAAACCAGCATTTTTTATAATCTTTAATATAGAATAATTAGCTTTATATTTTTTAACAAGGTACACAGTTGAAAACAATTTTTTTTTACTTAAAATCATAATTTTTATATTTAAAGGAAATTGAAAACCAAATGTGTTGTTTTTATTTTTTTAAATAAATAAAATCATTTTAAAAGCTGAAACTTTTGACAAATTATATATTTTCAAAGCAAGGCTACCTTTTTTTGTTTCTTCATTCTATTGGTATTAACAACAGAAGGAGTGACTCTCTTATAAAGACATACATAAACTATACATCCGGTTTTGGTGACAAAAGTTTTAAAAGTAAAATTTGGTGTTAATGTGATTAATACCAGTAGAATAAAGAAAAATAGGAAAAACCTTTCTTTAAAAATGGCATCAATGCGAAAACCAAACTTCAAACGTACAGCCGTTATCGGTGTCATAAGCGAATTCTGTAATTGTATTCGCAAGCTCAATACTGGACGAATTTCCGTTGTCTTGCGACTGGAATTTTTGTGTTAAAGTCGTTATCAAATTTAATTGAGCTTTTTCAAACTGTTGCTGTTGTTGGTTTAGAATTTGTTTAAGTAATTCTGTGGAGATTGACATTTTTATTTATTTTTCCTTTTCTGTGTGTTCGCCAAAAGAAATAAAATTATTGCAAAAGGATTTTTTGCTTCTTCTCGTGTGCTTACGAGAAAAAAAAATGTTTTAAAAGATGTTTTTCTTTTTATTTCTTCCCCCGTGTGTTATCGAAAGAAAGAAAAATTTTCAAAAGATTCCTTGTTTTTTGTTTTTTTTTTAATATTTCTTTGTGTGTTCACGAAAAGAGAGAAAAAAAAAAAAATTTCAAGACTCTTTGTTTTCCTTTAAAAAAAAAAAAAAAATGATTTCCTTATTCTTCGTGTGTTCACGAATGAAAAAAGAATGTTAGAAAGTTTCCGTTCTTGTTGGCAATATACAAGGATAATCCCCCCTTTTTTTTTTGCAAATCTCAGAGAGAGTGTTTTTTTTTTCTTCTCAGCACGTGTGATTCTTGTCTGTTTTTGATTTGTTGAGTTTTAATCTCATCTCATCGCCACTCTGTTATGACGTGGGTAAATCCTTCATAACAGGAAAAAAACATGGTAATAAATCACATCGATGGGGAAACAAAACAATGGTTATCGGGGTTGAATCCAAGTTTAGCGTTACAAATTCCAGAGAATTTTTTGAGGATCGGCACTATTGCTAAACAAATTATTTTGCGCTAGATAGTATTTTTTGATTAAAAAATAACTATTGTAAGCATAGAACAAAATATCGAAGCCGGTTATTTTGTTTACTTTATCACCATCCTCTAAATTGAAAATAAAAATGTCCGCTTCTTGTCTTCTTCATAAAATCATCTTTTAATCTGATTGGTCGATTTTAAATACTATTTAGCGCTAATTCGTTTAGCAATAGTGTCGATCCTCCAAAAATTCTTTGGAATTTGTAACGCTGAAATTGGATTCAACCGTTATCGGTTAACAACGTTTATTGATGTTAACAAAACGATTACATAAAAATATATACTCAGATGGGAACAGATTGAATTGGAAATTTCTCTGCTACGAAGAACGATGTTCGTTCCTCCATTCCCAATCGCAGACTCGCCTGCTTCTCGTTCCGCTTTTGTGGTATCCTCGTGTTCTCGTTGCTGTATTTACATACGAAAATCCCATGGACCAATTCACGGTTCGGGGGAAACAACTCCTCTCTGAAAATGTAGGAGTTATTTCCCTTAGATTGGATTCTTAGATTCATTCTAATTTGTCGTCCGAACACACACAAACTTTAAACAGTCACAAATTAGACATTATTTTCTATATCTTATATAAATAGAGATTTTGTCAGTTTGTTCATCCATCAGCTAGAGTTTTTTTCTTTGGTCGCATTCTATTAAAAGTAATAAATACATCGCAGAATATGTCTCATTTCAAAATGTTAAAGATCTCAACTATTTTTAAAAATGGAAAATATTACATTAATAATGAATAATAAATTCCTAACAAATAAAGTGACCAGAAACCGATATCGTGAGAAAGAAAAAAATGACAACCCATTTTCTTAATTACTTGATAAAGAGGTCTTCTCTTGAAATATTGTTTAAAAAATAATAACCCCTTAACATCTTGTTAGAGCAGGTGAAGTGGGCAATCACTTATATATAGTGTCTCGATAAAAAAAACTCCAGTATTACTTCTCTGGGTTGACTTTAGGAAGGGCATTCAGCCTATAAAAGTTTTGCCTTGATTAAAGAAATGACTTCCAAAGAAACCAAAGATAAATTCGGAAATCCATTTCTAAAAGCCATTCGATACATGCCAACATGTAAAACATGTTAAACTGAAAATGATGGTGATTATTGAGGCCTATTTTTAAAATAGGCCTTGGTTATATATTATTTGAATTATTCGAACTACTGTTCTCATTTTGAATGTAACTTTCACAACATTTTGGCCGATGTAACCTTTGACCTTCTTGAGGTGTATCTTGTCAAACTTGGGACTCTTTTAGTCATATTTGGAAATCTGCATGGAATTTTGGATGAGACCCTCTATTTAATTCACAGGATAACATGCTCTTGTTCCATCAGTTATTCTAGGAATGAGAAAGAATGGATTAAATGGTTTTATTCAAAATTCTTTACAGATTCCTGAGTTCGGCCAGATACACCCGAGGAAGGTTAGAGGTTATAATGCCTGAAACATTGTGAAGATGAGAACAATAGTCTGAATAATTTGATTCATACAAATTACTAATCCTCGTCTTAAAAATTTAGAAACATAAGGTCATTATTTTGGCTTTAAAAAAATATAATTAGAATTAATAGAATTAATACTTAAAACAAACAAAATTTCTTTGATTAAAATGAAGTGCTTTTTTTTTTATTGTAAATAAACTTTTTTCATGCTAAACTTTTGTTATTTTTTTTTTTTTCAAATTCTCTAGGCCATGCTTCATTTATCAGCAAAATTAAACTATAAAAATCTCAATGAAGAATTAATGAAACATTTTGCGCGCCTTCAATCCAAAGATGACCAGGTAAGTTGAAAGAAAATATCAACAAAAGAGAAGCCCAGATCTGGGGGCAAAAATAAATGGCCAGAGGTCATTATTGTAAGTTCAGTTTCAAGAACCTGAAAGTATGAAAATTCAGATGTGAAAATCGTCATATCACAAGTCTTTCACTATAATTATATACAGTAAACAATTCAAGAAATGAAACCTTCAGTGTTGATTAAATTTTTTGCAATGTAATGCGCAGATGCATGTGCAGGCGAAATGACGTTATTGTTAGGGAAAAGAAAGAGAGAGAGAGCATATTAGAGAAGACAATTATGTGAGAAATCTTGCAGCCGTAAAAAAGTAACGCATGGAGGGAGAATGAGGAAATAAATGTGATTGTTATTCAAAAAAAGCAGTCCAGTTATTACTTGTCCTATGTGTAATGTGGCCGCTACATTCCAATTGTGTTCATTACAGTTCAAACCTCTCTTGGATCCCCATGCCATCTGACACCGTGGGAAAAGAACAAACAAAAATAAATCAATCCTACTCGGCTTTTCTTTCTGTTTTAGCAAAAGGCATTTATTTCTATTACAATACCTGCTTCTTGTTTTTTTTTTTTTTTAACTGTTAATTTCATCTGTCATGAGATTAACAAAACCCTGCCGTCTTGACACCAGCTTAAAAAGTCTCTCGCTGAAACTGCAGGGCCGCATACCCATCTCCCCTGAATTGTGTATTTCTTTCTGCTCTAATACATGCCAGTCGCAGACAGCCATTTCATGTCTTCGACATTACACGTCCATCTTTTTCAACTACATTTTTTCTTCTGCTGACCACCTGGTGTCCTTTCTTCTTTTTTTTTTTTTGTCACACAAACTCACACACACTTCCTAATTTGCATATGTGCCTTTTTTTTTTCGGCTACTGTTGCTAATATATTCGCAAGCCAGTTATCTTATAGCTCCTACTAATATTTTCCCATGTGCTCATATGCGCTCTGTTACATATATTCCTTGCAATGTATTCTGCTACAACGTGTTGGGTCTACACGTGTAACATTACAATAGTTAACTGATTATAACCTATATGTCGTCCCGCCTATAAGTACATGATTCTAGAAAGAAGATACCAATGCCAATAATAGTATTGAGCCAGTTAAAAAAGGTATACCATGCTGGATCATATGAATTTATGCTTACATTTAGGGAATTTTCTAAAACAGTTTGTGGAAAATCAAAGAATTCAGAAATCCTGTGGGAGTAAAAATGATTCTTTTTAAAATATCAATTTAAATGTTTTCTAATCATCATAAATTGTTGTAGATGATTTATAATTGTTGTAGATGATTTTTTTTTTTTTTTTTTTTTTTTAATTACATTTTCACCCCAAACAAGGCAAATTGCCACTTTGGTGTAGGGGGCTACAATCAGGGGCAACAACTACTGGGGTACTATGTAGGGATTTGGGCAGCAAGATGTCGGTTCACGTTATACTTGAACTTCTGCACGTCAGTATTGTTGGGGAAGCAGGGACCTGGAATGGAATTCCAGAGTCTAGCGGTTCTGGGGAAGAAACTATTGGAGTAAAAAGATCTTTTACATCTAGGGATCTCTACAGTGTGGGGGTGGGATTTAGCAGCCTGTCGGGTTTGTCGAGGGTGCTCACGTCGTGGGGGCACAAGTGATTGCAGTTTGTCAGAGCATTCACCACTAAAATACTTGTAGAAAAGGCAGAGGGATGCAACATTTCGTCGATGGGACAGAGGCTGAAGCTTAGATGCCAGTTCAGGGCCTATCAGGTTTGCGACTCTCTTTTGAACCTTGTCAAGGAGCGAGAGACTAGTAGCAGATGCACCAGCCCAGATGTGGCAGCAATACTCCATACATGGGCGAATGGTGGCCTTATAGAGGTACAGGATACTTTCGGGTGTTAGTAGTTTTCTAGCACGGTAGAGAGAGCCCACCTTTCTTGCAGCGGCCCTGGCAATGCCTTCAATATAATTGTTCCAACTCATGTTTCCTGTGAACGTTAGGCCAAGAAGTTTGAAAGATGGACTCTCAGATAAAGAGTCGTTGGCCATTGCTATTGCTTTATAATTGTTGTAGATATTTTATAATTGTTGTAGATATTTTATAATTGTCATAAATCCTTTATAATTGTTGTAGATAATTTTTAATTGTTGTAGATAATTTTTAATTGTAGATAATTTTTAATTGTTGTAGTTGTTTTATAATTGTTTTAAATGCTTTTATAATTATTGTAGATATTTTATAATTGTCTTAAATTTTTTATCATTGTTTTATAATTGTCTTAAATTTTTTATAGGTATCATAAATGTTTTATAATTTCCAATTTTTTTTTTTTTTTTTTTAATATCGTTTATATATTTGTTCTTTTAAAATTCTTCTTTTTATGCTTTCTTTTCACCAGGGTGGAATCCGAACAAACACAACTGTCTGTCTTGGTAAAATCGCTGGTTACCTCAATCCTCAGGTGGGATTTTTTAAATCATTTTTTTTTTATTAATTTAGAATATTCTTAACCACAGATATTGGCTTTTACCCTTGGGCTACGATGGTATTTTTAAGTACATTGCCTACAATGGGTGTGAATTTTTTCACATCACATAAAATCAAGTCTAGGGTCTTTGAAAAAAAATATTTTTTTATCAAAAAACTATACAAACATTCAAACATGAGTTTTAAGCATGGTTTCATTCATTAATTAATGCAGTTAGGGCAAAGAAGCATTCCATAGTCTGTGAGGACCATTGTTGTAATTGTTTGTAATAGTAAAAACTAGGTGTTAAAAAATTAACAGCCAGCATAACCTAAGGGTTAAGAATAATTGAAGGTTGTTTTTAAAATGTTGTAACTGTTTTTATTGTGGTTTACAGATTCAGATTTTATTTATTTATTAATAACTAACAGAATAACCACACCAGGACACACAGTCTGCTAATTAATAAAAATAATAATTAATAAAAATAATATGAATTTACCAAACAGAACAGTTTTGCACCACTCTTATGCCCCCTGATGAAGAATAAAAGCAAGATATACATTCTACTAAACCTGATGTTGAGAATCCTTACTCTAATTTTGATCAAAATCTACAAAATCATTTTGATTCCTGAAAAATGTCTAAAATGTGAGGCTTAAGGTATCTTAAGAAGAAATTGTAATTCAGGTAATCGGGATTAATTAATGTGCAATGAGTGTAGATCAAATTTAATGCAAATCTGAAATATTTTAATTTATAATTGGAAAGTTATGCTCATATTATTTTGAGTCTCTTTAAAATACTCCAAAGAAATTCATATTTGATGAATATTTAATAGTTGATGTCTAATACTTACTATTATCAAAATTTCATCAACATTGGAAGTAGCATTATTTTTGCAAAGATCTTTCTTTTGCATAAAATTAAATTAAACTAAATATTGTCCACATTATCGATCCTTATGCTTAGGAATGGTGTTTCAAATGTCATAATGGTTAGTTATTTACTCTCGTTGGTTATACCACACAAACATATATATATATACTAGCAGGGAGACCCGACGTTGCCCTGGATTGAATGATCAACGAATATTTCACACTCCTATATTTTTATTGTCATCGAAATCCATGAAATCGCGCAGGATCAAGCTTCATATGCCTCCATGCTGTAACTTAGTCCAAAAATATGTTAGTCCACATTGCATTCTAGAAAAATTAAACTAAACTAAATATAATCTACATTGTCTATCCTTATGCCTAGGAACTGTGTTCCAAATTTCATAATGGTTAGTTATTTACTCTCATTGGTAAATATGTTTGTGTGGTATAACCAACAAGAGTAAATAGTCAATTTGTATTTGTTATAATTGTAGCATGTTCTTTACACAAAAAAGTGTAATTCACTTCAGTTACTTTTTTTGAAAATAATTATTTCAGCAAGGAAGAGTGTTACAGTAGGGACAATTTTAAATAACCTAAAATGTCAAAATATAAGAGATGATTCCTATTTTAACTTGAAGATAAGAATATGAGTTATTTCCCTTACATTTTAAGCTTTTGTGGCATCTCTTCATGACTTGCACAGTTTTTAAATTCAAAAACTGAAACTAAAATGACATTAATACTCCCTGGACTATGCTGTGTAGATATGAAAGAAAAAGGGTTTGACACTTCATATTGATGTTATCAATTTTACAAAGGATGAAATAAATAACATTCAAAAAGGAGACAGGAGAAAACATTTTAATAGGAAGGTAGACGCAAGGAGGAAATGGATAAATTTAAAAAAGGGGAGAAGTTATAATTACTGTGTTACCTCTGCTGATAGTAATTTTTTTTGCATTTTCTTTCTTTGAAGATTGTAATGCTGGGTATGGGGCAGCCAAACCAGCTGCCAACATTGCCCTGCTTTTTATTGAAACCAACCGAGAGCTCTTTTTAGTATCCTTGCTGTTTCCTTAAGTGCAATTGTCTGATTGTCTGGATTACTCTTGCACTTGGTTCACCAGGAATATTAGTTAGGTAGAACTTCAGGTTCTTCTTCATAAGCCCTGTGGCATCTATAATAACTGGTGAGGAAAGGAATACTATTTGTTTTCGTTTTGTATTTTAAACCAAACATTCCATGCTTTCTGAGTCAGTTCTTTTGAGTGAATGGTATGTTGAGATTTTCAATCCTCTCATAATCATCATTATTCAATTGTCACTTCAGCCATCTAATTTATACTTGAGTGGACTCTAAGCCTTAATAAGTGGCAACACATTATTAAAAACAAAAAAACAAACATTTCTTTTTAAACTTGGAATGGATCTCTTCTTCTGGTGCAACATGCAACCTGGATAGGTTCAGTTAGCTTCCTTAATCGTATGTGTATCCCTCCATGTTAGCTTTTGCAGGAAATTGATTTTATTTCCTGTTTGAGTTAAGTCTCACAGTAAATACAACGCAAAACAAACTGATAAAAATAGTTAATTATCAAGTTATGGAAACTATTCTAATAATTAACTATTTACATTCAATAATAATAATAATAATAATATATAATTCACCTGAATATTGTTCTGATATCATATGGACTGCATATTTAAAAATTTTTTTTAGACAAGCTCTTTATGTATGGTGTGCACTGTGGCAAGTTTTCAGGTATTGTCCTTTAGTGTTTTCTCTAGGTTTTCCAGACCCTATATGATGCTCATTGGGAGTAATTTCAGTAGAGAGTTATTTTTAGGTTGTCCAACTCGTCCTGGTATGTGTTGTTGTCGCTACATATTGTTCTGGCATGGTGTTGTAAGCACCGAACAAATCCTTTTTTTTTTTACATTATATAGATGGTGGGAGTTGAAATTTAGGTACTACTTAACCCACTCTGGCCAGTTTTCACTTCCAGACATAATCACACTGCATACACATGCCTGGTAGACTTTTCTTTTGGTTGGCAGTGATAACACTTTGTTGATTTGTAATCAAAGAAGTTACTCTATCCACTCCTAACTCTAAACTTAACGCCAACTTTTACAATGGATTCACAAACTACTGGACAGATTTTTAATGAAATTTTGAACAAATATAAAAGACATTATATTTCTGAATTTTTGAGATGAGGATTGATTATTTGGATTACATGGATTTTTTGGACTACTGTTTTCATCTTGAGTGTTATTTTCATAATGTTTCTGTCGATGTAACCTCCGACTTTCTTCAGGTGTATCTTGTCAAACTCGGGAATCTTTCGGAATTTGCATGAACAGAACCCTTTATTCAATTCATGCAAAAACCCATGGCATAGTGGATAAAGTTCTTGGTAAAATTCAGTTTTAAGTGATGCTCTTGTGAAGGTTGAAGGTTCGATCCTCAGTGAATGCATGTGGCATTCAAAATACAATAGCGAATTACTTAGGGCTTCTACCCAGTCATAGCTGATGGAACGAGGGCATGCTATTCCCGTGGATTAAAGAAAGCATAAAAAGTTATTGACATCAATACTGCCATCAAAACATCCAAACAGAGATGGGCAGGGCACGTAACCAGACAACATGACAACATTAGAACAATGGAATGGACACCTCGTGAACATAAGAGGCCAAAGAACAAGATGGACGGACAACCGGATACAACACATGGATCCCACATGGCAGCAGATAGCTCAGTTCAGAGTACATTGAGTGATAAAACCCTTATTGATTTGATTGAAATAAATCATTCTGTTTGAAATTCGGTGAAGATTCCCAAGTTCAACAGAAAGACTCCCAAAGTTTGACAAGATACACCTGAAGAAGGTTGGAGGTAAAAATAACATTCAAAAATGAGAACAGTAGTCCGAATAATAATCCAAATATAGAAGACATTATAGGGTATGTAATATTCTTTTCATTGTTTTGACTCTTGAGTATATATCCATTATTATCTTATATGTTTTTATATTGACTGTGTCTTACTGTGTCAGATATATACTTGAGAGTCAAAATAATGAAAAGAATATGCTGTTGTCACAGCCTTAGTAATGAGTTATGCTTTATGTTTTTAATTGAACAAAAGGGAGAAGAACGCCTTTTCTTCTCCATAAATATAAGTATACCTATAAAAAGTACTCTTTCGTATTTACTTGAGTGTTGCCTATGATGTTATCCCAACTAATCTGGACAATGCCTGTTAACCCTACTAGTATAATAATGCATATTAGAAAAAATCAAAATTAAAGCATGAAAATCTTATTGTTGAATCACATTTTAATCAGTAGAAATTCTTTTCTTAACAAAAAAAGTACTCATTGCTATTTCTGTTTTTTCTTTCTTTTTTTTTTTTTTGTTTTGAACAGATACGTCAAAAGATCATCTGTTCAGCATTTCTGCGAGCTTTGAAAGATCCGTTTCCTCCAGCACGACAAGCGGGCATTCTGGCCATGGCTGCAACTCAAAACTATTACAGTCTCTCTGAGGTCTCTTCAAGACTCTTACCTGCACTATCGCTCATGACCTTGGATCCAGACAAAGGTGTACGCGAACAGGTATGTGAATTGATCTTTACATCTGGTTGCAAGAATGTCATATTTGACTTACACCTTGTTTCCATATCATTGCCATCCACTCCCCGAATAAAGAAAAGATTACCAGTAAGGTTACTCAGCATTGCCCAGGGCAAAAATGTAACATATTTATCTTAACACTTCTATTGTTTCTTTATTTTTCTTCCACCTCTCCCCAATTCCCTTTCCTTTCTGTGAAGTGCATTCCTCTCTCTGGGCACACACACGCACACACACACAAATATACAAACAAACAACTTGAGGAATAAGTTAGCATAAAGGGGATTAATTCCATGAAAAATAACCTGGTTACTTCCCTTTATTTAGTAGCTGGAAAACAGAATCCCTCTGGACCAAATCTGCATCAGTTTACTGTCAAAGAATTAATAGATTTTTTTTATTTAAATGTTAGATATTATTCATCTGGGGCAGCATCAATCAAGAAAATACCAACTTTGTGAGCATTCGTCCTGTTGTAGAGTTTTAGCAGACAACTGTGCTTTATATAATAGATTTGTTTGTTTGTTAGCAACTTCACATACAGCAGGATTAGTTGTTGAATATCTGATTATGCTGAGTATAATGTTGAACATTTTATTTACAATCCCAAGGCAACATCCCAGGTTAAAAATGGAAAACTTCATGTAAGTTTAGTTCAATAAGAAAATGAAGGTTTTCATTAGAAGTAAAATTAGAAGTTAGGTTGATATGTACTTGTAATAGCATAAAAGTAAGATAGCCAGAAAGACGCACTTCATTTAGATGTACTTGATGTGAATTACTGTAAAAAAATAAATCAAATCCCAGAGAAAATGGTAGTTATTAGGTTGGTGCAAAAACAATATCGTTTTCTTACATGTTACTTTTATATATGATTTCTGAATTAATTCATTGATATATATAGCCATGTAATATATCATTTTGAAGCGCATCTTTCACTCTATCGAATCGTGTTATTCGTTACCGTTCTCAATCTCTTCATTCATTTTTTGGCAGGTTTTTCGATGGCATGGACAAAATTCAAATCCACACGATTTTCTTGTTCCAGTTCAAACTAGGCCAAAAAGCTGCCGAGACAGCTCATGATATCAATGATGCATTTTGGCAGGAACCATAACGAACGTGTGGTACAATGGTAGTTTAAGAAATTTTGCAATGGTGATGAGAGCCTCGAAGATGAAGACGGTCGTAACAGGCCGGCTAACTGTGGTTGATAACAAACATTTGAAAACCTTAATTGAAGCCGATCCTTGCAAAACCACACAAGAAGTTGCTGATGAACTCAAGGTGGACCACTCAACAGTCATTTTCTATTTAAAGCAAATAGGGAACTTCAAAAAGTTAGATAAATGGGTGCCGCATGAATTGAACACTAATCAAAAACATTGTTGTTTTAAGGTGTCTCCTACGCTCCTTCTGTACAACAAAAACAACGCATTTCTTAAGTGGATTGTGACGTGATGAGAAGTGGATCCTCTATGACAACCGACGATGTTCGGCACAGTGGTGGATGCTGGAGAAGCTCCAGAACACTTCCCAAAGCTGAAATTGCACCAAAAACAGGTTATGGTGACTGTTTGGTGGTCTGCGGCCGCTCACATCCATCACAGCTCCTTGAATCCGGGTGAAACGATTATGGCGCTGAAGTACTGCCAGCAAATTGATGAAATGCACCAGAAGCTCCAATGTATGTACCTGAGATTGGTCAATATGAAGGGACCAATTTTCTTTTATGACAAGGCTTGCCCGCATGTTGCTACACTGACCCTGCAGAAGCTGAACGAATTGAGCTACGAGACTCTGCCTCATCCACCATATTCATCGGACCTCTTGCCTACCGATTATCATTTTTTCAAGCATCTTGACAACTTCCTGCACGAAAAATGCTTAAAAAATCCGAGATGATGCCAAATCGGCGTTCAATGACTTCATTGCTTCCAGAACTCCGGATTTCTATACTAATGGGATAAATAAATTGTTTTACGTTGACAAAAATGTGTCGATTCTAATGGTTCTTGTTTCAATTAATAAGGTTTATTATGAAAGGAGTTATGATCTTTTGAAGTTGAACGTCAAAAAAAACGAGATTATTTTTGCATTAACCATTTGTTGTTCTTTTAATTGATTCCATCATTCCAGCCACAAGAGAGAAGAAAGAATCCACATCTCTGCAGCTGCAACTGTTGCAAACATGTGTTGGCATGTGAATGGCAGATGTTGCAGTGATAGATGCTTGAATAAAGTAAGAGCAGGGTGTAGAAAGTTGGAAATTTCTCTAGCCAGAGTCAGACCACCCAAGAGATCTTCTCTTTGTTGGCAAAAATAAGTGCCTCATTAAATGGGAAAGACACTGGGATCGGCTTTTGTGGGGAAAAAGTAATTTTCCTAGATGATTGCTAGATAAAACCCCTAATGAGACTGTCCAGATTGTATCTTCTGGTAAACCTCTGTGTAATTGAAATATGGACCAGCAATAAAAGGTCAGAACTAGTTAAGAGTGTAGGGATCTCATGAAATGATAAGGCGGGGTGATCAGAACCAGGCTGAAGAGGGAGAAGATAGAGGGCAAGTTTAACGTTTGAGGTGGGCAGTTGATCTTAGTAAGAGTTATTAGGTAGTAGAATCAATGTGGCTGTCTGGGCTGGATGACTCCTTTTGGGAACTTTCAGTAAATGACGGTGTATATGAGACTTGTGCCTTCCAGCCTTGGTCAGACAAACATCTCATTCTACAGGTCATTCAACCTTTGTGAAAACGAGTGCCACTTATTCAAAATAATAAATATAAATATGATTTATAGACTACCTGTCATACTTTTCTAAGTCCTAAGCCTTGCACACCTAGTAAGGCATCTGGTTCATAATGGAATAGCACCTAACTGACAAGGGCTGCCTGGATTAAGTGGGCAGTAGTTACTCAATGGGAGTACGATGGTCACTCCCACTGGCAGAAATGAGCTCCTAAGCATCTGTGCTATGCCAATTTGAGCAGTGACTCACAGTAACTGGATTATTTCTTGTGGTTTGGAGGTGCTGGAGTGTCCTTTCCAGGGCACAGTGCCTGAGCAAGATGTTAAGGGGATAGGCTGTTGCCCATGCAGCAGAGCTCTCTTTCTCCATATTGCCAGTGTTATTTAAGAGAAGGACAGGGACCCATGCGAACATTATTATTGTTTTTTTATAAATTGGAATTGTATTGTTCTGTTTTGGATGTGAATTCCTCTTGGCAGCATTGAATGAATGGATTGACAAACAACTTTGGCCCGGCATAATGGAGGAGACGATCACTGTCACCACTTCGAAAGACATCATTTTCCGTTGAGCAGCAACTCATTTTTCAATCAGTGACAAACAACTGTTTTTGTTTTGTTTACAATCCCAATCCAATGCAGCCCATGTGTTCAAAACGTGTGGGAGGGGAGATAAAATCTTCCCTTGAAGTATCACACATCATAATGGACCAGATCATTTTGAGAATTTTTTTTACCAGGCATACCTACATTTAAAAATATTTTCCCTTGCAGTGTTTATTTTTTTTTTAATTTTTGTTTAGGAAGATTTTAAAAGCTAAATCTACAAATCAATGAGATTTTTTATTCTAGTGAAGTAATAGTTAGATGAAACAAAACGCTTTCTAAAAATACTGTCTGTCCGTAAAATCTCTTTATAATTTATATTTAAAGGAAGATAACCTGTTTTGCATTTCGAATTATCTCCCTTGTCAAAAGACAAATTTTGCTGAATTTTTTTAGTTGAAACATTTATAATGAAATTAACTTAGAAAGAAAACATCAGTTGTCGTTTGCTTCTTGTTTACAAATACAAGCTATACTATAACTACTGAGGCGAGTTTGGAGAGATTATCTCTCCTTGATATAGCACATGTATGATTGACAGAGCTAAAGGCGAGACAAACACTTATATTAACATGAATTATAAAAAAACGTATAGGTTTCGAAAGTGCTCAACAGATCTTCATTCTATGCCTCCTCCTGTAAAACATTCACAACAAACACTCGTCTAACTACAACCATTATCAACAATTTTCTCTACTCTCTGTGCCCTAAACTAAATGTAAATTCCATTAACAAAGTTTCTTTTCTAGAACTGCCCGTCTCTGGAACTCTATATTGCAGGATTACTTCCCAGCTAACTACAACTTGATTTTCATGTTCAATGTAAACTAGTTTTTGTTGAGCTGTCCTTTTAAATAACCAAATTCCACCACTACCTATTATTATATTGGTATCTTACCGAACACCTGCCACTCATTAACCTTTATCCTCAAATGACCTTCTGGCCTTGATAAGCAGTAATTCCTTTGTAAAAAAAAAAATATGTGACAGAGCTATTAAACTTTAAGCTTAAGGTCATTTATGAATATAAAGTATAATAAACGTCCAAGGATCGACTCCGGAGACACATCCGCATTTATATCATATTGTTTTTTTTTTTTTTTTTTTTTTTTTTTACATAGGCATCACCACATTATCAAGGCCCAGAGGCCACTCAAGGATAAGGGTTAAAGAGTGTACAGTAGAAATTGGACAATATAGTAATCATTAGTAATGAAAATTTGGTAAATTTGATAACTTATATGGAACGGCTCATCAAGAACTTATTTACTTTAGACTTGAACACAACCATATTGTAGTCAGCCGGAAAGCAGGAAAACGGAAGACAATTCCACAGGCGTGGAGTTCTAAGAAAGAAGCTTTGTTCATGGAATCTACGTTTAGGTTTAGGCACAGATAAAGAGTGGGGGGGAATTATTTATAGTGTTTACAGCTAGACGAGTGTTTCTTGTGAAAGTTTGGCGAGGGGGGACCATAGATTGAAGCTCAGTCGAACACTTTCCATGAAAATAACGATACATCAGAGACAAACTCGCAACATCTCTTCTGTGAAATAGAGGTTGCAAGGAGGAGAAAAGGACATCTACGAGGCTACGAAGTCTATTTTGAACTCTATCAAGGCAGGCCAAGTCCTTTCTAGCAGCTCCTGCCCAGATGTGGCAACAGTATTCCATCCTTGGACGTACCTGGCTCTTATATAGATAGAGAATAGCATCAGCAGTGAGATATTTACCGGATCGATAGAAAGATCCCACCATTTTTCCAGCGGCCTTGGCAACAGATTTGATTTTGACGTACAACTGTCGAGGACCATCTAGATTTTTCTCTTATTTAAAAAGGATTTGTCTATTCTAGTGGAGATGTTAGCAAGATTAATATCACTTGTTGTACTTCATGACAAAACACCTTTACGACCATTGCTCTTTTATGTCCATTACATACATGAGCTCATCTTTGATTTTATCATTAAACTATATCGGTCAAAATGCGTCTAAGAAGGTTAACATTCCAAGGGAAATAATTAGGATATCAGTCTAAGAAAGATAATTCAAATAGCAATCCAAGGGAGGTAATTGGATAATCAGTCCAAGGGAGATAACACAGATAATTCTCTCTTTACATTAGCTTTTAGACAATTTTATTGAAAATGTAAAAAATTCGTATAATTTAGATTATTCGGCCTCCTTTGGTGTTGACTTTCAAGCCGACTTCAGTATTATGGATTTCTCATTTTGTTATTTTATTTTCATTACCGTGCATCGATTTTATATCAAACCGCTTGTATATAGATTCTTTTTATTTTTCATTTCTTTAAACAGTGCTTTAAATCAATACGTGGTTTCCTTGCTAAACTAGAGAAAGTCTCAGAGAATCCGGAGCTCCTTGCAGAATTCGGTAAGTAATTTTGGTGTTTCTTCACAATAAAATCCAAACTAACTTTTTTCCTTTCTCATAAAACGAGCTGAAGTTGAAAGAGGATCACTCCACTATGATTAGGAGAGGATGATAACAGCTGTCCAAGATCAAGGCTTGATGACCAACGCTTTTAGGAAGATGAGCGATCTCAGCAACGACAACAAATGCGGCTTCTACCACACAGAAATATAGATTGTGAACCACCTGACATTATAAAGTTCTGCTGGGAGACAGCTACAATACAATGCGACACAATGGAATGTGTGTGGCGAAATTTGTGGCAACGCAGACTTACCTCTTAAACAGCCTCGGTGTGTGCTTTGTTGACGCAGCATCATGATGCTGAAAAGGGTCCAAGATGGCGCCTGCGGCCTTATATATTAATGCAGTCTCGCAGAAATATGCAAATTTGGAGGACTCACACACACACACATTTTGCCCTTTATATATATAAATAATCAGTGATTTGTTAGTGTGTAGAAAAAAATAAAACACTCCATATTTGTTTCCGTCAACTAATAAGTTTTCCCTCCCTTCTTTAATACATAAAAAAATATGTTGTGTGAGATTGTTGGTATTTGCATCATCATTATCACAATATTTAGTTTAATGTCTGTCTTACCTGCTTGCATGCATTGGATGGCGGTTAGAAATTCACTTCCAAACTAACCTATCTCTGGCCAGGTCTTTATTATTCTCTCTTTCTGTCAAATCCATTTCCATCATTTCTTCCCATTTTTTGAGATGATGATTGATAATTTGCATTTTTTGTATTATTCAGACTCTTGTTCTCATCTATAGTTGTACTAAGCACTTTATCCATGGTGTCATGGGTTCAGGTCTGCATGATCCCATAGTGCAATCGATAAAGTGCAAAGTAATAATAGGGTCTAAGTGACAATTCTTTTGTAAATTGAAGGTTCAATCCTCAATACAGATAATAACTAGAGCATCATTTGCTCATTTCTTGTGAATCAGATAATTCTATTGTTCACATTGGTTTCGCTGATATCCGTTTTAGTCAGGATTCTTTTTAGAAAGACATTGAATATTTAAAGTGAAGGTTGCAAACATCCTAAGTGAAAGACTTGTCTGTGGAACAAACTGGATTTGAACTTGGCATGCTCATGCCATTAACTTGCCATGCCATTAACTACCTAGCCACTGTCATCTCCCCGAATATAATTAAGAAGACTTCTACTCGATAATGACTGATGGAACAAGAATAATTTACCGTTATTGATAAAATTAAGAGCATTTCAAATTTTTTTACAGATTTCAGAGTTTGATAAGATGCTCCTGAAAAAGGTTGGAGGTCACATTGGGTGAAATGTTGTAAAAATAACACTCAAGATGAGAACAGAAGTCTGAATAATCCCAGTTATATGAACACCTCAATGAGGTTAAAGGTTACATCGGTCGAAACATTTTGCACACTTAAAATGAGAACAGTAGTTTGAATAATCCAAATAACACACATAGTTGTTTGACTCTTATATATCACAGTTAAAAAAAAAAGTTGCTTATATCCGTTTTATTACTTATGTTTGTCATTTCAGAGAAAGAAGTCTATGCAGGTGGGTCCACTGCTGCAGAGACGGCCAGTTGGGCTGGCTGGGCAGTGACAGGTGTTACATCCTTGACAGCTAAACTTTATAAATCAGGTGCTGCATCAGGGCCCACAACAACAGGTGTGACATCGTCTCCGGATGTGACCGAAATGCGAAAATCTACTCCATCAACATCATCAGCAGCTAACGGTACCCCTTTTATATACTTTTATTTCACGCAAGTCTTTTATGTTTTCATTGTTGTTGTATTTTAGAAAATTAATATAAATATTATAATGCCCTTTTTACTAGCTTAGTACAGCTGTTTTTGAGTGTAGAGTCATTCTTGCGATACAAAAATGTAGTTGTCCCAAGAAAAGAAAAAAATGGTAACATCAATCCAGTCAGAGGAAATTTTCCAGGTAAAGAATTAATCCAATCGTGATTAACAGAGAGTAGTGGGTTTTTTCTGTCAAGATGTAAAGCTATGAATGAAGAATTCAAAAAGATTCAGTATATTTTATAAAGCGATTTTGGTGTGTGATGGGTTCATTTTTACAACTCCAGGTGGTAAATAGTGTTGGGACGATTAATCATAATCAGGAATAAAAAAAATCAGAACTTTTTGGAATATTGGAATCTGAAAATTTTAGCTGATTTCAAAAAGTTTGCTTGTTTAAAACAATTTTCCATTACTGATACTAATGATGAAATAATAAATATTTATTAATTTTAAATTTACAAGTAAAACTAAAAATTATCATAATAAGGTAATAATTTACGTAAAAATGGCATCAGGAAAAAAGATGTTCAGTAAAAATGGCACCATAAAAACTATGATTTACTAAAAATGGTTCGGTAAAAATGGCACTGCAAAAAAAAAGTTCAGTAAAAATGGCACTGCAAAAAGAAAAGTTCAGTAAAAATGGCACCAGAAAAAATATTGTTCAGCAAAAATGGCACCAGGAAAAATATGATTCAGCAAAAATGGCACCAGAAAAAATATGGTTTAGCAAAAATGGCACCGGAAAAAATATGGTTTAGCAAAAATGGCACCGGAAAAAATATTGTTTAGCAAAAATGGCACCGGAAAAAATATTGTTCAGCAAAAATGGCACCAGAAAAAATATGATTCAGCAAAAATGGCACCAGAAAAAATGTGGTTTAGTAAAAATGGCACCAGAAAAAATATTGTTCAGTAAAAATGGCACCAAAAAAAATATGGTTTAGTAAAAATTAAAAAAAAATAAAGTAAAAAAGCATAAAAACTTTTTCCAAAATTACTGGCTTCGGCATTAAATAACCTGAAAAGGGTTGATATGCAGTAAAAGAAAACAACCAAATTGGCAGATTGGCTCTCATACCCGATTGACGAAGCTAAATATACCAAAGCTTGATCAATTCCTGATGATCAGCTATGTTGCTTTGAAAGTGCAGAGACATTGAGTTGGAAAGCTGGAGGAAAGTTAGACAGCCCAAATAAACTTTGATGCAAATGATCCATAAGTGGAACTTGAACGACGTCGTAAATATCTTTTATTTCAGCAACTTTTATCTTAAAAAATTTGTACTGTGAATTCGTTTTCTCTACTACTGTTACTGCTATGGCATAATAGTTGACCTAGAAAACCATATGTTGACATTCAGCCACCTGCGTTTTTAAACACTCATTTTCAACTGTTCTCAAGTCCCAACCTTCGTGGCGTCATGCTTTGTCATCAGACTATTAACCTCAAGGCTTCGGGTTCAAGCCTACCTCCCTCCCAAAACTTTTTTTGCTGTTTTTCTTTTTTTTTTTTAATATTTAAACAGGGTTATTACTTCGCTTATTATTTTTGTTTTGATCTACCCCCCAACACGCACACCTACAAACACCTGGGCAATGCCGGGTACCCCCCGCTAGTCTATTATATAAAGGGAACCTGTCTATGGGTTTGTGTGTGTGTGTGTGTTTGTATGTCTGCAAAAAACTTTTGTCATTCGCATTTGACTAGTTTGAAACCAGTAGCATTTGAAAGAGCAATGCCCCAGATGCATAATATGTGAAAATTAGAAAAAAAAGATTAATTCTGTGGCAATCAACTGGACAACTTTTTGGAAGAGGGAGGGGTCTTTTTTTTTTCGTAAGTCACACATGCGTATCAAACTAAAACTATGCTTACAAAGCTTATTTTGCAACATCATGACATCATAAGCACCCATGGTTGTGTGGGCAAACAAGTTTGCCCGTAACTTTTTGCCTTCTTCCTCTCTTTGGTGTTTCACATTTGAGCTCGGACACAGTGACTCATTTTTTTTTTTTTTGCAATCCCATGGGCATTTCCTGCTATTTTGATTGAAATAAAAGTATTTTTACTTCATAATTGCTCAATATTCGGATAATAGCTTCTTCTCTTCATATCACTTCTGCCGAAATATCTGGTGGGGAGGTTGTCACATAATTCTTCTTTTTTGGGGCGATTACATTTTCGTGTTTTTATCTGTTTTGTGGAGGTAATGATGGAGTTGACATATAATAATGAAAAACTGTAGTGTAGCACGTGTGTCCAAATGGAACTTCATGTTGATCCTGGCAATGCCGGGTATCCATGCCAGTCTATTATATAAAGGACAAATGTCTGTGTGATTGTATGTTCGCTACAAACTTTTGCCATCCGCATCGAAGTGGCATGAATGTGGTATCGTTAGGAAGAGCGATCTCTCGGACACATAATATCAAAATATTAGAAAAAAAATTGTCAGTTATTTCCTTTGGTTTCAATGCTGTTTGTAAATTGCGTTTGTATGAACAGTCTATTCGTCATTTCATTTAAAAAGCTAAATTTGCACGTCATAACATCTGTGTCGTCGTAGTCTGGTCGATAACGTGTTCGCTTACAAACTTAACTTTTGCGACGGTACACCCCGCTAGTCTAATATATAAAGGGTAGTTGCCTGTTTCGTTCCTGTGTTTCATTTTACTTCGGTCAAAGTTCTCAGAAATCAAAGCGGCCCTAAGAGCTAACACTTGATCTCTGTGTGAGACACATAGATATTCAAATATTCCATTAAAGTGCCGCTTTACCTCTCAAACGCCAAGTTAGTAAAAAAGTTGGGAATGTAATTTTCCTCTCCCCAATTGACCATTTAAATATGTTATCGTATTTATTTCTTGTGGTGTCTTGGTCTTGCTGGATTCCAGGACAAGAATTCCTCTAGTCTGGTGAAGCATCCAGCTTACTGCTGTTGCGTGTATTTGTGCTTACATGTCCAGCTAAAAGTCCAAACCTACTAAGCAAATACCTACAAAGTTATATCTTTAACCATATCAGTGAATGCACAGTGATGATAGATGGATATAATTTTATTAAAACAGCAAATCGGTTCTCAAATTCCCTCCACAAAACACTGTACCTGTTGTTGTTTAGTTGTTTCTTCTTCATCCATATTTTTCATGAAGAAAACATGTTTTGATCCATTTTGTAGGACAGCCACCAATGACTTATGTACCATGTGAGAATATACCTCGAAAGACAGAGGCATCTATAGAAGACGAAGACACCCAAGGAAGTACTTCCGGAACTGATGCTTGGGAAGTAGAAAACTGGGGTGACATGGAAGTGAGTATCCGCTATCGCTGTTTCTTACGTTGTTCAAATTTTGTCAACTATGATCGAGTAAAAGCAATAATTTTTGTTATTCGTAATTATTTCCTGAAGATTGAACTTTTAACCGTCCAGAAGCTATTTCAACATTTTGTAAGATATCCGATTGATTTTAATGAAAAAAAAAGCATAAATATTTATTTACTGAATTATCATTCTGACACTGTAAATTTTTTTTTTTGTTCTTCCGACAAATGGAGGGTGGACCTGTAAATTCACCCTTTTCCATTCCCCCGTCCGCACTTTTCTCAATAACTACGCCTTGAAATTTTTGGAAATTTTGCATAAACATTAAACATGATATGAGTAAAAAAGTAACAGAACAAATTTTCTGGGAAAACTCCTTAGTTTTGGATATTCTATTTTGAAAATAAATAAATAATTGTTATAATTCTTTTTCTATCCTTTGCAAATGATTCAAATTTTAGTATGTTATTATGGCTATCAGTTGTCAAAATTTCAGCTTTTCACAGTGGTTACTTCTTTTGGCCAAGATCAAAGTGTAGTATCTGTTCTTCAGATGATGCACTTCCATTTCTTGTTCTCTTTCAGTGGAGGAGAAATCCTTCACGACTGAGACAATTTTTATTTTTGTACCTTTTCTCCACGTTAAAAAAACGACCCTGGTGTCTAACTCTGTCCCGTGGGGAGGCATTGTAAATAGGTACTTCTAACAAATATTAGGTTTAAAAATTTTGTCCCTTAGTTTTGGACGCTACTGTATGTGAAAAACTCAACTCTTTGCTTTATTTTATTCTGTTCTCATTGCATGTAATCATTTATTTTCTCTATCCTCTCACTTGACCATCATCAGGATCTGGCATTAGATGATGCCGCCTTGGACATTACGCCCCGTTCCGGTTCCCCAGACACTGGTGCTAACATCGATGGCTGGGAAGATACTGAACAATGGGGAAGCTTAGAAAATCCACCGGTAAGATTCCTTTTATTAATTACTAAAAACAACAAAATATTGAAAACCAACAAGAATTGTTTTCCTATAAAATTATGGCTGGAACCAGAGCTATCTTGGAGAGAAATAAAGCTTATATATTTATATACAAATTATCAATTGCCTAGAGAGCTCAATTCTGTTTTGATTAGCTATTTATCACACTAAGTAGCAACTAGTTATTCCTTTTTTCTTCTTCTTATTCCTTCTGAACTATCAAATCCTTTTTCTCTGATAGGTTGATAAAAGTAGTTGTTGGTAGGCAGAAGTCTGAAGCACATAGTATCAATACCATTGTGCCTCATGGAGCCATTCTGTGTCAAACTCTCTGATCTTCATCAGTGATCTTCCAAATCATATTCTAAGATCATCTGTTTATATTTTATGCTGGCGACATAACCAGAAAACTGACTTTGAAATCTAGCAGGTGATTTTTTTTCCCTTTCTCACAGAAGAGAAGTTCCTAGTCTTTTTTTGCTCTGTTTATTTCCATGGTAAGTGATTCTTCCCTGTAAAATATTTACAGCAAGAACGTGTCTAGCTACAATCACTGTAAATAAATTCCCTTTCTTCGTACCTAAAACTAAATGTAATTTCCATAAGCAAAGTTTCTTTTCAAGAACTACCCGTCTCTGAAACACAATACCATGGAACTGTTTCCTAGCTGACTACAACATGATCATATTCTAGTCCAATATTAACAAGTTCTTGTTGAGGTCTTATTTTATTATTGGAATCCTTTCAGAT
The DNA here is from genome assembly GCF_053919585.1 of Euprymna scolopes. NCBI lineage: Eukaryota > Metazoa > Mollusca > Cephalopoda > Sepiida > Sepiolidae > Euprymna > Euprymna scolopes. Next base: position 10,309,551 of record NC_136513.1, read on the forward strand.
GAGTAATTTGTATATTTATTTATTTATTTATTTACGAACTGTTATCCTCATCTTTATAGTTGTTGTTTCACGACATTTTGGCCAAGTATTACTCTAGTCTTTGTCAAGTGGTTAACCGTGACGAGATAGGAACGTGGTGAGACGACAACAACTATGGAAGGCAGTAATTACTGAGGATACAGTTAAGAGACTCAGCATTCCTATCCCGTGAAGAAGGCCAGATGAATTCTTGTTGAGGTGTATTAAATAATTTTATCCTTTAGTCCTTATACTCCATCTATTATATAAAAGTGAAAATGTATTTGTGTGTGTGCATGGTGTGTGCTTTTTTAGTATGTCTGGCAAAGGCTTTTTTTGGGGGGGAGGAGGGTCGTGCTCGGAGGGGGGGGGTCACTTATTCTTACAACTTTTTATATACTCCCTAGATTATAATATCTGTAATTTACGAAATGAAGTCATGTCTATCTTTTATTTGAGTGATTTTTATTTTATAAAATTCACACTATCCCGTGATCCTGCCTGTTTGTTCGTGTTTTTCCTTAAAAAGCGAAACTAAATCGAAAGTAAAGTGAGCTTCTCGGCCCTTCGTGACGAGACGTCCAGAAAGCAACAAGCTTTGATCAATACGGGGAAAACCTCTCATATCAGACAATTGCTATTCATCTGGACACTCCCCTTTTTATGGAGAGCTGGTTTTTCCCAACATCTTGGGGAAACAAACAAATACGCAGAAAGCATAAAGCTTAACTGGCTCTGAGTGATTTCATTTCTCTGTGGCATGATGTTTGACCTAGAAAACCAGACGTTTGTTTTTAAGCATTTAATTTCAACTATTCTCACCTCTGCCCAATTAGCGTTGTGGTAAGATGTCAGGCTTTCTTTTCCGCCTTTGTCTCAAGGCTTCGGGTTCGAGCCTACCTGCCTACCAAAACTTTTTTTCTTTCTTTTACACCTCCAAACACCCAGACAGCGTTGGGCACACCCGCTAGTCTATAATATAAATCTCACCTGTCTGTTTAAATGTATGTATGTATGTATGCCTAAAACTTTCGACAGATTTTCACGAGATCAGTATCGTTTTTAAGCTCGGCCCTTCTGACGGCAAATATAAAAAAATTGGTTAAAAACATTAATTCCTTCACCCTCAACTGGGCACTTTCCTACAGGGAAGGGTCGCTTTTTTCACCAATATTTACAAAAGTTATCCCCTCTTTTTGAATAACTAGCCTTAATTGAAACCTTTGCTGCATCTGGTTTGGTGATGGACGCAACAAAAAGGCGCCACGTTTTTTTTTTTTTTCACATTCTTTTCCTTCCTTCAATAAAAATACCATTAAAATATTCTTAAATTTTGAAAATAAAATCGAAATACATTGTTCTAAAATTGCATAGCATTATGAATACAAGAGTTACTTCCATTTATCACAAAACTACCTCGGGTATGGAAATCTTTGTCTATTTTTGTTCTTTTTTATAATTAAATTTTATAATTTTTTGAAGTGGGGAGGAGTAGTGGCGACTTCCATAAATAAAATCACCTCCTCCCTCCCTCTAAAAATACTTTCCTTGCACTGATGGGAGTCTCCAATAGCGATACCCACCCTAAAAAAAAAATTGTAATAAGTTTAAATTAGGTCAGCCGGGCCAAAAAAAAGAATTGGATAAGACAGCAGCCATGTTAGTTTGAAATTAAAAGCTGTAAAGAGAGTTAACATTTGAGATGAAACAAAAAGCATCGAAAATTACTTAAAAGCACCAAAAAATAATGCAGGTATGTTTGCAAAGTAATTGTTATTGGCTATGGTAACATTTATTTGTTGTATGACCATATTGGAGACTATCTTATGATGTCACTTCCTTTGGTGATGTCACTTCCGGTATGGAGTATCGGGGCACGACAGTCTTAGATTAGCACATGACCAAGCCGGTCGGGTGCACACGCCCAACCATTGAGGAATGGTATTACTCAACTCTCTTTGCCTGTAATATATGTGAATACATGTTTCGTTCCTAAAAATCCTGTGTTCCTTTCGTTTATTACCGTTTAACCCCATGACAACTGGCGACGACAGTTTCGACTTTCACACGGGTTAACTCCACAAAAAAAAAAAACACAAAATTCTAATTGACTTCAAAAGAACTTCGATTTACAAGCTAAGTCGGCTGGTAATTACATTCTAAAAATAAAATTCTAAAAACAAAAAAATAAAGAGAAAACGAACACAAGGTAAAGTTATTGACGCAGTTGTAAGTAATCTTTTTTTCTCTATATTTAAATTGAAAAGAAATGTGCTTAATGCATTTTGTTAGGCCGTAAAAGTTAGTTTGGTTGCTTATTGAAAGAAGAAAAAAAAAGAGAAAAATGTTGACCCAATTTTCACGATGAGAACAATTCTATTGGAAACTGTCGACTGTTTATTCGTATGCAAATTTGAACATTTTTTTAAATGAAGTGAAAAGTTTTTTTGCCTTTGTTTTGTACTGCTAACTTTATGCAATATTTTAATGGGAGAGAAATGTTTTTTTCCTTTTCGTTTTACTTGGACTAAAAAAAGATACTTTTTTCATTGAGTGGAATTTTCTGATATATGCTATTTTTAACTGTCAGTTCTAAACTGAAAACCTTTTTTTTTCTTCCGCGTGGGACAACTCTCCCCCTGACACACACATATAAAAAAAATAGCTATTTTGGTTAACTTCCAGACAATTCCACAAGTATTTTTATTCTTTTGCAACTGTATTGTATCACAGTACATTTTTTTTTCTTTTTGTTTCGCAAGTAAAATTTTTTTTGTTCACTCTCATATTAGGTTATCTCTAAGGTTTTTTTATCAAGAAGCAAGGGATAAATTGCTCCCTCCTCATATGTACACACTCAAGGAAAGGACATTTTCTGTTTTTTTATTATTTTATCTCTCTTCTCCAGTCAAAATGGGAAATAAATTTTTTTTCTCGTGCGTTTGGAAAAGCCATTAAAAGATGGAGGACGTTGAAGCAGTATAAATACAGCTAATAAAGGCTCAGAAAGCTGAGAAAAATTTAAAGAACGTGATAAACAGCTCCACTTAAAATTTCAGGAGAGGCAACAAGCGTTGGAGGAGAGAATGCTACTTCAACAACAGATACAAGAAGAGCTATTGTTAAAAATATTCGATAGAACGGAACACAGGGATGACAGTTTTGCTTTTCCCAAAGTACAATATGGAATGCTATAGAAACGTTCAACTACCAACCGGAGGTGGATGGTATGTTTGATGCTTTCTATCGGAGATATGAGGACCTATTAACCGTGGATTGTCAAGAGTGGAACACCGCTAAGAAAGTTAATCTACTTTTGAGGCAATTAGGGACCACAGAACATAGCAAGTTGTGGATTATATTCTCCCCAGGAAGATGAGTGAATTTGGATTCTCTGAAGTGGTCAAACTTTTATCCAAACTGTTTAGCTCGAAGATGGAAGTGTTGTAACCTGCAAAAAAACGACAATGATGATTACCTAACTTTCGTGTCTGTGGTAAATAAACACTGCGATGATTTCTTATCAGCAGATGACTTCAAGTGTTTAATTTTTGTGCAGGGTCTAGTCTCATCCAAAAACGCTGAGATTAGACAACGTGTTCTCTCTAGACTTGAGAGCGAACAAGGCCTCACCCTCCAAAAGTTGCTCGAGGATTGTCAACGGGTAGTCTGCAGAAGGAACAACTCGAGACAAGTTGAGGTGTCAGGCGCAACATTCATTAGAAAGACAAACTTCAGACCGGAAAAATACTCACTCTGAAAAAGCAAAGCTGGAATTAAGAAAACTCAGGCTACACCTAATAAGTACCACCCAGTCACAAGACCCAGATTCCCTACAAACCCGTGCTATTGCTGCAGCGGGAAACATTGGTCGAGTCAATCTTTTTACAAAGATAAGTACTGCAACGAATGTGGCAAGAAGGGTCACAAAGCGATCCAGTGCAGGAAAAACAAGGTCAAGAACAGCGTCCGACAGACTAGATCTGACTTGGATTCAGATAAGAACCAGTGCAAATATGTCAAACTTAACATCGCAAATAAAACTGTGCATCTACAATTGGATTCTGGATCAGACCTGTCCATCATTAACCTTAAGACGTGGAAAAGGCTGAAACCAACCATGCAGAAGACGAACAAGCTGTGACAGGCAATAAAGTGGAATTTGAGGGAGAGCTCACACTCCTGGTGACCTTAAATGGTGTTACTAAAAAAGTGAAAGCGTATGTACATAGGACGTCCGAAAACCTCTTCGGTACTGATTGGATGGAGCGATTCGAATTGTGGGATCAACCTATGAATAAATTCTGTCATAAGGTAGAAGACTCGTCTATGGAGGAGCAACAACTGAAGGACAAGTTAAAAGAGGAATTTCCAGAAGTATTCTCATCAAGACTAGGGAAATGTACAAAGATTCGAACTAAAAGAAAACACTCTGCCCATTTTCAAGAAGAAACGAAACATCCCATTTGCAGCAACAGAAAAATTGAAAAAGAAAGCTTCAATGGAATCTGTCAAAGGAGGCAAAAAAACTGAAACTGCAAAGCCGGAAGCTTAAAAAACCCACGCCAAAAGAATTCCCCAAGCCAAAGCAACAATTTCTACATGTGTATAGGATTACACCCAACCCGAACACACCAACAGCAGTCTCACCTGCAGTGAGGTCCATTTTTGACAAGCTCTTACCCAAACAGCCAAGGCCACCAGTGACCACTTATGTAACCAGTAAGTGTGTCATATCAGGTGAAAGAGTATTTTTCAAAAGTTATAAAAACAATACATCATTCTGGGAGGTGGGTACAATTACTAAGAGAGTTGGTGACATGGTATATATCATCCAAGAACCAACGTATACCCACAAATGTCACCAGAACCAACTAAGAAGATGTAAATCAGTTGAAACCAGCGACAGTCCACCATTGGAAGATGAGCGGATAGATACTGTCTTCAAAACTTTTGATCTTGAAACCTCCTCAACCAACATCTGAACTACGGCGGTCGTTCCGTAAGAGAAAGGTTACCGAGCTATTGATGGTAAACCCTAAAAGGAAGAGGTACGGACAGCTTTTACGAACGAAAAGCTGGGGAGCGGGGGTGTTGGAGACACCCCTCCATGGAATTAATGGACTATGTCATGATGTCACTTCCTCTGGTGACGTCACTTCTGGTATGGAATACCAGGACCCGGCAGTCTGAGATTGGCATGCAACCAAGCCGATCGGGTGCACACGCCCAACCGTTGAGGAATGGTATTATTCAACTCACTTTGCCTATAATATATATGAATACATGTTTCGTTTCTAAAAATCCTGTGTTCCTTTCGTTTATTACCATTTAACCCCATAACAGGCCACTTTTTCGAATTGCTGTGGATTGTAAAACAAACCCCAAATTTTGTTTTGAAAACTTGAATTTTGTCTGAAGAAGGCCTTGAAAAACTTTGAAAATCCTTGAAAATGGACATTGAAAGTCTGTACGAACCTTGGCATAAAAATCCAATACATACATATGAAAATTAATGTGTGTATGTGTAGACAAAAAAATGTTTATATGCACCCACATACATAAACCAGAAAAAATATACTGACCTAATCGATGAATTTTGTCTTTTTAGCCATAGATTTGTTTTGTGTTCTTTTTCTTATCAGTTTGTCCTGACAAATCCCGTATGAAGAGACTAAAGATTCATGAGAATTTGTGATATATTCATAGTTGTCAAACTTAAACTTTTGTTGCCAAATTTTATCTTTCATTTTTCTTCTTCTCCTATGACAGGAGGATAGCGGTAACAGTGCGACAGAGAAAGGTGGACCAGACAGCTGGGGTGAATGGGGGGACACTGACTTTTCTTCTACTCTTGACAGTCCCGGAGTTCGACCTGCCAGTGCGTATGCCTGGAGTGGAGACAATAGTACAGAATCTGATTTTTTCTCTTCAATCAGCAATCCGACAAAAAAAGTAAGAAATAAAACTAAAAAAAATTATAAAAAAACAACAGCCTTTCGTTGCATGATAAATAAAAAGGATTTCTGTGGAAATATATTTTATTTCCTTATAATATATACCAATCCCTATTTGAGAAGCTCAATGTAATGAATGAATGACAAAAGTCTATATTCCAAAGTTCATCATGTTGACCATCTTATAATTTATTCCTTTAATTCAGTTGACATTTACAATCCTTGACAGTATCTGTTTTGTAAAATCAATCACTTAATTGTTATATCAACTAGTCAGAAAGCACTTTATTTCCTTTTGACGGACTGATTGTTGCTATTTCTTCTGATGAGTTAAGGACAAAATAGATTCAACTGAATTAAAGGAATAAATTATAAGATAGTCAACATTATGAACTTTGGAATATGGACTTTTGTCATTCATTCACTATATATATATATATATATATATATATATATATATATATATATATATATATTTATTTATCTGAACAATGAGATGTGTTCATCCTTTTCTTGATTGAATCCAATTCTCGCTTTGGATCACCTTAAATTGATGTCCTTCTTTAAAATATTTTAACTAATTTTCAATATATTTGCTAAATAGCAAGATTTATGGTTATTCATAATGATTATTTTGCTGAATACATTTCCTCTAAAGATATGAGCCATGCATTGAAAATTCATGGATTAAAGATAACAACTTTAAATTTCTTGGATTCCTTGTTTCAAATAATAAATTTTTTTGTCTAAAAATTCTATATTTTTACTTCACAGAATTTAACTATAAATCCTACAATTATATATATATATATATATATATATATATATATATATCTACTTCATTTACTCACATAAAATTAATATACAAAAGTATGAATTCATGCATAAACTTTAAGTATTTACTTCAAAAGTGCTCAATACATAGGTAGAGCTAGTTAGTAAGTTATAAAATATATATGGCATAGTTTTTTATTACCATTTTATCTGTTTGGTTACATATGTTTCGGATGTTGGACCATGTTTACGATCCAACAGCCTCGTCAGACCTTACAGAAATGGTTGCTAGTATTAGGAAGAAGTGTTTTAGAAAAAAAAAAAGGAAAAAGGTGGGGTTAGGAGATAATAAGGGGGTGGAAGACAGGTATTGAAAATATTTCAGTTTTGAAGGTTAAAATACGTTAGATTGTATTGTGTGTGGGGGTAGCAGATTCAGGCAGGCGTGGGTAGAGATATATGGATATAGGGAGGGGGAGGTGGAGAGAGGATGATAAAGAAAAAAGAGAGGGCTGTAGGGAGAGGAGGGGGGGAGAAAATTTTAATTTTTAGGTTTTAAATTTTGACTGCTTTTTGCTTGTTCAGCAAGATATATGAACCCCCTCTCTTTTTTCTTCTCTTGAATCGTAAACATGGTCCAACATCCGAAACATATGTAACCAAACAGATAAAACGGTAATAAAAAATAAAACACATATTTGCTCTGCAATAGTATTGAGCACTATCTTCAGGTTTTTACTAATTACCAGTTTTACCAAATATATATATATATATATATATATATGATATATATATATATGACTACTTCATTTAATCACATAAATTAATATACAAAAGTATAATTTTATGCGTAAACTTTAAGTATTTACTTCAACAGTGCTCAATACATAGGTAGAGCTAGGTAGTAAGTTATAAAAATATATATGGCAATTAAGCTACACAGAATATTCTGTGTTTCATCCATGCTAGGATTCGTCAGGCTTATGCGAAGAGTTGTGGTTATCTCATGTTTTTATATACGAATATTCTATTGAGTTTTTAGTTAGCAAATCAGCTTCTTTGTTTCTACCGCGCCCCTCCTATTCAGCCAATGGGTAGGCACTTACAGGACAAAACGCGAAATGACCACAACTCTTCGCATAAGCCTGACGAATCCTAGCATGGCTGAAACGGGGAATATTCTGTGTAGCTTGATTGCCATATATATTTTTATAATTTACTCTATATATATATATATATATATATATATATATTAGTGATGCGACAATTCCAGTATTTTTTCCAATTTTTTTTTTTTTTTTTACACAGGCATCACCACATTATCAGGGCCAAGAGGCCACTCAAGGATAAGGGTTAAAGAGTGTACAGTAGAAATTGGACAATATAGTAATCATTAGTAATGAAAATTCGGTAAATTTGATAACTTATATGGAGCGGCTCATCAAGAACTTATTTACATTAGACTTGAACACAACCATATTGTAGTCAGCCGGAAAGCAGGAAAATGGAAGACAATTTCACAGGCGTGCAGTTCTAAGAAAGAAGCTTTGTTCATGGAATCTACGTTTAGGTTTAGGCACAGATAAAGAGTGGGGGGAATTATTGATAGTGTTTTCAGCTAGACGAGTGTTTCTTGTGAAAGTTTGGCGAGGGGGGACCATAGACTGAAGCTCAGTCGAACACTTTCCATGAAAATAACGATACATCAGAGACAAACTCGCAACATCTCTTCTGTGAAATAGAGGTTGCAAGGAAGAGAAAAGGACATCCCCTATGAGGCTACGAAGTCTATTTTGAACTCTATCAAGGCAGGACAAGTCCTTTCTAGCAGCTCCTGCCCAGATGTGGCAACAGTATTCGATCCTTGGACGTATCTGGCTCTTATATAGATAGAGAATTGCATCAGCAGTGAGATATCTACCGGATCGATGGGAAGATCCCACCATTTTTCCAGCGGCCTTGGCAACAGATTTGATGTACGTGTTCCATTTAAGATCAGAAATAATGGTCAAGCGCAGAAGCTTGTCAAAACTTGAGGCCTCAGTACAATTACCGATTCTGTACTAATTTCCCAATTTCAATACAATTACTGATTCTGATTTCAATAACGATTTCTTATAAACTTTTGAATACTTAACTATATAATTGCTATTTTTCACGATCACCGTAAAAACATGTTAAATATGCAAATTCAAATGTAAGAAACACAAATGTAGAGGGGGGGGTGATCTATGGATTTTAGTTTTATTGGTCATTTAAAATCAATAAATATTTGTTATTTCATTATTACTACAAACAGTAAGAGATTTTGTTTTAAACAAAATCAGATGGAAAACATTATTAAAGGAATCGTTTTTGGCATTGATAAATGTCATGTTTTTTTAAATGTAGTTATGTGCAAAATGAATAAAGATTTTAACTTCTCCTTTTACTTAAAAATTCACCATCGTTAATGTAATTTTCAGTATTTATAAAATAATGATCATGGAATATAATGAACATGTTATTTTTACTTGGATCTTAGTGGAAATGTATTATTTTATTTAAACAAAAAATACCTTTACTAAAGTTATAGTTTTTAGTAGTAAATAAAAATGTATGACTTTATTTTTGCTTTTTTTATGAAAATAACGCATCGTAAATTATAATAATTAAAAAAAAAATTAATTTTGACAGGAACATTATGAAAAAAGCCCTAAAGTTTGTATTAATGAATTTGATATAACTCAAAGAAAAATTAATTTCTCGAACTACCAATATTATCATTGAATTAAGCATTTTTTATTTAATATTTTCAGAAGAAAAAATTATAATTGCAAAAAATATTTCTACTTTTTTTTTTTTTTTGGAATTACAGGTTTCGGATAATCTTTATATGTACGATTCTAATAGATTGCTTGCTTGCATGAATGTGAAACTTTCGGTGTAACATAATTTTTATATAATCTTGAAAAATAAAACATTTTTTTTACTTTAAAAGCAGGAACATAGAAAAATAATTGAATTAAAAAATGGTAAAAATTATACAAACGTTCATGATAGGAATGTATGGATGCATGGCTGGGAGAAAAAAAAAGAAAAACAGCACCCCTACCTTCCTTTAAATACTTGACATCATTTTCAGACAGCCTTTTGACTGTCTGAAATTTTGGACTTCCATATAATCCATGTTACAAGGACTTTGTTTTCTTTTGGCTGAACAAAGTGAGAATCTATCGCTTTTGGGGGCTAATCAAGCTATTTTTTTTATAGAAACAAGGTGTTTTTTTTTTTAATTTAATTTAATATCTTAGTACTTTACTAATTACTTTACTTATTATCTTTGAAATAGAACTAGAAAACTAATATTTATCTAATAGATTTAGCTGAATTATTTAGCTCGCCATGAAAACATTTTTCATCATTTTTCTTTTTTTTCACGTGCACAAATATTTTTCCCTTTTGGGAATATACTTTGGATTTTAATCTTTCAGATACAATGAAAAAGTAGTTGGAAAGCTACAAAAAGTTATGATAAATCGGCTTTCAAAACTACGTTCCCCCCCCCCCCCTATCTTTGTTCCATCATTTTTGCCCGTACATAGTATTCAAGCAATAAATAATAAATGGAAGTTATCATGCAAACACCTTCAGAGAAAATAATTGGTTCATGAAAAGCTTTTTCAAAAAGAAGCTTATGTTTTGCTTCTTTTCCAGAATTCTCCCCTAGATAAAAAAAAAAAAAAAAAAATCCGTACGATGTACAAACATAGAATGAAAATTTCATTTTCCAAAAATCATGTAAATTGATCAAGTATTTTTTTTTTTTTTTTTAAATTAACAAAGTTAAATTTTATGAGAAAGCAAGGATGGGGTGTCTTGCTCTGCCATCTTTAATAAAGATTGTCTTTCTTTAATTCGCCTCGTCCCTCCTCCTTTCTCTGAAAATGTTAATTTTGCCATGAAAAAAATTATTGTAAATCAACATCCTTTGCTAAATAACCTCCTCCCCTATGAGATTCTACTTTTTAAAGCGATTATGAATAAACGACTTGGCTAACTGTGAGAGTTTTTGAAACTCAAAAACTAAAATGCTGAAGTGGTACCATTAAAACGAGTAACCTTTGTGCTCCAAAATTTATTTTTCCACATAGTGACCGCCATTCTAAATGCACTTTTATCAGTATCTTTTGACGCCTCGATTGTAAAAGTCCAGAGCACACTTTGTCATTCACTTCTTGGTTGCCACTCTGAAATCGACGAACCCATCTCCTAACTGTGCTGACATTAACTGCATTGGCTTTGTAAATGCTCAACAGGCACTGGTGAATGTTGATCAGTTCAATTTTTTCTGCATGAATCAATTCAATGATGCATCTCTGCTTCTGACACATGTCCATGAGAGGGGTTGCTTTCTTTGAGTCTCACACCGTCAATATCTACAACAGAGAGATGAAACTTTCAGGTTATGAATGTATAAGTTCAGTTATCATAACAGTACAGGTCTTAATTCCAGACATTTTTACCGTTGGTCACTTACATCCTTGAGTTTAAGAATTGTCAGTCGTAAAATACACTTGAATATATTTTAATTCATGCAGATTTCATATTTACAGGGTAGAAAGATAAATTGATTACCCGAAAGAAAACAGCAGTACAGTTTTATTTTAAAACTTTTATTGAAAAAATCAATTCCGGTAACTTTATTATGTAATAATGTTCCGTGTGTTTTGATATCCAATCTTATATTCCTTTATTCCACAAATCTTGAATATGCAAAAATGTATATGGAATAGACAGTCAGAACACTTGGAAGAAGGAAAGTATAGTTTTATGAAGCATTCGTTATTTAGGTTGAAAATGTATAGTAAACTAAAGAGAAAAAGAATGGCATAAAGAATGAAACACAAACCGTATTTATGCCAAGCACATAATCCCATAAACAACAGTCCCTAGTGATGTTGAAGACAGTGGGAGTTGATGTTAGCATGAGGGTAAAATTATCCTCTACATATCTACATATGACTGTTTTTAGAGAAGATACAGAGTCAAAAACATAAGAAAATTTGAAAGAGAATAAAATAAATGCATATTTTCTGAAAACACGCACCAGGAATTTGTCTTATAGTTGGCAGGGAGAGATTAGCATATAAAAGCTTTTGTTTGGAAGCTATAATGGTCACTGAAGTAGGGGAAACGTTGCTTTTCTTTATTATACACATTATATTGACTTAATTCATTAAAGTAAGCATTTAAGTAAAAAAGAGGACTTGAATGCATAATAGAGACTGTACTCAAGTGTCTAAGGCATCTCTGTGCAGAGGTTTGTTCAAACAACCTCGCATAAGGATACCCCACACTGGTTTATATGAGGAACATTGCACCTTCTCGAAGCAATGTTGCCTTTACTAACAACGCTTAGCTGGATACTCCACCAGATTAGATGAATACTTATCCTGGAATCTAGTAAACCAATGGACTATAAAAAAGATATGCTATAACGTAGTTATTTGATCAATAAATGAAAGGAAAATTATTATTCCTAACTTCTTTACGAACTCAATGCTTGAGAGCCTCGATAGGGATCTGGAACTGGGAGCATGCCTTTTCCACAAGTACCGGTGGGAGCTCAATGAATACTCGGTGGATGGTGACGATCAGGCTGACTTTCATGTTGTGGGAGGTCATGTCGGTGATTTTCTCAACGTATAACCAAACGAAATAGTCCAGTGGGTTTTCTCTTAGTGGAAGAGAAATCCTTCATGATTGAGACAATTTTTAATTTTTGTTTCTTTTCCCTACATTAAAAAACGACCCTGGTGTCTAACTCTGCCCTCGTGGGGAGGCATTGTAAATAGGAATTGAACGTTTAAGAGTTTAAGAATATTTTATTGTCTGTGTATTGCATGTAGAGATCAACTTGTACTTGTTTCATGCTGAAATAATAACATTATTTAGAAAGCCATTCTTATCCTGGGAAGAGAGGAGAGTGTTTTGTAATAATTCTGTACTTTCACCTAACAGTTTAATAAACAGAAATGTCGTAAAAATTGAATTTAACTTAAAAATGCTATTAGAAATGTAACCATGGTAACATAGACGCGCAAGCACTATCAAGTGTTTTCTTCAAGAAGGGACCCCCCCCTTGATTTTGGAGAACTTACATCGAAATATAATGAAGCGAGAAAAAAGTAGATAAAAAATTAAACACCTTTATTAAATTAGTTTTTAATTTTTGTCAGTTTTTAATGAATTTTTTTTTTTCATTTTCTTTTTCAGACATCGACTGCCCGTAAAAAAAGTCCTTCTCCTCAGGCAGGCACTTCTGTGAAAGAACCAAAAAATGTTACCCAAAATTCCGAAGTTTGGCAAGAAGTCAGCTGGGGAGATTCACATGCATGGAAAGCGGATAGTGGATTAAACAAGGGTATGTTTCAAGTTGTTAACGTTGAGAGTTCTTAACATTTAAGTAATGGAAATATTGTTTCTCTATAAAAGAAATGTGGTTTCTGGCCATTTTTGATTTGCAGTTAAATAGTTCGGACCCTATCTCTTGTTGGAACCTTCATCTCATGATAGCTGTAGTTCAAACTAGCAGAGGGGTTTGTGCCCGTCGAAGTTGCTAAATGCTTAGTATTTGATGGTTCAATATTGGGTAAATGTACAAAATAGTTAACAGTCGAGAAATCGTAAACAAAAACAACAACAAATAAACCCTTCCAAATGCAGTAGAATTTAAGCATCTCCTGACCTGTATGCTTTTAATGCGCTGAAACTTTTTATTATTTTTTTTTAATTCAGAATTTTATTCTTGTTTTTAATCTGTCTAACTTATTTAGCAACTTTGACTGGCACAAACCCCTCTGCCAGTTTGAACTGCAGCCATCATGAGGTGAAGGTCCGAACGAGAGATAGGGTCCGAACTATTTAACTGCAAATCAAAAATGGCCAGAAGCCACATTTCTTTTATAAAGGAACAATTACACAAAAAAAGATAGCTACACGTCGTTTAATTGTTAGAAAGAGTTCATGCCTGAAAAGATAAACAAAAGTAAAAAAAAACTTACCTACCATTAATCTTGGTAGGTGGTGGTTGCCTGTGAACCTGTGTTCCTTTTCAATATGAATATGAGCACTTAGAAAAACAAAAGGGGTCTTTCATTTTTCCCCTTTTCTTTGCTGTAAACACAAGAATAACATATGAGTTATCCACTGTAATTAAAGGAGTTGATTTGATTCATTTTAAGCACGACTGAATTTTATTAAGTTAGAAAGAATTCTTAATGAGTTTACATCTACTAACCAAAGAATCTCATCTATTCTTTTAACGTGGCCATACAAAAACTGCCTAGATTTAATCTTCCTCGTATAATGTAGCCGTTATGTTGCAAATGGACAAACAAATAAAACAGAAATATAAATAAATAAAATCCGGATCTGCATTTTTTTCTTTCTTAATAAAAGTTTTTTTATTCTTGTTATGATTGTTTCGACACCACTTAAAAGTCTCTTGCCATCGCTAATCTTGCCCGGTGTACACTTTTCTTCTCCGACCCCATCCAGCCATTTCTCGCCTTCGCTTTATACGTCCATTTTCTTCGATGTCGGCCTTCTTTCTCTGCCAAACATGTACTGTCCTTTTTTTTTCTCTTTCTTCAAGCGCTAGCTGGCCTTCACTTCCTAATTTGCATATGTGTTTTTTTTCTTAAAGCTGTTACTGGCTGGTATTTTCCACCGTGCTCATACACACTCTGTTACACTCTGAACTCATCAGATCTAAGCCTGCCTTTAACATTCACATTCCATATCCATTGTATCATTCTCATATCATTTCTCTGCATGCAACGCATGTCGTCAACCCTCACTGGCCAGGTTCCACTCCCGTACACTTTTTTCTTTTCATTAATATGTCACTGCTTATCAAGACACAGAGACCATTCGAAGACAAGAGTTAAAGAGATTGTCGATTGGACTATAAGTGCAACCATGTGAGGTTTAGAAACAACCAGTGGATTGGGCAGAAGATTTCTTGGGAGAAATTGTTTATCCAAGAAGTCAAGTATTTGTTTATATTAGACTTTAACATAACCATGTAGTCATAATTACACTGCATACGCATACCTGGTAGACTCTTCTTCTGGTCAAAAGTGGTAACGCTCTACTGATTAGTAATATCAGAAGTTCTCAGCCATTCTTGCAATTACGCTAAAACATTCCCCACCCTGTGCCCCAGTATTATCACCAAGGTAACTAACTTCTCGACAACGTCGATAGCTTCGCTATCTGGATGTACTTTCTTTATATCCGAGTTCTCATCCATCTCCACTATCTTACATTTTTTTGCACATAAACTAGTCATCCTCTCTCAACCGACAAGTAATTGTAAACCTCTTGTAGCAAAGAATTCTGTTCCTTTCAGCTTTTAGTATGAAGAGTTGGCATGAACTCTTGTGAGTTGCACCACTTCCTCATGGTGGAAGAGTCAAGCAATGGTTCGGTTGAGGTGGTCAGAGTAGACTTGTATCAAATTCTTTCTTGAATTCATTCATGAGTCTGTCCATTGATGGCCACTAGAGATGTGACAATTGTGTAGCTAGAACAGATTGTGGCAGGTCTGTCTGCTGAAGCCAATAGATCCAATGTTAATCTTCTACTGGGTATGACCTTAAACTATATCTGATGGTGAGGCCGCAGCTTGCGGGCTTTGGGGAGTGTGGAGCCACCCTTTAATTGCCATTGTTCCTAGGTTCACTCTGACCCGGAGTGGTAGTACCTGTTAGGGTTCCAACTATGGATTAAATACAAACCGACTTGAAAAAAAAAAAATATATTCTATTAAAAAATTTTTCTTCAAAATCACTGGATTCGGCATTAAATAACCTGAAAAGGGTTGATATGCCGTAAAACAAAAACAACCAACCAACAATCTACTGGGGCTATAAAATTGCTTCCCAGTAACAAATACAAACACAATAGGTCCCCCTGGACCGGCAAATCCTGCATTTCGATGTCTGTCTATACCAAATGGTTCAATTCAAACCAGTGCAATCCATCTGTCACTGTCTATTTCTCTATGTCTAGAATAGTGTATGGAGTTTTTAATTCTCCGAAGTTGGTGCCACTGGCTTAGAAATAATTGGTCAGAGTACCCTACAATGCTCTTTTTTTAATTTTTTTATTTATAGATTTAAGAGAAAATATAAAAAAAAAAATTAAAAAAATATCATTGTCTGAAGAGAAAATTTTTTTAATATTTTTGTGATATACCAATTTAATTTTTTAAATAGTAAAGCTTTTTTTTCCACCAAAGCTAATGTAAACAAAATGATGATGAAAAGAAAGGTTCTTGTCCAGAATTCACCCTCTATTAAAAAAAAACGAAAAAGAAAAATCTGTACGATATATGTACCATGACAAAATGAAAATATCATATTCTAAAAATCACGTAAATTGATCAAGTAGTTTTATTTTCATAAAGAAAATCATTTTTAAATGATTCATCGGAATTTGTAGGCATCACAGCATAAATTTGCAAGTTTGAATTATTGGTTATCTCCTTTGTTTTTTTTTTTAGCTTGTTTTCAAAATAGTGGACAAGATAGTCACTCTTCAATCACTCATAACATTTAACTTGCTTATTTAAAAATAAAACTACTTGATCAATTCATGTGATTTTTGGAATATGATAGTTTCATCACAGCTATGTGCATCATATGGATTTTTCTTTATTTTTGTTTTTTGATATAAGGGAAATTCTGGACAAGAACCAAAAGTAAATATATCAATGGATTATTTAATTTGGGTCACTTGAATGTCTCAATCTATTTTTTTGTCTTTTATTGTTATTGCATGGAATTCTGTAGTAAAGTCTGTTCACTTCCATTTTTGATTATTTTCTATTTCAGGCAACGAAGATAGTATACGGAAGAAAGCAGAACGAGAGGAACGTAAATTACAGCGACAGAAAGAATTACAGGAGAAGCGAGAACAAAGGAAGACAAGTGGTGCCATGAAGCTCGGAGTTAAAAAACTCAGCCGGGATTAAATTCTTGAGAAGCAGAATTTTATTTCACGTCCCAAAAGACAATTGTTGAATCATGGAAAAATGAATTTTTTTAAAAGACAATGAAACCATGAATGGCATTTGTTTTTTTTGTTTTTTTAATTTTTGAAAGAGTGTGTGAGGGGTAACGATGTTTGTGTGGGTATAATAATAAAAGGTGCTAAAAAGGGTGCTGAAGATCCAGGCTGTGAATGATATTACAGACTGTCCCTTGCACCAAACCATCAAAATCATGTATTATGCACATTATTGAAAAAATATTTGAACACTTGAAATCATGCTTTGTTATTATTTATTTTTGCATGAACTTTGTATCTTTTATTTATTTTTATGACAGGTATATTACTTTTTTCTTCTTTATTCCACTCATTTATGTGTGACTGTCCCTAATATTTATCTGTCTGATGATTTGTGTGATGGTAGCATCGGCTGTATTCACAATGTGTCAATTTTTCATAAGTGTAGGACACTTATGAAAAAGTAAATATAAAAATTTGCCTATATTTATACAAAAAAGATAAATAATAAAGAAATAAATATAAAAAATAAAAATATGATTGTGGACTGATTTTTTTGTGATAACTCGAATGTAATTTTACAGTATGTGTGTGTATATATATATATATATATATATATATATATATATATATATATAAACATTCAGTTTAAACTTTGTAAATTAAAAGTTATAACAATTTATTATTCGATAAGGAATAATACTTTAAAGAATTTATTATTCGACAAGGAATAAAACTTTAAAATTTTCCTTATTCCATAGAGTTTCACAGAATGGCTATTATTCTCAAAGGAAAACAGTTAGCAAAATAATATTCATAGGCAAACTGCAATTTTGCTGATCAGCACATAAATTGAAAACTACAAATTGTGAGAGAAATCATATTTGCATAAAAGTTGTTACTAATGCAGAAATGTTTAGGTTTAAAAGGATGCTCCAAATGAAGTCCAGGCTCAATAAAGAAAAAGTTGAAAAATGTATACAATCCAAAGAAAATATTGATTGGTTAAATGTAGCGATGCAACCAAAATATTCCAAAAGTAATTGCAGTAATCCACGTTGTTGATAAGTAAACATAAGAAAATTAATAAACATAAATAAATTCCAAACGCAAAAAAATTGTGGTGGAAGATTGGAAAAGATTCTAAATGAAAAGCTTATAATTGGCCTGAGAACGAAAAAAAAAATTTGTTTGTTTCCACCAGCCAAGAAAATAAAAATTATGCTAGAAACTTAAAGATGATATTTAAGAATGCTCTAATTAGTACCTATTTACTATGCCTCTCCACAGGACAGAGTTAGACACCAGGGTCGTTTTTTAACGTGGAGAAAAGGTACAAAAATAAAAAATGTCTCAGTCGTGAAGGACTGATCCTCCACTGAAAGAGAACAAGAAATGGAAGTGCAGCATCTGAAGAACAGACATCTGACAAACAGATACTACACTTTGATCTTGACCAAAAGGCCAAGTAAGAATGCTCCAATTAGTAACTAGTTTGAATTTCTTTTAAAAATAATGTCTGACCCAGTTTTACATATTATCATCGACCGTCACCACAGAATAGTCTAGTTTTTTATGATATTTATTAAATTGTCTGTAGCAGTTATACGAATACTAAAATCATCATCATCATCACCACCAACAAAACTAACAATAACGATAAAACGCAATCCGTATCATGTAGAAATATCTTATGGTGTTCAAGTTATTGCATTTGAATAAATTTGTTTTTTCGATGTAGTCTGCTTTTTTGGGGGGGAGGGGATATTATGGTCAACACCCATTGTGTGCGTGTGTTGATAAAAAAATAATACAAACCGTGTCAAATTAAAATTCCAAGAAAGATAACGCTGAAAGCAAACAAAACTGTTATTGTTGTAATACTACTAAAAGTAATAATAATAGTAAAAAGACAATTACAACTACTACTAATAATAGTCTTAAGAATAATACTAATTACAATACATGATATAAATAGTAGTAGTATGAAACGCATTGCATGTATCGCTGTGTGTGTTCGATTAATAAGCTAAATGAGGTATGGGAATGCTGGATTTAAAGCAAAAAAAAAATGCATAAAAAAATAATAAAAAATGCATAAAAAAACGCATAAAAACAATAATACAATATCTCAGAAGAGTTCATTTGTTTGTTAAACATATGTGAAACTGACACTTTGATTTTTTTCTAGCCAGGTGTGGAAATACAATCTCATAATCTGAAGAGTGAAGGAGATGTACAACTGTTGTTGCCGGCTATTTCATCATTCTGCTAAACTAAGAATGAAATGAGAATGTTTGTTAAAGTCACGTTTTAGGCAAACGTAATATGTATACAAGTAAATGTATTAAAGAACTCGTATCATTCACCAGTGATCTAAAGCTAAATATTACTATGAAAAAAAGACCCAGTGATTTCAGGTTCCAAGAGAGGATTAAATTCAAAGAGAATGATTTTTTTTATTTTTATTTTTTTTTTATTACATTTTCTCCCCAAATAAGGCATATAGCCACTTTGGTGTAGGGAGCTACTATCAAGGACATAAGCTACTGGGGTACTATGTAGGGAGTTGGGCAGCAAGATATCGGTTCACATTATACTTGAACTTCTGCATGTCAGTACAGTTGGGGAAGCAGGGACCCGGACTAGAATTCCAAAGTCTAGCAGTTCTGGGGAAAAAACGACTGGAGTAGAAAGCTCTCTTACATCTAGGGATCTCTACTGTGTAGGGATGGGATTAAGCTGCTTGTCGGGTTTGTCGAGGGTATTTACGTTGTGGGGACACAAGTGCTTGCAGTTCATCAGAGCATTCACCATTAAAATACTTGGAGAACAGGCAGGGGGATGCAATATTTCGTCGGTGGGACAGAGGCTGAAGCTTAGGTGACAGTTCAGGACCTATTAGGTTAGAGAATCTCTTCTGGACCTTGTCTAGGAACGAGAAACTAGTAGCAGATGCACCAGCCCAAATATGACAACAATACTCCATACATGGGCGAATGGTAGCCTTGTAGAGGTACAGGATACTTTCGGGCGTTAGTAGCTTTCTAGCATGGTAGAGAGAGCCTACCTTCTTCGCAGTGGTTTGAGCACTATGCAAATTAGCAAGTGTGCGTGGGCTTGCATCACAAGAAAAAGAAAAAAGGACAGCATCTGGTTGGAAAGAAGCAAAGTGCACGCTGAAAAAGATGGGTGCTAATGCACTTACTGTTCTGCGCTATTTTTAAATCGTATTTCCAAGTTTAATTAAAGTTTTATGATATGTTTTTTTATTCAATTGTAAGGTTAAAGTACAGAATAGGTACAAAACAGCCTTCCCTCCCCATGTTAAGAATGGCTTTTTAAATAATAACGTTATTATTTCAGCACGGATCAATAAGTGCATGAGGACCGAAAGATGGACATGTAAAGTTGAAGGCGAGAAATGGTTGGCTACAGCCAGTGAGAGGTCAGGAGAAAGAAAGACTAGCCAGGTGAGATGGATGTGTGGCCCTGTGGTGGCAGCAACTGGTGTTAAACTGGTGTCGAGATGGCGGGGTTTTGTTAATCTTATGCGAGATGAAATGAACAGTAAAAACAAAAAACAAAAACAAGAAGCAGGATGTAATGGTAATAAATGCCTTTTGCGAGAACAAAAAAAAAACCTCAGATTTATTTTTTTTTTTTGTTTGTTACTTTGCAACAGTACCAGATGGTGTGGAGATCTAAGAGAGGTTTGAACTGTAATGAAAACGTTTTGAGTGTAATGACCTCGTTACAGAGAGAGAGAGAGAGAGAGAGAGAGAGAGAGAGTTGAACCTGATGTGGCAACAATACTTCATGCATTGGCGAATAGTGGCTTTGTAAATATATAGGATACTGTCAGGTGTGTTTTTAGTGTGGCAGAGGGAGCTCACCTTCTTTACCAAATATATTCAATGTACAAGGTGGAATGATAAAATTGTCACCCTAGAAAAGACGACATGATTTCATTTCCGCTTGATGAAAACCGGTTTTCTTTTTTTGTTGCAGACCATCTACTAGTTGGCCAGTTGTGTACAAATCCCAAAAGCGATAAAAGCCTTCTATCATGTCTGAAAATGACACAATGTTCAATGAGTGAACTCGGATCTGCACCTCAGTATAATTCATGTTCTCTACCGATCCAAGTTATGACAACAGAACCATTGCGAGCACCCTCAAAATGCAAATTCATACAGTTCAATGCTTAAGGGCACAGCTCAATGAAGTTTTCAGCCCCAGTTATTGTCTTTGGCGTTGTTTCAAGTGAGAGCCACGTCATGCCACCTCACATCTTTGATGTCAGCTTGAAAGTCAACACTAAAGTGTACCTGGATGTGCTAAATGGATGCGTGGTTATCCATGGTGCAATCAAGTGGCTGCTGGCAGGCCCTGGGTGTGGCAGCAGATCTCAGCACCAGCTCACAAGTCCAAAGATACCCAGGCTTGGCTTCAGAAAAAGCGCTAGGACTTTGTACCCTTCTCTCACTGGCACCCCTCCTTCCCCAACCCGAATCCACTGGACTACTTAGTTTAGTCATATGTCAAGCGCATCGACAACATGATGACCTCCCATAACACCAAAGCCAGCCTTATTGCCACCATCTGCTGAGTATTCATCAAGATCCTGCCGGTATTTGCGGTGAAGGCATGCTCTCAGTTGCGGACACATATTGAGATGGTGATTGAGGCCGACGGCAGCTACATTGAATAGATGCCATCTGTACTACATAATCAAGTTAACTGAATTGATTTTTTTTCAATAAAAGTTTTAAAATAAAGCTGTGGTGTTGTTTTCTGTAGGGTGACAAATTTATTGTTCCACCTTGCATTTGACCCAATTCATGTTGATCTTGAATTCAATGTCTGTGTATACAGGTCTACAAGTGAGGTCAGATGTTTAAACCATTTTTTTTAATATTTGTGCTTATGACCTTATTGTTTTATGTAATAAGAAAACTTCTTTCATATATTCATTCGTATTTACGTCTGCCAACAATATTCAATTAAGTTAACTTTCCAGATATCATACTCGTATCATACCAAAGTGGTTTTATTTTAGGCAGGTTGAACCAGCTTCTTTCAAAGGAGGAATTTCATAGCTGATCAAATTCATAAAGTCCCCAGTCACTTGTATATTTCCGCCAGGGGATATGGTACTGTTTTTTTTTCAGTTCTTGTGATATGTATTACCATCATCATCATCATCATCATTATCATCACTTTACATCGTTTTCTCATTTTACCTTCCAACCGTCGACTATTTTCAACTGTTTATAAAAACTTTCAAGTAGCATGTTGCACACTAACGACGAACTGATATAATTTGGCTTTGTTTTGTTAAAGAACAACCGCCTGTTCTTGTAAGTGAGTAAATATGAGATAGGATAGCCGAGGATTCGAACTTGCGAAGCTAAATTTGGAATTGAGAATTCCGATCATAAGTTAAAATAAATAATACAGAATGTTATTGCAAATGGAATGTAGAATTACCATTGTTTAGTTCACATAAAATAGTTAGATATCTGTTTATTGAAAAAGGAATGTGATGATGTAATTTTGTTTCTGTAAAAGATATGAAATTAAAATAAGGAATTTAAAAACGAACAATGGAAAATGTTTTTAAAGTGGGTTATGAAAATAGGTTAGAGAAATCGGGTTTTAAACATGGTAAGAGCGATATATGCTTGAAAACATGAGGCGTGTCAGGCCGCATGTCTGATATGCACGTGTTTAGTCATGCAATGACGTCATGAGTTCTCAATATAGAGAGCTTTAGGTCAGTAAGTCAGTCAGTCAGTCAGGGGAAAAGAGAGAAGTCAATGAGTCAGAGACAGAGCTGACATGGAACCTTGGAAGCGAAGGGGAGAAGAAAGAATCATGTAGAGACTTGAATTCCTTGATGCAAATCCATTGACCGGTCGTATTGAATAAAATAATTTTGTATCTGCGTCTTCATGTTATGTTATTCAACAACAGAAAAGTATTGTGAATTTATATCATAAGAACTTTGTGAAAATCATCATTTCAAAAATAGGTAAAGAAATATATGTGTCAATGTTATAGAAACACTCCCATTCACAGAACTGTCAAACGTATAAATGTCAAACGCACTATCTCTTGGTCTATCTATCGATATATCAAATCTCCTCTCATTGTGTATTACATGCCGTCGGCTCTCCTGTATTAACATGTCCCTGTCTCTTTATATATAAGAACTGTCTCTCTCTTTATATATATATGCGATATATTTGCACACCAACATGAACACTCGAACACGAACAACAAATACATACGTCATTCCTTCTAAAATAACACCCAGTATGCAACATATACACATTATGCAACAGTTTAAAATCAAAATAAACCTTTTGTTGTCTTTCAATTTGCAATTCATTACAAGGAAAACATTTGAGAAAAAATATACCGTGGAAATTACCCGGGGGTTTATGTAATAATTTGAAAATTTACCAAAAAAAAAAAAAAAATCTAATTAAATATTTATAAATATTAAAAGAATCGGAATCGGAATTGGAATCAGAAATACAACGCCTGTTATTCTCAAATTATCACTCATCTGGTATTGACCAAACTTAATGTTGCTTAACTTTGGTGATCTAGCAGGAACCAGTGTGTCAATGTGATTATGCTGTAAATTTAATTTCCAAATACAAAAATGTGACACTATGGACATACTGCTCCCTTCACAAATGTTAGAGAGTGATTAAAAAAGAGATAAAAAATATAAAAAATGAGGAAATAGTTGATCAGCAGACCAGAAGTAGGAGAAGTGAGATCGGTAGAAGATATGATCCACCAAGATGCACAAAGGCCATCTGAAATAGGATTGTTAATCAAGGTGTGGCAGTGACTCGGACAAAAGACCGGACAATAGAGGTTAATATATTTAGAATTAGTTTATGGACAGATTAGGAGTGGGAGTGAGTTATGTGAAGACAGTCTCAAGTTTAACACGATTGAAGGCAGATTGTGGTTCGGAGCAAATGGGAAGATGAATTGATACCGACCGACGAACATGGCCTCAACAGATGACTATATGTGGAAGATAGCATTTAGAGGGCCGATGGTAGTGATGGGACGATTCTAATATTTTCCCCGACTCTGATACAATTACCGATTCTGATTTTTTATAAATCTTTAAATATTTAACTATAAAGTTGTTATCCCCCCCCCCAGATTACTTCAAAACACATGTTAAATGTGCATATATTTTCTCAAACATAAAAACACAATTGTTGGGTAGATAATCTATGGATTTTAGCTTAACTAGTAGTTTAAAATCAATAAATATCTATTATTTTATTATTACTACCAGCAGTGGAAGAGTTTGTTTTAAACAAAATCAAATTAAAAATGAAGGCACACATTTTTCTTTATTTGGCCATTGAGATGAGGTGATGTGGATTGTACCTGTGATTGACATACTCTGGCAATATGATTGCACTTTATGCAAATAGTGTATATGAGTCTATAGGCCTGACACTTCCCTTTGTCATGGCTCTGTCCACAGAATTTACATGTCCTTTAATAAATTTTTGTGCCTTTACTTTTCTGTTTTGGTGTAATGGATACTCTCTGCTGAGTTGTTCGGTTTACCAAGTTGCTGTTCAGCCTGTTCAGCGCTCCTGCAAATACTGATTACCCGGCTAAGGTAAGTTCAACTTCACCGAGGAGCCTGCCCTCTACATTATTATTGTAGTAGTTCATCCTAGGGGACGCCATATTCGCATGCTTTAATTCTCATGCAAAGAAATGTAAACACAAGAATCCGAGGTATAGTGTGTACCTTTGATAGCTTTTTGTGAATTTATTCCTTTGAACTTATTGTTTTGCTTGTGTTTATTACATAACGATTTCTTTGTTTTCTCACATTTACTTATAAACATAAAATTATTTTCACTGAAAATATTTCTCTGAAACCGAATCATTCCAAAAATACTTCAGCCAAATTGGAATCCCTATAAGCAAACCCTTCAAAATTGGTGACTCCCTAAAATGGTGATACTGCAAAATTGGAGGGTTTTTTTTTTCACAAAAGAGATATTTGTGTATATGTTTAAAATGGAAGATTACAATAATAGGAAAAAACATAGAATGTTAGTGAATATTTGAGAGTCCGCATAAAACAAGGGGAATTCATTAGCTGAGATATTGAAAAATGGTCAGAGTCGATAATTAAGGGCTGTGCCTTGTACAGGTCTAAAATCTTAATCAAAACTTCTCTGCTTAAAGATACAAATTATATTTCATCAAAAGTTACTAATGAAAGCCAATGTTCATTTATTTTCATATTAGAAAGAAAATTCGGTGAGAAAGGTTAAACATATTTCAATGAATAAGTTGGTTTGAAGTGAGTAGGCGAATGAAGGAATTCAAGCAGCCAGTGTGTGTGTGTGTGTGTGTGTGTGTGTGTGTGTGTGTGTGTGTGTGTGTGTGTTGCTCAGTAAGTGTGAGTATGCGTATGACAGTAGATGGTTACATGAGTTGAGAATTGTGGCGATTTAATGAAGATGTATGTAAACACTGTCACTTTTTTTGTCTCAATTATTTAATGAAGGAAAATATGCCCCTTTATAGGATGAAGGTGTCTCCAGAAAGGCTACTTTGAATAAATTCAAAATATCATTTGATTGGTCCAAAATACAATTATTTTTTTTATTAACTAATTTGACATTAACTAATTTGACATTAACTTAGTGAATTTAATTGACTGAATTAACTTCAGTGAATTTAATTCACTAAGTTACAATAGCAAGTTATTCATTAAAAAGTTCAAACAATTATTAATAGAATTTAAACTTTCATAAACTTTAAACGACATAAATGTTAATGAAATTCATTAATTATACTGACAATTTATTCATTGAAAAAAGTTAACACTATTATTTATTAATATCTATACAGAATTCAAAGTGGAAAGGAAACAATTTATAATCATTAAAAAAATAACACTTAAAAAAATACAAACACGTTTTAATTAATCGGAATGTTTACGTGAAATTTAAAGTCGACTTTACACAATTTGAAACGTATCTGAAAATAAGATCGGGAAGTTGGAGGGAAAAGGTGGGGGAAGAGGTGGAGGGGGCAAAACCGATTTCGAGAATGTGCATCCGTACTTACCGACATGGAACGTCTGTATAATTCTTTCCATTTTTTAATTTAATTAATTTTGTATGTTTCAATTTAATTTTTTTTACTTTATTTTCCGAGATTATATGAAAATTATCTTACGTTGCTGATTATACGCTCATGCGTGCAATAAAAATATAAAAATCTTACATATAAAGATTGCGTAAACAATGTAACCGTAAAAAAATAAAAAATACTTTTTGCAATTAAATTTTTTTTTTGCGGGAAAATATTAATATTGATAGTTCGAGAAATTTATTTTTCTTCGAGTTATGTTGATTTCGTTAATACGAACTTTAGGTGCTTTTTTCCTTATGTTCCTGTAAAAATTAATTAACTTTTTTTAATTGTTATCATTTACGATGCTTTATTTTCATAAAAAAAGCCGAAATAAATTCTTGCATTTTATTTTTACTACAGAAAACCATAACTTTAGTAAAGGTGTTTTTTGTTTAAACAAAAATAATACATTTTTACTAGGATTCAAATAAAAATAATATGTCCATCATATTCCGCGATTATTATTTGATAAATACTGAAATTTCATTAAAATTGGTTAATTTCCTGATTTTGGGTGGATTTTTAAGTAAAAGGAGGGGTCAAAATGTTTATACATTTTGAGCATCGGTAGTCATTTTACCCGTACCTAGTGTATGCGTAGACCATATGCGTAAAAACGCGTTTATGCATTTTGATTTTGTATTTCAATGTATAAACATCGACTACAAAATAATAAAAACAATAGTTACCTCCCCTGACGCGTTTTTATTCTTTCCAATAATAACAGCATGAGTTCCCGACCTGAACATATTTTGGAACTATCTTCAAAGCAACTAAGATATGGCAGTAAGAAAGAGAAAACGAGCGAAAAAAAAAATCAGTTTGCAAATAAATGTTATCAAAAATAAAAAAAAATTACTGTGCTTGTTAAGATCTGTGGGGGTCATCAGGCCTTTTTAGGAACTAACTTCCTCCACAAATAAAAAAAAATAAAAAGAAAAAGACTTACATGAAAAACAAACGGAGGTTTATTCACAGAAACCAACCATTAACAAATAAAGTATAATTCTCTTTATAATGAGTTCGGAAGTCCTTTTTAAGTGTTCGTATAAAAAAGGAGAATGTCTTTTTTGTTGAACTGTTCATATGTTAAAGCATGTTAAGAGAGGCAATAGGTAATGTTCGCCTGTGAAATTGTATGAAAATGGAAAAGTGATAGTAACACGCGTGGAACGTCCGAATGAAAATGCAGTTGAGAGAGAGAGAGAGAGAGAGAGAGAGAGAGAGAGAGAGAGAGAGAGAGAGAGAGAGAGAGAGAGAGAGAGAGAGAGAGAGAGAGAGAGAGAGAGAGATTTGAGGTTTGTGTGTGCTTAAATACTATTTGGACCGGCTCCCAGCGAGCTTAAAAAGAAAAGTTTAGAAAAATGTCCTTGGAGAAATCCCATTGGACGGAAACATCACGTGGAGTGCTCTGTAATGTAATGTATTCCTTGAAATGTTTCGGCCAGTGGACTTTCCTACTTGTTTTTGTCGTAGGTTTGATGTTCCCGTCATTTTCTGCAGGACTCCCATGTTCTAAGGGAACTTGTTCTGGTGGGGAAATTGACTGAGGGTATTCCTCAATGTATGCTGGTTTAATTCGGTCGATCGCGATGTTGTCTTTCCTGTTTTTCCTTTGGACAGTAAAATATTTTTCACGTCTGTCCAAAATTTGGTATGGTCCTGTGTAATTTGGACAAAATGGCTTTTTGACTGTATCATTCCTAATAAATACATATTTGCATGTGTGAAGGTCATTCGGCATATATGTTTGTTTGTCAGCCCTCCTGGTGGGTGTAAATTTGAGAGAAGACATTTTGCTCTTTAATTCCGTCACAAATGTAGCTGTGGGTGAAATGTCTGTGTATGCATTAAAATATTGTCCAGGTAGTGTGACTGCTGATCCAAAAACTACCTCTGCTGGCGTGCTTTGTAAATCCTCTTTTATCGTGTTTCAGATCATTAATCATGGTAAATTATCTGACCAGTCTGCGTTGTTAAGACTCGTAGCCAAAGAAGTTTTTAGCTGTCTGTGAAAGCGTTCGACGAGGCCGTTCGAATAAGGGTGATAAGCCGTTGTCTTTATGTGGATTGTTCCCAACAATTGGTTGAACTCTGCGAAGAGTTTCGATTGAAATTGCGAGCCTCTGTCCGTTGTGAGTACTGACGGTACTCCAAAAATCGCTATCCAGTCTTTTAGTATTGTTCCAGCTACTGTCGCCGCCGATGTGTCCTTCACGGGTATGGCTGTTGGCCATCTGCTGAACCTGTCGACTATGGTGAGAATGTGGGTGTGTTCTTTTGAGGGGGGTAATGGCCCCACCAAGTCAACATGGATATTGGTAAACCTAGCATCGGGCGTACTGAAAGTGCTCAGCGGTGACTTTGTGTGCCTGTGTATTTTATTCTTTTGACAGGATACACACGTCTTGGTCCAATTTCGAATATCTGTATTCATTTTCGGCCAAACAAAGCGGTTTGCTATTATTTTTACAGTGGCTCGTTTGCCTGGATGAGATAAATTGTGAAAATGTTGAAAAACATGTCGTCTGATGCTTGGCGATATGTATGGACGTGGTTGTTTTTTTTGTTGTATCACAATAAAATGTTGTTGTACTAAAAGGTACGGGCATTTCCTACAGTTGCAAAGACGTTTTCTGTTGTACGTCAGTGAGTGTCTCGTCCGTCTTTTGTTCTTGTGCAATTAATTCCATACTCAGCGAACTGGAATTTAGCGAAGTTATTGCAGCTCGTGATAATGCGTCCGCCACGATGTTTTCTTGTCCCTTGACGTATCTGATGTCTGTGGAATATTGAGCAATATAATCAAGATGTCTGATTTCTCTTGGGCCATATTTATCTACATGTGTATGCAGTGCATACGTTAACGGTTTATGGTCAGTGTAAATACAAAAGTTTCTTCCTTCTAACAGATGTCTAAAATGTTTAATTGACAAATAAATTGCTAATAGCTCCTTTGAAAAGGTACTGTACTTTGTCTGTGTCTTGCTCAGTTTAGCTGAGAAAAACGATATAGGGGTCATTGTATCCCCTGTCAGTTGGTGTATAACTGCTCCTACAGCTATGTCTGATGCGTCTGTTGTAAGTGTAAGTTTCGATTCTTCACTGTCCTTAATATAATTCAATTTTGTGAAATTGACTAAGGCAGTTTTAGCTTGATGGAAAGCTTTTAAAGCTGATCCTTCCAGTTTTAATTGTTAGTTTTTCGTTTTGTTCTTCAATAATGACGTTAACGGTGCAAGGATTATGGAACAGTTGGATAAAAATCGTCTGTAATAATTAATTACACCTATGAAGCGACGAACTTGTCTAACAGACGTAGGTTGTGGAAAATTCGTAATGGCACTTACTTTTTCGGGTAATGGTGATATACCATCCTTATCAATTGAATGTCCGAGGACATTTACTTCTTGCTGACCGAAAATACATTTGTCCAAGTTTAATTTTAAACCGTAATGGGACAGTTTTTGGAAAGCTTGTTCCAAGTGTTGTTTCTGTTCGTCGAGGTTTCTACTAGCAATTAGGACATCGTCCACGTATGCGAATACGAATGGAAGGTCCCTAAAAACTTCGTCTATTAACCTTTGGAAGGTTTGACAAGCGTTTCTAAGTCCGAATGGCATTCTGACGAATTCGTAAAGTCCAAATGGCGTGGTCAGTGCTGTTTTATGAATATCTTCTTCCGCCACCGGTATTTGGTAATATGCTTTTACTAAATCCAGTTTGGAAAATACCGTGGCATTTTGCAGTCCGATTGCGAAATCGTGAATGTGTGGGATAGGTATCTATCCGGTACGGTTTGTGCATTTAATATCCTGAAATCGCCGCAAGGACGCCATGTTGTCGCGTCTGATTTCTGTACCATATGTAGAGGAGATGACCACGCACTTTTGGAAGGTCGGATAATTCCTTGTAACATGCGTTGAAATTCGTCTTTTGCGATCTTGTACTTATCCGGCTTCAGACGTCTGGGGGTGGCGTAGACGGGTTGTTTATTCGTTTTAATATAATGCCTTGCATTATGTTTAATATTATCCATGACTTTGAATGGTTGAGTAAGTTGTGGGTATTTTTGAAACAGCCGACGAATGTACGTCTCTTCAGGTAAGGCAGAACTAATCCCAGTAGACTGGTATCTTGTGGTGATACTTTTAATTACAACTTTTGTTTGGTTATCAGTCAGTGTGCGATTAGTCATGTCTACCGATAGATTAAATCGTGCTAGGAAATCTGCTCCTAATATTGGTGTCGTCACGTTGGCTATGGTAAAAATCCACGAAAATGTGCGACGCAAGCCGAGGTTGACGCTTAAGTACTTTTCACCGTATGTCGGTATTTGTGTGCCATTAGCTGCCTGGAGGTGGTAAGGCTGTGGAGTAGCTTTCTGTTTACGTAGCAGTGGTATCACGCTTATTTCGGCTCCAGTGTCTATTAAGAAGTTATATCCATGATTACTGTCACGAATATAAAATAGACGACCTTCAGTGGAAAATCCAACGACAGTTGTCGTCACTACTGGCTGGAATGATCGTTTCCCTGGTTCTTGTTTTTAAAAGAACAAGGATAAGTGCAACGCCTTGTTTCTGTGCCGAATTTTTTGTGGTAAAAAACAGATTTCGTTCGCTCGTTCTCGTGTGTTGCTTCGACCTCTACTAAAACTTCGTTTTCGGTAGTTAGGTCGGTTATTAAATGAGTAACGACGGTTTATTTGCATTAATTCCTGCAATTGACGAGTGAGATTTTCGACTGTAGTCCGGCTATTTCATCGTCTCTCGTCTGTTTTGGCTGTGCTTGTGCTGAGTTTACTTTGCGGTTCCTCAGATTTTCATGAATTCGGTCTGCCATGTCGGCGAGCTTTTCAGTGCTTGTCTCTTCCGTTGTGGGTGCCGGAATTTGTACTGTTGTGTATGGGAGTTTATCCAGCCACCAACTTCTCATTATATTTTCGGACATTTTGTTGTCCCCTAGCAATGATCGCATATATCGTAAAAGTTGCAACGGTGTGCGATCTCCCAATTCTACTTGGGTGAAGAGATTGCGTAACATTGTCTCGTTTGATAAGCCAGTCCGTCTAAAATGGCCTCCTTAAGTTTATCGTATGGACTATTTTCTGGCACGTTCTCCAATAAATCAGTCACCTCTTCGACGACGTCTGCCGGGAGTTTTTCAACCAAATAACAATACTTGGTTCGCTGAGACGTAATCTGTTTTGCGTCGAAAAGGGCCTGGATCTGGATAAACCACGTCTTTATATTGGTGGGATTAAAAGCTGGTATATTTAGCGTTAATGTAGCCAGAGGTGTTTCAGCACGGGGAGGTTCCATTTTTCTGTTTTTTGTTTGAAAGTGATTTAAAAGCCTTTAAACTGCCGGTTAACTTGTTTCGAGTATGCGAAGCTTGAAATCGTGATCGAAAAAAATGTTGCTTTTGCTAGGGTCTGTGTTTCTGAGGTCTGTTAAACTGCCGAGTGAAGTTCGAGATTGTGGTAGATCATTTTCCGAGGGGTTTTACACGCTCGTATTCACGTTTGGATTGGCTGAATTGTAGTCGTGTGTGTTCATTACACGTTATTTATCACCAACTCGTTGTTGGAGGGGGTGCCTGATGAGCAAAAGTGCTGTTTTGACGCTGAGTCATGATTTGTTTAATTTTCGATTTTATAGCGACTATCGGCATAACTCGCTAATTTGTTGCTATATTGTACTGAGACCTACGCTTCGTTTGACGGCTTGCATCGTCCCTTGAGATTCGCGTCGTCTTTTTACTTCCTTTGAGTGTTACCGCACGCATGATATAGCAAGTAGTTTAGGAAACCGCGTGTAGCTTGTAAGGAGATTCCGTTGTGCATATAATGTTCTAAGTCGGGGTCACCAACTTGTGGGGGTCGTCAGGCCTTTTTAGGAACTAACTTCCTCCACAAATGAATAAAAATAAAAAGAAGAAGACTTACATGCAAAACAAACGGAGGTTTATTCACAGAAACCAACCATTAACAAATAAAGTATAATTCTCTTTATAATGAGTTCAGATGTCCTTTTTAAGTGTTCGTATAAAAAAAGGAGTATGTCTTTTTTGTTGAACTGTTCATATGTTAAAGCATGTTAAGAGAGGCAATAGGTAATGTTCGCCTGTGAAATTGTATGAAGCGCGCGGAGCGGTGAAAATGGAAGAGTGATAGAACGTGGAACGTCCGAATGAGAATGCAGTTGAGAGAGAGATTTGATGTTTGTGTGTGCTTAAATACTATTTGGACCGGCTCCCAGTGAGCTTAAGAAGAAAAGTTTAGAAAAATGTCCTTGGAGAAATCCCATTGGACGGAAACATCACGTGGGGTGCTCTGTACTAAGTCCGCTCGTTTTGAGTCGATTTAATATATAAGGCCACGCCGGAATTTGCGTGGGAGTTATTTTTTATTTTTCACGCGCCAACAT
Source organism: Euprymna scolopes (assembly GCF_053919585.1). NCBI lineage: Eukaryota > Metazoa > Mollusca > Cephalopoda > Sepiida > Sepiolidae > Euprymna > Euprymna scolopes. The sequence continues at coordinate 10,342,003 of NC_136513.1, forward strand.
AATCATAATCATACTGCGCGCCTAAATTGTATTTATTTTTATAACAATTTTTAATCCGAATCTTAACCATATCAACTGGTACAGATCTCAACAGATCGATTAAAAAATGTATTTTTAAGCAAAAATAATATTACTTGCTTAATAGTTATGTAGAAAATAGTAATATATCTAAAAATTACGAAAATGCATCGCCTATTGCTCTTGTGAAAAAAAAAAAACAAAACAAAAAAAAAACTATCCTATAGTCTAAAATATTAGTCAATATAACATGTAATGCGTTGGGAGTTATGTTCCCTGCGTGAAATATTCACTGTTTACTTTAAAACATGTGAGAAAAATGCAATTTTACCCAATTTTCCGTAAAAATGTCTTTTAACTATAAATACAATTTTACTCCATAAATTTTCATAATTTTTTGATATATTACTATTTTCCACATGGCAATTAAGTAAATAATATTGTTTATGCTTAAAAGGACATTCTTAAAAACTCGATCTATCTTTTCTACCTACTTGCCTATTTTTTCTGTTTAAAAGTAGTTTAAATCCCTTTTATTCACATGTTTTATCGATGTGGTCTGAATCGCGTAAAAGCGCCATATTCAAAATGGCGTCAGATGTTTCCCGAACTGAAAACGCCAAGTAAAATTAACCGGAAAAGATAATGGAAGTGTTCTCGAATCTTTAAGTGCACGCCTAAAAGAGGCTGTGAATGTATAGTCCATTTAAAACTTATATTTATGTATGGAACTTTTTTAAGAAAGGACAATGGAAGTGATCCCAAATCTCTAAGTGTTCTTCCAAGCTTAAGGAAACGTGGGATAGAATCAAACCTCCTTATTTTCAAAACCCGCTAGATTGGGGGCATAAAATATCCAGAAAATCGCTAGATTTTTTCCTTTTCATAATCGAGATTTTGAAAACCAGCTAGATTATCAAAAAAATCTCCCCCCCCAAAAAAAAAGAAAAAAGAAGAAACACTAGATTTTAACTTTGTACCTTATATATAGATTTAGTCGTTATGCAGAGTACGGAACGTGCTTTTTTAGACATGAATTTCAAGTTAAATTCAATTTTTACGGTAGCTTTTGTTTATTAAATTGTTTGTTTATTAAATTGATTGTTTATTAAATTGTTTGTTTATTAAATTGTTTGTTTATTAAACGGTAGCTTTTGTTTATTAAATTGTTTGTTTATTAAATTGTTAGTTCAGAATAATTAACAAAAAAGCCCATCCTCCCACGTTAAGAATAGGGGTTGAATCCAATTTTAGCGTTACAAATTCCAGAGAAATTTTTGAGGATCGGCACTATTGCTAAACGAATTATTTTGCACTAAATAGTATTTTTTGATTAAAAGATAACCATTGTAAGCATAGAACAAAATATCGAAGCCGATGATTTTGTTTACTTTATCGCCATCATCTAAATTGAAAATAAAAATGTCCGCTTCTTGTCTTCTTCATAAAATCATCTTTTAATCTGATTGGTCCATTTTTTTCTTCGAGAGTGACCTGCCCTTTCTTTTTTTTGAGCGGGGGGGGGGGAAGGGAGGAGGAAACGGATTTTCACTTAAACGAAAAAATTATTAAACAGAATTTGTTTTTTTCCCTTCAATTGGGGGTGGGGGTGGTTGTGGAATTTTCCTTTTATTTAAAATAAAATTAAACAAACGAAAAAAAATTATTAAACAAGATTTGAACAAAATAAAAAAAAACAAACATCATCAAACATTATTTTACATTTGTACAGATTCGGTGAAGTAAGTTTCGAGAAAAGCGTAATATTAATGCACATTGAAGGAAAAAAACTAAATCTTGTTTAATAATTTTCTCGTTTTTTTTACTTTATTTTAAATAAAGTGAAATCCCCTCCCCCCAAAAAAATAGAAAGGGCAGGTCACTCTCGAAGAAAAAAATTGACCGATCAGATTAAAAGATGATTTTATGAAGAAGACAAGAAGCGGACATTTTTATTTTCAATTAAGATGATGGCGATAAAGTAGACTAGGCACCGCCAAAAATGGCCGCAAAATCAAGTTGTTGTTGTTTTTTAAAACGAAATTACATTTATTAAAATCCATTATTTCTGAGTAACTTTTTTTTTCCAGAAAGATAAAACCCTGAATTTTATCATATAGAAAACAGAATAATGTAAAACTTTTTCTACTATTTTTAATTCAATTTTAAATGTTAAATTTTCCCCCAAAGTTAACAATTGACATTTTTTGTCTTGCACAAAAAACGTACTTAAATATTTAAAAAAAGGGTTTTTGAAATAATTAATTTATTTATTTATTATCTAACTAAGATTTAGGATGATTTTCTAAGAGAATATGCAAAAATATTATAATATAAGTACCTGAATTTCAAATAATTCCACTTATTCATATAGGTAACCAGATATTTCGCGTCGACGTAGAGTTCAGATCGACTCTGTTTATGTTTTCGTTTGATAAGAAGAAAACTATGGAAGACCAAACAGGCCAAAAAAACTTATTTTTCAGTGACGAAAATTTCAATGTATTATTAACGCTGAGGCTGGCCAGTACCAGATGGGTGACCATTTGTATGAGTTTGGTTTTTAATGTGTATGTGTGTGGGGACCAGGCTCCCCAAAATGGGGGGGGGGCAATTTAAAGCAGAATAAAAAAAAATTATTTCAGCGCGTTTGGTCCACCGTAGTCGAAAGGCGGCAAACGTTTTCAAACGGGATCGAAAAAAATGATGCTATTTTTAACACAAAGAGCACAATATTTATCGAATTTTTTTTTGTATCGATTATTCAAAGCATGCCCTGTTTAATAATGGTCATGCATTATTCGGCTCGCTAAAAAAAAATTGTTAATTTATTCATCAAAAATTTTAAAATGGCTTTTTTCGTATAAATATTAAAAAAAATTTTTTTTTGTTTTGCTTAACTTAAATTAATTATTTTTCTTAACATATTCACCGAATTTCACACTTCAAAACTCAAAAGCGGGATAATTAAACACAATCGAAGTTCTGATATTCAGACATCAAAATAAGGTATGCAAACAATTTTTTTTTTAAATCTATAATTCTGTCCCTTACAACAACACAATATGTTTTGTTTAGTTTCAGATCATTATTTTAAGCATATTTGTTCCCACTTCAAAACAAGGGGGGGGGGGTTGTAAGCAAAATATATATATATATAAATATCGTTTATGAAAAATAAGTACACTGTTATAAAGTTCATTCTTCTCCTAATAATCGCTGAAAATTTCGTATTGATCGGATAATTACCTGATTTTTGGTAGATTTTTAAAAAGACGGTCCGTCAAAAAGTACTGACCTGCCCCCCCCCCCCAGTTTTGGCAGTGCCTAAAGTAGACAAAATCACCGGCTTCGATATTTTGTTCTATGCTTACAATGGTTATTTTTTTGTTTAAAAAAATACTATATAGCGCAAAATAATTCGTTTAGCAATAATACCGATCATCAAAAATTTCTCTGGAATTTGTAACGCTAAAATTGGATTCAACCGAAAGATATATAAAATATTTTAGTTTGCACTAACTTTTAGAAAAGGAAGAGTTATCGACCCTTGATAAGCGACATCTGCCGGCGGTTCTTGAAACTAAAATACAAACATTTGCCTCATGCACGTCATGCATAAACGCCCTTAAAATATATCCTATGTTGATGAAATTTATATCGTATGTAAAAAATTCTCCAGGAAGACAATAAAATTGATCCCAAACGTCTACGTTATCTTCTAGTAGCCAATATCTACTTGCTTCCATCGTTAAATTAACCCATGGAGATAGAACTCCCTTAAAACTTGGAATACTAGGTACGTGCAAAATGAATAACCGATGCTAAAAATGTATAAAAGTCCACAAAAAATCAGAAAATTAACCAATTTAAATGAAATTTTCAGTATTTATCCAATAATGATCACGGCATATAATCACAATTATTTTTATTTGAATAGTAGTGAAAATGTATTGTTTTGTTTACAAAAAAAACCTTTACTAAAATTATGGTTTTCAGTAGTAAAAAAAAAAAATGAATGAGTTTATTCTTGCATTTTTTTATGAAAATAAAGCATCGTAAAATATAACAATAAAAAAAGGAAAATTATTTTTAGGAACATTACAGAAAACCCCTAAAGTCCGTATTAATAAATTCGATATAACTCGAAGAAAAAATAATTTCTCGATCAATCGATATTATCGTTAAATTAAGCATTGTTCATTAAATATTTTCACACAAAAAATATCATTGCAAACAATATTTTAACTTTTTTTTTCTTTTTAGATTACATGTTTCGCGTAATTTTTATATGTAAAATTCTAATATTTTCCTTGCTTGAATGAACGTAAAACCTTCGGCGTAACATAATGTTTTCATGTAATCTTGAAAAATACATGCTTTTTTAATTTAAAAGCAGGAATATAGAAAAATAATTGAATTAAAATGGTAAAAATTATACAAACGTTCACGATAGGAATGTACGGATACGTGGCTGGGGATAAAAAGAAAACCAGCACTCTCTACCTCCCTCCAACTACCTGACGTCATTTTCAGACAGCCTTTGACTTTCTGACATTTTGGGCTTCCGTAGAATCCATATTTAAACGACTTCGTTTGGTTTTGCTTAAGCAAAGCTAGAATCTTTCGCTTTTGGGGGCTAATTAAGCTATTTTTTTGTACGAACAAGGTGTGTTTTTTGTTAAAATTTAATTCAATAACTTAAGACTTTACTTTACTAATTATCTTTGAAATAGACCCAGAGAGTTAATATTTATCTTTCAAAGGATTTTTACAATGAATTTATTTAACTTCAAAATTTAGTTGAACTCATCAGCTTCCGAATGTCACCGCGAAAACATTTTTCATTATATATTTTTTTCACGTGTACAAATATTTTTAAAAAAAATTTAATTTTAGGCTTCAATTTTTCAAATAGAGTAAAAAGTTAGTCGGAAACCTACAAAAAAGTTATGATAAACCGGCTTTCAAGACTATGTTCCCTATTTTGTTTTTGCGATCATTGTCTGTACCCATGGGATACGTATATGCGATTTTCATAAAATTAAATATATATACAAGAGACTAATTCAGGGAGTTTTGCAAATTTTAATCTTCTTATGACTATATTAGTAGGCGAAACAGGAGGCAGGGAAGCAATAATAATAAACAAAGTAGCATGTTGTTATACTCAGAGTCAAAATAGTGATCTTTATCCAATCCCGAGCAACGTCGGGTATTATTCAAATAATGATCTGTACGGACGTGTGAGTGTGAGTGTGTCATTATGATCGAGTATTTTTTATTGAGGTTGAAAATGTAATTAATCAGAAGAAAGGTGCATGCACACACTTATCTGCACAAACACACACATATACATATATACATATACATATATAATATAATTATGGCTGAATATAGACCAATTAACATGATGGATTAAAAGATAAAAATGAAAAAGGTAGCAAACCGGGTTTCGTTCCTTGCTCAACAGAGCTACATCGAGAAAAAATTGCGATTAAAAAAATGTTCATGAATATGGCGGGGGAGAGAAAAAAATATAATTAAAAAATAAATAAATAAACAAATAAATGTTTTTTTTTTCAACTAGACCTATGTTGTCGTCCATTCGCAAAGATGTTCTCACCCCACCATAATAATTCTATTATTTATTTATTCAAATGTAGCTGCAGTGCATGCTATGTTGCATCGCAAAGAGTGGATTTTCGTTTAAAACAACACATACCATCAACGATTCGTTATGCAAAATTTTCACCTTCTGACGTTCTGAATAATACATATGATTCTGCGATCTGCGAGTACCTTATAAATAACCGTGCTTGTTCCATGAATTTTAGCGTCGACATATTCACGATTTAAATAGGTCACACACGCCTTTTTATTTAAGAATCCTATAAACCATTTTTATTAAGTCCTTGAGACCTTCTCTTTGCTAACAAAAAGAAAATCTCTTATGACTTAATTTGATTTTTATGTGATTTTCCTCTGTTAATTTCTTTCTTTTTTTCTTTCTTTCTTTTTTCTTTCTTTCTTTATTTTTAAACTATATTCCCCCCACCATATTCATGACAATTTTTTAAAATCGCAATTTTCCCTCGATTTAGCTCTATTAAACGAGGAACGAAACCTGGTTAGCTAGCCTTTTTTCATTTTTTTCCTTTAATCCATCATGTTGATTGGTCTATAGTAAGACATAATTAAATCTTGTGCCCCAAAAAGAATTTTCAAATATATATATATATATACATGTTACTAAACAGTAAATATTTAACAAACCAAAGCTTATCAAGATAAAAAAGCTCAACACTATTAAGAGAAGCAAACAAATGAACGTATATATATAATATATACACATGTATATATACACATATATACTATATACACATATATATGTAATAAATATGTATATATACATATCCATATAACTACTTATATATATAAAAGGCCCTTCGTGTGTATGTATGTGTGTGAGTCCGTTCCCTATAGGCTCCTAAACGGCTGGGCCGATTTTTTTCATAAATTTTATACAAATGTACTTGATATGTCTGGGAGTGTCCTTAGAAAGGTTTTGTATAGGATTGTGTCAGATAAGTTTCCAAAATCGCTAATCGAAAAAAAAAATATCTGATTAAAATGAAGTCTGATTTTGACCAAAGTTAACACCTTATGCAGTCTACAATCACAATTGCATTCGAGAAGTTTTATCACCGCACAAGCTAAAAAGCCCAGCATATAAATTTAATATAGCGTTTTTGTTGATGGAGTTAATAGATAGAGTTAAGGATCTGCTTAATGGGATAATTGGATTTTGGGTTTAAATGTTATCAGACTGGCGTTATCTTTGAAAAAAGGAAATATTTTCTTAAAAGTTTAGCGAAACATATAATAAATTATTGGTTTTGATGTTAGACAGAACGCCTACTCTTAAGCCCAACTTTTATTTCTATGTGTATAATTTCATTAAAACTTTCTCTCTTGGTTGTGTTAGAGTCCTTTATTCCAGCTAATCCATCATCTGTATACAGACCGATATCTGTATTATCAAATATATTTGTAAGGGTTTATAAATTAAATGTATAGAGATGATTGATTAACTATGATAAGGAATTCTAACAAGGTTAAGGGGAAAATTATAACCATGGAAATGAACACAGTACGAAGGCGAGGAGAGTTGACCAGAAAATTTACTATTTTTATATTTCTGTTGAGGTGATTGGTTGTATCAAACTGAAAATTTGCACAAATGAACAACACACATTTTTTCATTCTAGACATATCATATATCGAGAGAGCTGGCCGTGTTCTGGGGGTGACATTGCCACTACATTAGCCACAGGTGGGGAGAGTTGATCAAATTAAATGACGCCAGCCTTTTCTAGCTTTCAATAAAAAATACAACGAACTGCTCGTATCTGGAGATGAATATGCATCTATTCTTGGCCAAGATACGCTGCATGAAATAATGCAGCGCCCTCACGACCTCGGAGAGTTAAGATACACGTCACCTCATATGATTTTTGCATCATAATAACGCCTGATTATATTCTGAAATATGGCCTGGGCTCAGCGATATAGCGGTTTTTATATGATCAATAATACACACGAATGATTAAAAATTTATACACACATGCGCGCACACATACTTACGCATATGGAGACCTTCCAAAAGAGGAACCTTAAAGAGTGGGACCAACATCAGCGTGTAAAGTATTTTCTGGGGGAACTCCCCCAGGAATACATAGACAAAGAAGGTTCCTTGGACTGGCTCAAAAGGGGATTCTTCCACCATCACGACCAGAAAAGGATTATAATGGCTGCTCAATACTCGGGATTCAAGAAGATGGCAGGTCTCACTAATGACAACAAATGTAGATTCTTCCACACGGAATTGGAAAGTGTGAGTCATCTAGTATCAAGTTGCAAGGTTCTTTTAGGGGATGGCTGCTACACAACGAGACATAATGGAGTATGTAAGTACATCCACTGCACCATCTGTAAAAAATTAAACATCCAATGTACCAGCAAATCCTGGGAACATCAATCTGAAAGAACAATTGGAAATGACTTATATACCATACATTACGATCATGTAATCCCTACAGCCACCTACCTTGAAAATGCTGCTGTCAAACCTGACAGTTATATGGAATAAGTCAGAGAGAGAGAGAGAGAGAGAGAGAGAGAGAGAGAGAGAGAGAGAGAGAGAGAGAGAGAGAGAGAGTTGCAACCTTGGTTGAAGTGAGTGTTCCTAATGATGGTGGTCTGAACAGAGCTGAAAGGGAGAAACAGACCAAATATGAAGGTCTCATGTGTGATATGAAAAGAAACTGGAATCTTAGAGAGATATCAATCACACCAGTTATCATAGGTGCTACAGGGCTTATGAAGAAGAACCTGAAGTCCTACCTAACTAATATTCCTGGTGAACCAAGTGCAAAAAAGATCCAAACAATTGCAGTTAAAGGAACAACGAGGATACTAAAAAGAGCTCTCGGTTGGTTTCAATAAAAAGCAGGACATTGTTGGCAGCTGGTTTGGCTGCCCCATACCCAGCGATACAATCTTCAAAGGAAGAAAATTACCGCATACACACGCACTAGTTAGAAATTTGTGCCCCAGATGTGTTTTAATAAGAAAATGTTCAAGTTCTCCAACGACTTTTGAAAGTAGAAAGTGTTCTATTGTTTCAGATAGTTTGATTCGAGTCAGCTTGGCTTTGATGATGTAAAGTGACACGCTATCAATGTTTTCAACCTGAGGCTTGATGAACTTTCCCTGAAAATTTCGGCTCCTTCTTAGAAAATCAGTCTCTATTCTACCCTCTGTGTTCATGTTCTTAATAACTTCACCAACGTACAAAGCCGCTGATTTTTGCCCTCATACTGACACAGCACAAAAAATCTCCAGATCTCACACTGTCTACGCTTCCCAAAATCAGTTCTCGATCTCCATCTTTGTTACTTTCACTTTCATAGTCATTGGACTCGTCATCAAAGTGTCAGTGCCATCCTCCTCAACGGGGACAGTTTGGCTAGCTAGCTTGCGCATCACTTCCCTTTTTTTGTTTTGATTTTCGTCACTTTTGACTGAAACTTTCCAGCTAGTTCCTCAAGGTATTCTGGCGAAGAGGTAATCACTTATTTGACAGAGTCAGAGTTTTTTTTTTTCCAGTTGGTGTAGTTTGGATAGATATTGGTGCTGCTCCTGTCAAAGTGATACTGACCCCAGATTTGAAAGGTTGTGCTGAATGAGGTGCTTGAACTGTTGTGGGTGGAGGGATGGTTGGGGGCAGTTGAGATACCTTGTTGGGAGGAGGAAGAGAGAGTTCCTGCAGGAACAGGACGATTGGTGACATCGGATGGAGCAAAGAAATAGTCAGGAAAAATTTGCCCGTCCAGGGGCCAGATGCTAGATACTTTGAAGCCGGCGTTTATGTTTGCTGGCGTTGCCCCCAGAGTCCGATCATAGTTAACCAGCTCAGCGATGTTGTGTTAAGTTATGACGGGGCAGCATTGAGTGGCCTTGCTGATAGTCGACTTAGAAGATCAACTATTATTATTATTATTCAAAAAGTAAAATGTTAGATCATGAACATTATTATAATTTTGTAATTGTTATGTCGAAAAAGGTATACAGAAAGAATGTTATTGAAAAAAAAAGGAATGTTTAATAAAATATTTTGGTTAACTTATAAACAATAACAAGGAAAGAATGTGATGATAAACAATATATGTTTATAACAAATAGTAAACCGTGACTCAAAAAGTTACATGTTAAAAGATGTGAGTAGAATTACGTCATAGCAAAGATTAATTGGAATATACACAAGAGAGTTAGGAGTTAAGAGGAGAGAGCTAGAGCGTGGGTAGACGGATGAAGAGAGGTTGGAGACAGGGATGTAATTAGCCCTGTACGGAGCTGACAACAGAGAAACATAGTGAAATAAAAGCTATATAAAGACTCGCCACTGGAGACGACTGGTCACTGTTGGCCGTAAGAGATTCCCTGGAATCAGCCCTCTGTTTGTTTTCCGACGGTATTGGAGAGGCATTGTGGATTCTCCAAAGACGATCTACATAACAGAACAAAGTATGGTCACGTTCTTCTTTCCTGTCATCTATGTATGCTGTGTTTTGTGCGGAGTTTTTATTAGTAATGGACAAGCCAGATAAGTTCTGAACAGATTTTATTTTATGTAACAAAATTTTAGCATTACAAAAACATTAATAACAAAAAAATAAAGAAAGGAAAACGCAGCACTAATTGCAGAGGAACTATCATGATAATTAAACAAAACAAACTACTTTATTTAATATAACAAAGTTTCATAGCCTTAATAAAAATAGTGTAAAGTGCTACAATATTGTAATGACTTTCTTCTATTTGTATAAAACAATATTGCTATCCAGTACAATTTATTATTCTTGGAAATATTTCTCCAGTTGTTCTACCCAGCCACAAGAACTCTATCAGGTGCAAATAGAACATTTCTTCTATTGTACCCTACAGTATCGTTACGTGTCTTTTTGAATGCAACCACAAACCTGCAGATAATGATAGTTTAAAAGAAGTACTTTCAGATAACGAATCTTTGGCCATTGCTATTGGTGGTAGAGATTTTATTAGTTAAGAACAAGTCAGGTAAGTTTTGAACAGCCTGCACAGTAAAATGAACAGAGCTTTGATAAATTTAAGTAACAAAGTAATTTATGTTAAAAAGTGCTTGAGCTAAGAGGTGTTTGAGTAAATGATTACACTGTAAAGACACTCTAATGCAAAGGAATGCATGAAAAATATCACAACTTCATTCAGAATGCAGTAATGTGAGGATATAAAGCTAATATGAACAATGCGGAGAGGTGATCGAAGCAAATTAATCCTTGTAATATATAATATTCAATAGAGGATCGATTCTATAGTAATACATACACAATGTGCATAAATTAAAATATCATGTTTAAGCGTATTGTACGACCTGGTAACACCAGGCATCCAGCTAGTCTGTAAACTAAAAATCCAATCATTCTTTCTCAACCATAAAACAGATTCCGAATGTTGTCAAATGTAGACTTAGTAATAACACTAGCGAAGGAAATGTATTTCAGAAATCAAGCAACTTTTACAACACTGCTGTAGAAAATGGTGGGTATCATAACATAGAAATTAAGTATAAGCAATTAGACAAAAATGGTTATAATAAAATTAAAAATAGAAGGAAAATGAGTATAATTAAGTATATATCGCCCTAACGTTTCTATATGAACTCACACCCTTGACGTTATTCTCGCGTTGCCTACGCACAGTTCAAACATTTCAAAATACAACGGCTGAGATACAACGCGCAACTCTTTACGAACAGACTTTCCTTTTTCCAACTTTACAACATGGCAAGAAAGAGGAAAATAAAAAACAGAACCAAAACAACACACTGAAAATGGAGTATATCTCTGAAATATATTTGTTATAAATTTCAAACAAGTAAAATATTTGTCGTTGTGATTTGGCTTTCAAGCGCACTTGATGCGTATTTTTATACACACACACACACACACACACACACACACACACACACACACACACACACACACACATATATATATATATATATATATATATATATATATATATATATATATATATACACGTGTCTGTTGTCCTCCTTAGAGTTCATGATCGTCTGTCTAATGTTCGTTGCGGAAGTGGGTTACGTTTTTAACACATATAATAATCGTAGCAAGATATGACTGTATTTACATAAAGAATATATATATATATATATATATATATATATATATAATCGAGGTAAGACACTGATTAGAAATCAGATGCAAAATCCTGATAGATATTACTTGAAGTAATACTTTCAGGGCGATCCTAGCCAAAAAGGGGAAGCTCAATATTTAGGAAATATATACATTTTAAATATATTCAATTAAATCAGATCACACTACGACAACAAACGTAATGAACAAACTGCATCTCAGTTAATCAAGTTACTTTTAAATATACCATCAAAATTAAAAGCACCCAACCTTAAACTCACTTATTTAAGTAATCCTCCAAGCATTCCAAAACTTCGGACCATGACTCGTCCCCATCTCCACCTCACCCACTCACCCATCCGCTCAGTAAAAACAGCACGCCCACCCCATCTCATACACAATCCCATTTAAAATCACAAGAATATCTATTTCCTATTTGAACTTAAAATTAAGAGGTCGATACTTTTACCGAATACTAAGATACAACTCCCCCCGAAGAAATTCTATTAAGCACCTGCCTGCTCGCCCAATCTTAACCCCCCTTCTCTCTTTACCCCCTCTACTTCACCCACTGCCCTCTTTCTCTCATCTAAAAGGCTTTCCACACCCACTATTAACAAGAAAGCTGACCAGCACTTTACTGGGATTCACACAAGAAGCTAGTCATCGAACGCATCGTTCTGAATATCATCTCCCGGATTATTCTACTACTCATACCATTGATTTCGAGGTCCATTGCATACATAATTCAATGCTCAAATTCAATTACCCACGGGGATATATACAATGGAATGGTATATCCATTCAACACCTGATACACTGTGTCAACACATAAAAAGATTTTGGATTACATCTACTAAAACACACTCAACGCACCAGCGATTACGGCTGCCCCGTATACCTTTTGGAAAATCAGTAAGGAGCAACCACGCTTTTTTGTTATATGGGATTACTGCCTTCTCCCCTGGACCAATATTCTGCGTACTCCTTCCGATAATGGACTGCCCAGGCTGTATCAAATTCCCTTTTCATATAATTATCTCCATAAAATTATCATTCACCACGCAAAAAACTATTTTCAATATTTGTGCTGAAAAGCAAAATAAGTGTCTATTCACAGCTGAACATTTTGCCAACCGCATTTCATTTCCTCTGATAATATGAGCCATTATTGAAAATCCATAGATTAAGGAAATCAACGTAACCCCTTCTATATATTCCTTTTGTCAAGCAATAAATTCTTAATTCGAATATATGTGTCTATATGCTGTTTTTCAGAATTTAAATATAACCACTAAACTTATATATATATATATATATATATATATATATATATATATATATATATATATATATATATATATGTGTGTGTGTGTGTGTGTGTGTGTGTGTGCAATATAATTACGTTATCAAAGAGTAAATGTTTAACAAAGCAAAACTTATCAATATGAGATATCAGGCATCTGGGCAAGAGCTGCTAGAAAGACCTTATCCTACCTTGATAGAGTTCAAAATAGACTTCGTAGCCTCGTAGGGGATGCCCTTTTCTCTTCACTACAACCTTTTTCTCACAGAAGAGACGTTGCGATCCTGTCTCGCCTGAACTTCAATCTATAGTCCTCTCTCGCCAAACTCTCCCGAGAAACACTTGTCTAGCTTAAAACAAACACTATCAATATTTTCCCCACTCTTTATCTGTGCCTAAACATAAACGTAGACTCCATAAACAAAGCTTCTTTCTGCGAACTGCACAACAGTGGAACTGTCTTCCATTTGCCTGCTTTCCAGCTGACTACGCTATGACCGTCTTCAAGTCCAACGTAAACAAGTTCTTGATGAGCTGTTCCACTTAAGTAATCCAATTTACCAAATTTACACTACTAACGGTTACTATGATATTGTCTACTGTACACTCTTTAACCCTTATCCTCAAGTGGCCCCTGGGTCTTGATAAGTGGTGACTCCTATGCAAAAAAAGACTTATCAAGATGAGAAAAGCTCAACATTATTAAGAGTATTAAGAGGAGCAAACAATAATAATAATAAGAGGAATAAAAGTTAAATATAACTTTATTATATCATCAGAACAATAAGGAAAAGTTAAAGAGATAATTGAGAAAAACAACCTCTTTAGGCCATAGTATTGCGAAGCTAAATGCTTCTTTAGGCCATAGTATTGCGAAGCTAAATGCTTCTCATCAGAAGAGAAGGACCAGAATTAAAAAATGCAAATATAGAAAAACTGGCTTAATGATATTTAAAAATGGGAATGAAAGAATAAGATAAAATGGCAAATAGTAATTATAAGTAGGCACAGCATATAAGGGTTAATCGAAAGGGTACTATATATGTGGGTAATATTTAAAAAAATTATTATTATTTTTAAATCATTAAAAATATGCCAATAATAAAAGAAGAAAAGAAAAAAGAAGAGGAGATAGAAAGAGAAAATAGGGGATGCGGAAATACACGCGTAAATAGATAAAAATAAAAATACAACGATACCATACAGGGTGGAACGATAAAATTGTTGCCTTAGAAAAGACGATGTGATTCTATTTCCGTTTGATGAAAACCGGTTTTCCTTTTTTGGTGAAGACCATTTACTAATTGGCCAGTTGTGTATAAATCCAAAGAGCGACAAGAGCCTTCTATTATGTCTGAAAGTGACATAATCTTCAACGAGCGAGATCGGAGATGCGCTGTTGTACAACTCATGTTCTCTACCGATCCAAATTATGAATTTGCGTTATCGCAACAGTCGCTTGCCATTGACTTCTCGCTAGCAACAACCATTGCTGAAATATGAGTATCAAACAAGCCTCTCCAAGTTCCCAGTCCTCTTTGCACTTATTTAGTGGTAGTCTGCTTAGTGTTTTCTTATCTTGGACTTTCCATCCTTCTTGACCTTTCACTACTGTTTTGTGTGGTGCCAACCGATGCCGACACTACATAAAAAGATAAATTAAGAATACCATTGCCAGCACCCTCAAAATGCAAATCTGAACGATTCGATGGTTGAGGGCATAGCTCAACGAAGTTTCCAGCCACAGTTATGGTCTTTGGTGAGTGAGTGAGTGAGGGCCACATCATATCAACTAACATCTTCGAAGTCGACTTGAACATCAACAATAATGGATATGCTAGAGGAATATTGTGACCTCCTGATGCAACCAGGTAGTCGCTGACAGACACTAAGTGTGGCAGCAGGATTCAGAAGGAGTGCTCCGATTTTGTACCCTTTGCCCCGACGATAACCTCTCAAATACTTCGTTTGGTTAAACGCCGAGAACATCGCCAACATGATCTCCCGCAACACCAAAGTCAGCCTTATCAGTGCCATCCGCTAAGTACTCGCCGAGTTCCTGCCGTATTGAGGAGATGATTAAGGCTGAAGTCAGCTACATTGAATAGATCTCATATCTACCACACAATCACGTTACCTGAATGATTCCTTTTCAATAAAACTTTAAAAAATAAAGCTATAGTGTTATTTTCTTTAGGGCGACAAATTTATCGTTCCACAGCTTATTATCCGATTTCTTTATTCTTATTTCACATGGAAATGTCATTAAGCCAGCCTTTCTATACTTGCATTTTGTATAATTCTGGCCCTTTTCCTCTTCTGATGAAAAGCATTTAGTTTCGAAATGCCATGCTTGAAGAGTTTTTTTTTTTTTAAAGTTTCCCTTTAACTTTTTCTTATTGTTCTGATGAT